>NC_138777.1:223149060-223594060 GCF_965119305.1 Pelophylax lessonae
GAAAAGATAACAGCTTGACAAAAATGAATTCAATGGCAGATTCTCTCTCCGCATTCAACAGAAATCACTGATAAAAATCTTGACCAAGACAAGCAGAGCTGAAATGTTGATGCTTTACCTGTTATTCTGTTATAAGTAAAGGGAATTCATTAGTCTAGAACAGGGTTTCTCAACCAGGGTTCCTCCTGAGGTTGCTAGGGGTTCCTTGAGAAATGGGCAATTTCTGCCTCTCAGATAAGTTCTGAAAGAATGGTTAAACCTTACCATAGAGACACTCCTAAACCTTGTGGACAACCTTCCAAGAAGAGTTGAAGCTGTTATAGCTGCAAAGGGTGGACCAACTCAATATTGAACCCTACGGACTAAGACTGGGATGCCATTAAAGTTCATGTGTGTGTGAAGGCAGGCGTCTGAAGAAGAAAACCGAGAACTGTGTCATCAGAGGTCACGTGAGCGTTGAGTTTTTGGGCTTAGAACCGGAAGGGGAGTTGAAGCTGGTATAGCTGCAAAGGGTGGGCCAACTCAATATTAAACCCTACAGACTTTGTCTGTATGTCTGTAAATACAATATAGTATGTCTATGTCTGGTCATCTCTGTGACCTGTGATGGAACTTAGAGCGCCACTTAGAGCTTAGAGATGAGCTGATTCCTTCTGGTCCTCAGAGACAAGGGTGCCGGCATGTGTACTCACTTGTCCTCCAGTGATGAATAGAATGTCTGTTAAGAAGCCGCACTCCCAGTCCGACCGCGGTGTGGATGTAGATATGGATTCTATGACTAAGTCGTCCCCCCCCCCCCCCCGGTGGGCAGGGCAAAACACATCAGAATGATGACAGGTAGTAGGAGCATTCTTTCCACTTTCACACTAATATGTCATGAGTTGTAGATTTTTAGCAGAGGTTCCCCGAAAGCAGAAATTTTGAAAAAGGGGTTCCTCTGTATTGAAAAGGTTGATAAGGGCTGGTCTAGCATGACAGCGTAAAAGCCAGAAAGTACTTATTAAAAGGTACCTTAGGGCAGTGGTCCTCAACTCCGGTCCTCAGGGCCCACTAACAGGCCAGATTTTAAGTATTACCTTGGGGAGATGCAGACTAGAGTACTGCAATCACTGAGCAGCAAATTATATCACCTGGGATGTATTTCAGTTGTCTTGCAAACCTGGCCATTTAGTGGGCCCTGAGGACCAGGGTTGAGGACCACTGCCTTAGGGTATTAGTCAACAGTTCCCAATTAGCTTCCTTTAGAAAAAAGAACATCACATGGAATAGAAAACACTGGCCAGTCAGTAAGATTAGGCAGTTCTGGGACCGCATTGTACATGCATACAGGGCCGGATTAAGAGCATCATGGGCTTGGTGCTGAGGATTTTGAAGGGCCTTAAGGGCCGTGCCTTGCCATGCACCCAGAGGAGGAAGGGTGCAGCCATGCATGCCTAATTCCACATGGGATGCTGTCTCTGAAGCCCATAAACACATCCATGCATCGGCAACTGTCCCTCCTTGTCCGGCCTTCGTGCTGTGTGGGGAGGTTCTGAGGGAGCTGCCTGGGGAAGTGAGCATAGAAGCCAGACTTCTGTGTTTACAAGTGACAGAAGAGCGGTAACAGTGAATATGGCCAACCCGGGGCCTATATAAAGGTAGGGGCCTGGAGCTGCAGCTCCAATAGCCCCTACGTTAATCTGGCCCTGCATGCATACCTCCAATCTCCTCCATTGCAACCAGATTCTTAGTTGGGCCACCAAAACATGATGACACGTTCTATATGATTGACTGTCCACAGATAGCTACAGTTAACTTTATTGTGGTTTGAATTTCCTGGATCTGATTTTATGAAGTCAAAATATATTCAGCTGTTAGGATAATGTGCCTCCACTACATCATTTTTTAGACAGTTTGATGGAAATATATCATTTCTGACATTTACGGCTTTTATTTTATTGCAAGTAATTGATCTGAAATATGTTTTAATGCGGGTAGTGTAAAATCACAGCCTCACTCGTAGTCCAGTCTCAGGATTTTGGTCTTGCTCCCAGGGCTGCTGTTGGAAATCGCGGGGCCCCATACAGACTACCTGGCAGGGCCCCCCAAAGAAAATATTAAAGATATATTTAGCTAAAATTACAACAAAATCACTATTATCAGACACAAATATAACATAACTCGCATAATTCCTGCTAAATCTAAAAAAAAACTATTTTAAATAAAAAAGATGAGATGAGAAAAATATACAGGCTGGGCAGTTGGAGCTCAGTGATCAGAGAGACAGAGAGAGAGAAACAAAGTTACAATTTACAAATAAACTCCTGAGCAGAAATAAGTGCTGGGAGGGGGGCCCACACAAAGGAGGGGGATTAGTGAGGGACGACTGTCTCTTTCTCAACAGATAAAAGCTGATAGCAGGGAGAGGGACAGATCAGATTCAGGTGCTGGAGGAAGATTTCTGAATTTGTTGTCCATCACTAATCCACCTCTTGTGTGGGCCCCCCTGTGTGCTCGGGCCCCCTACAAGAGGGCTGGTGGTCCCCCCCCCCCCCCCCTATCAGCGGCCCTGCTTGCTCCTTTTAGTGATGTTGTCTTGTGTTATATGCATATACAGCACATATGGATTGATTTACCAAAACTGGAGGGTGCGAAATCTGGTGAAGCTCTGCATAGAAACCACTGAGCTTATAAATTCAGCTTGTTCAAGTAAGTTTAAATTAATCACTTCTGGACCGGAAGATTTTCCCCCTTAATGACCAGGCCATATTTTGCGATTCGGCACTGCGTTATGTTAACGGACAATTGCACGGTCGTGCAATGCTGTACCTGAATAAAATTGATGTCCTTTTTTTCCCCCCACAAATAGAGCTTTCTTTTAGTAGTATTTGATCATCTGTGCGATTATTTTTCCCTCTAAATCCTCCTGTATTGAATTGTATTGTAACTGTATTGTCTTCCCTTATATTGTAAAGCGCTGCACAAACTGTCGGTGCTATATAAATCCTTTATAATAATAATAACCTGTGTGATTTTTTTATTTTTTTTGCGCTATAAACAAAAAAAGATTCTGAAAAAAAAACAATATTTTTCACATTCTGCTATATAACATTCCCAAAAAAAATTTTAAAAATCAAAATTTTTTAACATTTTAGGCTAATTTGTTTTCTGCTACATATTTTTGGTAAAAAAAAAAAATCACAATAAGCGGATTTTGATTGGTTTGCCCAAAAGTTATCGCGTCTACTAACTACGTATTGTCATTTTTATTTTTATTTTTTACTAGTAATGGCAGCGATCTGCGATTTCTTGCAGGACTGCGACATTGCCGTGGACAGATCGGACCCCTGACCGACTTTTTTGACACTTTTGGAGGGGACCAGTGACATTACTACAGTAATCAGTGCTAAAAATATGCACTGTTACTGTACTAATGACACTGGCAGGGAAGGGGTTAACCATGTGAGTGATCAAGGGGTTAAATGTGTACCTAGGGGCGTGTTTCTAACTGTGGGGGTGGGGGCGTGGCTTGTGGAATGACCATAGAGACCTGTGATCCTATATAGAAGGATCACAGGGGCTCTGTGATCATTCCAGGGAGAAGAACAGTCAGCTGTGTTTACAACAGCCGACCATCCTTCTCTCTCAGCGGGGAGCGATCGCGGGTGTCAGGCAGCAATCGGAGCCGCCTGCCCGCTGCATCGGCTTCCCCGCTGACGAGCCTCCATGCGACTGACGTAGCTCTACGTCGGTTTGCCTGGGAGAGCCGCACTGCCGCAGTAAATATGCAGTAAGCGGTCAGCAACCGGTTAAAAGAAAACCTGAAAGCTGATTGGTTTCTATGCAAATATTTTGCACTCTATAGTAAATCAACCCCTATTTTTTTAAAAGCCAAGTTGTCAATAAACGTGGGATTTTAGTAATATATATAGGCCGGTACACTGAAGGATCTTCTCCCTTCCTTTATTCCTTAGAGAATGAAATGGAAGGATCTCCCTGCCATATTTTAGCTGTGGTCTCCAGCCACAAGGAGCTTTAGTGTTACCAACTACCTTAGAATGTTCCATGCCGCTATCCCATTCTCTCTAGAACCTTTTATCAAATGTTTTCACACAAAGGAACCTTTGAAATGATCTTCAGGTTTCAGGGAACCCCTGATAAAAATGATTACATCTACAGCTCACAGTACAACAACTAGTTGAGTAGGTTGTGGATATAGAAAACATTAACAAACAAATAATTTTGTGTATGTAGCAAACAACTTTGGATATTTTTTACCACCTTCTAAGCTATATCACAAAATTATTTTCAGTAATAGTCATAAAAACAAATCATACTAATGTTCAGAAAAGAAAATGCAGACAAAATTGGAGGCACCGCTAGCATTTGGTGAAGGGCCCCCTTGCATTGTTGGTCAATGTTGTGCTTTCTTACATTTGTGGTCAGTGGAGACGTGTGCTCTTAGATTGTTGGTCATATGGAACGGGGCATTACATTGGTGGTCAGTGTAGTTCTTCCTTAGATTTGTGGTTGGTTGTGGAGTTGTAGAGGAAAACTCCTTACACCATACTAATGGGCAGAAAAAAATGCAGACAAAATCGGAGTGTCCTCTTGAACTGATAGTCATTGGTGACTTGGCCCCTTACATTAGTGGTCCCTTAAATTGGTGTTAGTTGTAAAAGTGCCCCCTTACATTGGTTGTCACTGCAGTGTTTCTAAGATCGGTGGTGAGTTTGAGAAAGGCCCCTTACATTGCCGATCAGTGTAGTTCTTTCTATAATTGGTGATTAGTGGACATAATACCCTGTTACATTGGTGGTCAGTGTAGTGATCCCTTACATCTGTAGCCAGTTGGAAAAGGCCCCCTTTATATTGGTGGTCAGTAGAGAAATGCTTCCTTACATTGTTGGTTAGTTGAAAAGGGGCCTTTAGGGCCTACACTGGGCAATGTGCTTGTTTCAGAGGCAGGTTTGACATCAGTTCGAGGCACTTCTGAGATCTTTCAAAATTTATTGTAAGTGCTGTTGAGCTTCTTCTCTGGCACTTGACCTGCTTTATTCAGGTTTTGCAAACCCACAGAGTTTTATGAGAATGCAAACCCGAATGAAGCAAACAAAAGTCCCTTAAAGCAGGTCTTTGCATTGGTGATCATACCCTGTTACATTGTTGGCCATCAGTAAGAATGCCCTCTTTACAAACTTCAAAATGTCAGCAGCTTCCATGCTGAAAATAGAAAGAAGGACCTCCACTAGTTCCGTGCCACAGGCTCTGCCGAGGAAAGTTTGTGTCGGAACCATTAGGGTGTGCACCCCATAGCTCAAACACACACGCCTTTCTCTGCAGCCTCAGCTGCACTGGACAGTAAATGAATAGGAAGTGCTCTGTGCTGATGGGCTTCCTGTTCATTCACAAACTATGAATGGACACATCAAATAATAGAAGATGCAATCCAATTGTTGTTGCGAATATCCTTACTTCTGATCTTCATGCATTAATAGGTAAACATACATTTACACTGTGTATGAATGGACACAGTGAGCGAGTGTGTTCACTGTATTCATTTAGGAAAGAAAGGGACCAGTAAATTACATATTTGCTAGCCTCTTCCCCTGCTCATCCTGAAACAACCCCCTTTTCTCCTGGGGGAAGAGGAGAGGAGGGAAGCCAGCAGCACTGTGGAGCGGGGGGGGGGTGTCAGCAAGAGGAGGGAAGCCCAGGCAGTAGGGTGAATTGGCTATGCACATAGTGATTAGAGTGCGCCCATACACACCTGGCACACCCCCTGCACACACTTATGGTCGGAACCATGCAGGTCAGAGATGGATCCCTCATTGCTCTCTACTCAAGGATCCTGTAGTAACCTCTTGAAGAACCCTAGTTGAGAAAATGCTAAAAGGCTGTTCTATATATATAGATAGATTGATAGATAGACAGATAAATAGATAGATAAATAGAGATAGATAGATAGATAGATAGATAGATAGATAGATAGATAGATAGATAGATAGATAGATAGATAGATAGATAGATAGATAGATAGATAGATAGATAGATAGATAGATAGATAGATAGATAGATAGATAGATAGATAGATAATTGATAGATAGATAGATAGATAGATAGATAGATAGATAGATAGATAGATAGATAGATAGATAGATAGATAGATAGATAGATAGATAGATTCCTTAAAAACCAAAACTGAGAAGAACTGGTATAGAGTTTTGAAATGTTCCTAAAATACAGTAAATTATCAGCTTCTTACTGTCTTTTTTAGAGCAGCGTCAATAAACATTCAAGTTAAACAGCGACTCACTACGGTAAATCCATTTTCTATACAGCTTAGCGTGTACAGTAAAACACAAAACCCAGCTAATTAAACCAACCGTTTGTTAATCATACCAAGAAGAAGAGAAAGTCAATATAGATAGAGGGGGATGTTAAAGGAAAACATGAGTAAGGATGAAAAGAACCAGCAAAACCACAAAATATCTGATTATATGCACTTGCCCTTTTTTCTATCAGTAACGGTACCTGCACTGATTGTTGTGGGTCAGTTACTCTACAGTGGACCGCAAGTTTTTTAACCAAGTTAATTTGTGGATATGGCAAAGTAATGTTGGGTGGGATTTCTTGGTATGTAACATTGTGTGAGTCTTGGTGCTTGCTGTGGACAGAAGCACTGTTTATGAGAAATGTTATTTCCTGTTAAAACTATAGAGGGACACTAACCTGCTCAGCCTTAAAATTAGCTTTTCCCAAGAGACTGTCTGGGGCACCCATTATATACAGTTTAAGGCCAATAGTTTGTGATCACATCATCATCACACCTGTATAGGCTTGTTTGAGATCATATTTCCAAACCATAGGCATTAATATGGAGCTAACCCCCTTTTTTTTTTTTCAATAACAGCCCCCACTTTTCTGGGAAGGCCTTCCACAAGGTTTTGGTGGGTGGCGGTGGGAATTTGTGCCCATCCACCCAAATGAGCATTTGTGAGGTCAGGATGACAAAACCTGGTTTACAGTCGGAGTTCCAATTCATCCCAAAGCTGCTCAGTAGCTTTTAGGTCAGGGCTCTGTGCCCTCCACACCAAAGACTTTCCACAAGATTTTGGAGTGTCTGTGGGAATTTGTGAGCAATGAGCCAAAAAGATAATTTGTGAGGTACTGGTGTTGGATGGGAAGACCTGGCTCATAATTGGTATTCCAATTCATCCTAAAGGTGTTCAGTAGTGTTGAGGTCATTTGTGAGGTTGGGTACTGATGTTGGATGAGGAGACCTGGCTTACGATTGGTATTCTAATTCATCCCAAAGGTGTCCAGTTGGGGTTGAGGTCATTTGCGAGGTCAGGTACTGATGTTTGATGGGAAGACCTGACTTACTATTGATGTTTCAATTTATCCCAAAGGTGTTCAGTAGGGTTGAGGTAATTTGTAGGGTTGGGCATTGGTATTGAATGAGAAGACCTGGCTCACAATTGGTGTTCCAATTTATCCCAAAAGGTGTTCAGTAGGGTTGAGGTAATTTGTACGGTTGGGTATTGGTATTGAATGAGAAGACCTGGCTCACAATTGGTGTTCCAATTTATCCCAAAGGTGTTCAGTAGGGTTGAGGTAATTTGTAGGGTTGGGTATTAGTATTGAATGGGAAGACCTGGCTCACTATTGGTGTTTCAATTTATCCCAAAGGTGTTCAGTAGGGTTGAGGTCATTTGTAGGGTTGGGTATTGGTATTGAATGGGAAGACCTGGCTCACAATTGGTGTTCCAATTTATCCCAAAGGTGTTCAGTAGGGTTGAGGTAATTTGAAGGGTTGGGTATTGGCATTGAATGGGAAGACCTGGCTCACAATTGGTGTTCCAATTTATCCCAAAGGTGTTCAGTAGGGTTGAGGTAATTTGTAGGGTTGGGTATTGGCATTGAATGGGAAGACCTGGCTCACAATTGGTGTTCCAATTTATCCCAAAGGTGTTCAGTAGGGTTGAGGTCAAGGCTCTGTGCAGGTTACTTGAGTTCCTCCAAGTGACTCATCATACCATGTCATATGGAGCTGGCTTGAAGCCGAACAGAAAATGGTTTTAATTTGAAGGGTTGGGTATTGGCATTGAATGGGAAGACCTGGCTCACAATTGGTGTTCCAATTTATCCCAAATGTGTTCAGTAGGGTTGAGGTAATATGTAGGGTTGGGTATTGGCATTGAATGGGAAGACCTGGCTCATAATTGGTGTTCCAATTTATCCCAAAGGTGTTCAGCAGGGTTGAGGTAATTTTTAGGTTTGGGTATTGGTATTGAATGGGAAGACCTGGCTCACAATTGGTGTTCCAATTTATCCCAAAGGTGTTCAGCAGGGTTGAGGTAATTTTTAGGGTTGGGTATTGGTATTGAATGGGAAGACCTGGCTCACAATTGGTGTTCCAAATTATCCCAAAGGTGTTCAGTAGGGTTGAGGTCAAGGTTCTGTGGAGGTTACTTGAGTTCCTCCAAGTGACTCATCATACCAAGTTATATGGAGCTGCCTTGAAGCCGAACAGAAAATGGTTTTCCTTAAAGTGTTGAGCAAAATTGTTGAACATTTCTTTGTATTTCGTAGCGTTAGCAGCACCCTTTATTGGAAACACCTGAGCCCAAAAATTTGAAGGCGCGTCCACATACTGTACCTTTGGCCACATGATAAATGTATACACTGTATGTATTTATATTCACTCTACAAAAATCCTATATGCAATAGTTTAGAGTTTCAAATAAAAGCAGCCCAACATTACCATTAGCTAGTAAAATGCTTCCATCATTTCGTCAATAAAACATCTACGCAGGATTGAGGAGACTTACAAACCAAGGACCTATTGTTTAAATAAAATATTGCGTCTGGCAGCATTATAGCCAGTTAAAAAGATGCTTTTCTTTTTCAAGTGGTGTCTTTAGGAAGAGGGGAAAAAAAAAACATTTTTAACCAAATCAAAGAACTAATCTGAATGTAGGAAGAGAGGGGCTTCCGGTTCTTCTAAAAAGCCGTTATTCTCTGCGTGATCCAAGCCCCTCTACCCTCTAGTAACGTGTTTAGTTCACATGTGAGATTAGGCACTTTGCTGGCTCCATAGTGGTTCTCTTTCAGAGCGAGCTGAAGCCTGAGGCTAGCAGAGGGAGGCTTTATATCGTGGCAGTAAAGCTCTTCTTCTTTCTAAAATATGTAATTGGCATTGGGTCATCTGTATAATGTATGACACAGCGAGACAATGTTACTGCTCAGGAGACCACCTTTCATCATTTTAAAAACACAGCAATCAGCAGCAGAGGTTTCAGCTTAAAAAATGGAGAACAAAATAACCTAAACCTCCTGACACCTTTATGTAAAAAGAAAAAAAAAAAAGAAAAATACAAAAGAAAGAGACTGAACTCTGAATAGATGGTGTAGGTGCTAAATGCTTAGGATACAGATGTTGGCCAATCTGGTATCCAGTAAGTAAACAACAGTTGGTAAAATGAATGTTACTAAAATATTAATGTTTTAATAATAAATACATTATAAAGACATAGTGCTCAAATATGGAGCTTTTCCACTGCATGGAACCGAACGGTTCGGCTCGCTTTTGTGCTTTTCCACTGCTGGTACCGCATGGTTCGGTGTAGGAACGGTTCGGTTCGGTACGGTACGGCGGCGCTTTTCCACTACATGGAGCCGAACGGTACAGCTCTCTAAAACAGTACCACCTGGATTGTGGTTCCAAGAGGTACCATACCGGTACCATATCCCACAATCCTTTGCATGCAGTCACTACTAGCCACTGATTGGTCAGAGAATCGTTGCTATCCCACCCACTTAACTTTAGTACTACTTTAGTGGAAAAGCAAACCATACCGTACCGTACCGAACCGTTCCAACACCTTACCATGCGGTACCAGCAGTGGAAAAGCAAACCGGGCCAAGCAGGCCCGAGTAGAGCCGAGCCGGTACTTGCAGTGGAAAAGTGCCAATAGTGGCCCAGGGTCCATGTGCAACTCTTAAACCGTTTCAGTCTACGCTTTTGGCTTAAAGACCAAGGCAAAGGCTGTTTGGAGGTTGAAAGGTTAGATACTGTATATTAAAATACAGTATAACCCAGTTTTAGACTATGTTCATAGGTTGTGGACACCTGGCCATCACAACCATAAAGCTTGTTAGGCATCCCATTTCAAAACCATGGTCATTTCCTAGGAGTTGCCTCCCTTTTTGCCCACCTTCTGGGAAGGCTTTCCATAGGGTCTTGGAGCGTGTCTGTGGGAATTTCCGTCCATTCAGCCAAATAGGTCAGGCAGGTTGGAATATAAGACCTGGCTTGCAATCAGAATTAGAGTTCCTCCCAAAGGTGTTGTATGCGGTTAAGATCAAGTGTCTGCAGGTGAGTTTCTCTACCCAAAAGTGTCAAACCAATGTCTTTATGAAGCTGCTGTGCAGGAGATTGCAGGACTTAGTGCAAAGACAGAGGGTGGTACTGTTTAAAAATACATTTATTTTATTCCTGCCTACACTTTCATTACTTTATGTTATATCTACCTGCACTCAAACTTTATAAAAAAAAAAAAAAAAAACTGAAATACAGGGATTACTATTGATTCTCTTCTATCCTTTAGAAAGTATACTGAGGCCAAAACCAGCAAGTGAGGTCAGCAATGGTAATCTATGCAGTTCTTGTATTAACTAGTAACCATATTCTAAACTCACAATTCATTTTTTTAATGTGACTGTATAATCTTTGGATAACCTTTAGATTTACCAAAACTGTGTGTTATGAGAAATTACCTTACCATTAATTGATTTATTGATTGTATCCAATCAGGCAGGCCCATACACAGTATGATTTTCTGTAGCTCTAAAGGAAATTTTACCATTAGGTTGTAACCTGCAGTGAACTTTGGGTAATCCAATTTAAAGAAGCATTATCATGCATAGATCAGTCTGTTTGAGCAATATGAGGTCTATGGTGGTAACTGGTAACCGATCACTCCAACACCAAGAAGCATGTGGTATGCAAATGTTGGGTTTTCTCTAAATCAGTGGTCTCCATACTGTGGCCCTTTGCTTTTCTTTATCTGGCCCTTGTGGCAATATTCCTCCCAGTAAAGCCAACAAAGGAGCATAATTCCTGCCACTGAAACCAATAATGGAACACTATTCCTCCCACTAACACCAATGATGGGGCACTATTCATCCCACTGATGTTGATGATGGAGCACTATTCCTCCCACTAATGTCAATGATGAAGCACTATTCTTTCCAATGACACCAACAATGGGGTACTATTCTTCCCCCTTTAAAGCAATGATGGGGCACTATTCTTCCCTCTAACACCAACAATTAGGTGCTATTCCTCCAGCTGACACCAATGATGGGGCACTATTCCTCCCACTGACACCAATGATGGGGCACTATTCCTCCCACTGATACCAATGATGGGGCACTATTTCTTCCACTGACACCAATGATGGGGCACTATTCTTCCCACTGTCACCAGTGATGGGGCACTATTCCTTACATTCACACCAGTGATGGGGCACTATTCCTTACATTAACACCAATGATGGGGCACTATTTCTCCCACTGACACCAATGATAGGGCACTAGTTCTCCCACTGACACCAACAATGAGACACTATTCCTCCCACTAACACCAATAATGGGACACTATTTCTCCCCCTAACACCATAGATAGAACAACTATCCCACATGCTCCTACTGATGCCAGGATATTTTCTACTCCCACTGGCCACTGTCCGGCCCCCGTACCTTTTGAAGAACAGTAAACTGGCCTTTTGCTTAGAAAGTTCGAAGACTCCTGCTCTAAATCACAGAACAAAGCCCAATTCCAGTTGGGGCCCAAAGAATTTTTTGATCCTAAAACAGTTCTGGCTGATTTATTCATCCAGTCTCTGGTGGAACTAGCTATACGGTGCTGCTCTTTTTCTGGGTTGAATGACACTCAGCATCAGTCAGCCCAATTTCCAGAGTATCAGGGTATCAAGGCTCTGCTCCCCACCCTTAACTCACAGGGGAATGCTACATAGAGTTGAGTCATGTCATTATGTGGTGCCGCTCTGTGCAGTATTAAGGATTCACCCACCAATGGAGGAAAAAGAGGGTCTTGGATGTTACCAACAGGACTGCAGACATTTGGTAAATATGGAAAGTATACCTTTTTTTATCATAGGTGCGGGCACAGGTGTCAAACACAAGGCCTGTGGGCCGAATGCGGCCCCCCAGGGCATTTCATGTGGCCCTCGCACCTCTCCTGCAGCTGCAGCACCCCCCTTGTCTCTGCCCCCACCTTGTCTCTGTAGTCAACAGCAGAGAGGACAGAACCCCTTTGCCAGATCCTGTACTCCTCTATGCAGCTGTAGAAAGGCTCCTCTTTGCCCCCCCCCCCCCTCCCCCAGGACATGGGGTGCTCTGGACATCTAATCCTATAGATATAACCGGCCCTTTGAGGGCAACCATAATGCTGATGCGGCCCACGATGAAATGGAGTTTGACACCCCTGGGTGCGGGGGTTCTCCATTGAGGAAGGGGACAAACAGGAAGGGGGGTTCAGACTAGGATTTGGACTTAGTCTGGCCCAAACTGGAAGTTAGTCCACAACCCGCCAAAATTGCTTTGATGATATCTGAGCAACATTTCTGTATAGCTCCAGTTAGTTAAAAAAAAGATATATGGCCTGACCTCAGGTTGATGTTATGGTCTGTTGAGTCACAAAGTGCCTTTTTAACTCCTGAGAATGGTCTTTGCTCTTGCAGAATGTACACATCTCAAAGATTCCTCACAGTTACCATATTTATCATCCAAGGAATGATATCTCCGGGAACATAGAAATATATCCTTCCCTTCCAAAATTAATCATCTACCAAACCCAGCATTTGTCAAAAGGAATGTCATGCTTTTGACGTTCGTCAAAGAGACGAAACAAAGCTAGGGTAGATCCTTGAATAAACAGTAAATGTGAAAGGGTTAATGGGAATATACATGAACACTTAACTACTTTTCTTTGAGATGTCTCATAACAATGGTCATTAAACTACTGTAATTCTGCTAAAGTCTCTTTAAAGTAATTCTGAGGCTCTAGCAGCTGTCAACACAAAAGCAGGCCAGCCGATAACAGGAATTAAGCATTTTTTTTCTTCTCTTGGTACATCTGCATTGGCATGTTTTCAGTTAAAGGACAAAATGAAGGATTTACACACAATACCCAATGTAAAAATGAGGGTTTTTCTTTTCTTTTTTTTTTTCCATCTTTCCAATAGAGCTTTATTTAGGAGCATTATAGTCTGGATGTCATTATGGTTGATGTCATAAAGCTTTGCCAAGAAAGCTACCTTGTGTGTTTTGGGGTTCTTCATACAGGGGTAGCCAGCCATGACACTATAAGGGGTATCTGCCTGGGTAGTATCTTGTATTCCCATATGTTGATTCATGGTGATTCATAGAAAGCAAGAAAGCGAACACCAGTGATCATCTAGAAAAGTGCGGCACAAGTAAAGATATTGTAACAGTTGGAACTGGGAATGACTACTTTTAAATTATCAGCTATCATCCAGCTGATAGGATTTCACAGCAGATATGAAGGTAGGATCTTTAGTCCTGGTCAGAGCTGGGAAACATCAGGTGCTGGATACAGTAAGGGTGCCATATCCATAACACTTACCTAAGTGGTAGGATTAAAACATATCTAAATCCCCCCCCAAAAAATGATATATTGCAGCCTACCAGTTCTTAGATATGTTGACTGCATTCGTTTTTTTTTTTGCCTTTATTTTCACTGAATAATCTTGCAAAAAACACATTTCCTGTTCTAGGGTGGCTATGCTCAGTCAATACACTGCATCTATTGAAGGAGCCATGGTTGTCATCCAGTCTTAACGTCAAGCATGTCTTCCTCTCTTTATAACTATTTTATGGTCAGTGATGAGATTTGTAATTTAAAAAAATTAAGATAATAATGTTTTATGCTTCTAGTTTAGCACACAGGAACTGACAAGGACCCTACACTGAGTGAACAGGTATTTTCTGTACTTGCTGAACATGTTCATACACTGAAAAATTAAAACTAATGCAGCCACCACATCTAAGGGCTGTAACACAGTCAGGGGTCAGGCTTAAAAGACCAGTAGCTAAAACAGTAGAGAGACTCCCAACGACCAGCAGGACAGGTATAAAAACAGATCACCATGACGGATAGCGCAGGTTCACCAAGGTGCAGGGTCCAAGCCCTAACCGGTATTCACCAGAACTCATGATGGTGGAAATGGGTTTCGCTGTGTGGTAATACCAGGTCACAGTTCTCAGGATTGCCCTACCAGAAGGTGAGCAAACCGGGGTCCATTAGCAGTTTTAGCAAGTAGGGATTAAGCAGGAGTGTAGTCAGTAAACAAGTCAAAGGTCAGTAACAATTGGTTGAAGGTTTTGATTAAGCAGAAGCGTAGTCGAGAAGCAAGCCAAAGTCAATAACGAGTGGTAGCACTGATAAGGCCGGCAGCAGGAGTGACAGGAGCAAGATGTTGGCTGGAGAGAGCACAGTAATCTAGCAAACAGGAAATGCAAAGGCAGGGCTTAAGTAGGAAGTATCTTGGAGGAGCAAAGAGTTCAAGGTCCCGCATAAACAAGGAAGAATTGTCCAATTGATCAGGCAGGGAGCTGTCCAGCATCTCAGGTGGCTCAGCAAGAAGAGATATTGCCAGACACAGCAGAGGTCAGGTTCAGATCTGGGTCCTGACAGACTGGTAAACTGCAATATATTACATTTTTGTTCATGGGTTTGAAGGATATCTATCCTTCAAAGCAAACCTGTTGCTTTACCCTGAATAGGCAGATTTCCGCAGATATAGAAAAAAAAATGCTGAACCCAGGGACAATAAAATTTTGTAACACCTTTGTCATGGGTGCTAGAGGTACAAACTGCTGTGGATCAATCTCAGCATTGTCACTTTATAGATATATTAGAAAATGTTGATCTGAGCCACCGGTGCCAAACCAAAATTGATGAAATTGCCATTTCAACTCATAAACAAGGCTCCACTATGTACAGTATTAGATGCTTTATAAATAGGGATGCCGTTTTCAGCCAGGGTTCCATGGAACCCAAGGGTTCCTTCAGAGGTTGGTAGAGGTTCCTTATGTTGTGGCCGATTGATCTAACTTTTGATGGTGCCTACAAATTTCTGGAGCCAATACCACATGGCAGAGCCAGCGGCATACCATCAGTGATCTTTTTATTTGTCCTTAAGGGGGGCATTTTGGCCACCAATGTAACTTCCATTGTTCCCACTGGCCTGATGAATTGTAGGGGTTCCCTGAGACCTGAAATTTATTTTGAGGGTTACTCCTGAGTAAATGGTTTGAGAAAGGCTGAAAAAGGGTGACAATAATATTTCATATTCTTTCCGAGCAGACAGAAGCTTCAACAAAATGTTTCTCTCCATTAATATACTTAACCTTGAGGATGCTGCTGCAGCTGAAGTTTATCTGATTGGACGTTTCCCAATCCCATATTGTTTCAGCACCTCAGCTAGCGCCAGTGGGGGACCTTGTGCTGGGAGTGGCTGCGTGATCTTATCATGACAGGACCCATCTGGCAACGAAGAATAATCATTACTCTGTCAAAGCATTAGCTCCTTTTTATAAAAAGTGGTATCCAAATGCCAGGCCGCTGACTGGATTGATTAGAAGTGATTGTATACCCATATGGTGGTACGTACTGTCACAATGGGCAGAGGGTGGACCGATGGATTAAACAAAAGCACCAGTTAGACATCATCTTTTTTACAGTTTAACTACGTGTCTTAATATTTAGCTTCTGAATCTGGCCGCCTTGTTAACTACGGTTGCCGACATCCCCTGTAAAATGCCTTTTATTTGAGCCCCCTGCCCACCCACCAACGTCAGAGCAGTCATGAGGTCATATACAACCAAAAGGGACTTTTTGAGGAACATAAAGATATAAAGAAAACACTGCATAAAAAAAAAAACATAAATCCTATTAGAGCATACAGTAAAAAAAAATAAGACACAAACCAACTCTAAAATATTGAGTACAGGGTTCTGTCTCACATAAACATAGTTCAATGGGAAAGAAAGTAGTGTAGAAAGATGGCTGGTAGACGGCAAGACCGTGGGCACCACAATGATCCACAGTTAGTCCTAAATGGTCCTTATAAATAATTGAATAAAATATTGAGTACAGGGTTCTGTTATTGTCTAGATCCAATACACTCCACATGCAGACCCAACGCATCTCGATGAACAGATCTTCCTCAGGAGTACGTTTGAGCGTCCAGCCCATGACTCTTATTATGATAAAACCTTTTATTCACTGCAGTTCTAAAAATGTTTGTTGTCTCTTTCCCATGTAGATACAAAAAGGGTACCCCCAACGGTTTGGGACTTTACATGCCACTAAAACACTGAAACATTGGACAAAAAAGTATATAAAAAATTCAATTTTATTACATGAAAAAACCAACAACATTTACATTGACAATTTATATATATCCAGCAGACAGCTGGATTTGCAAAGAATTAAAATTGCATGCAACAACAGACCAGTTTCCGTACAGAAGACTCCTAGGAACCATTGGTGGAGAGAACCGGACCCTACGCATTTCGGGTGTAATACCCTTCTTCAGGGGTCAACCAGAGTTCAATACACTAATTGTACCTATGTGAATAAATTACATTTAGTGTAATATAAGTAAGAACATATTCAAAAGGAGTTCCATTTCTATAAGAAGTGTCATCATCTTTATTAATGAGGGTACCTACCAAAGGAAGTCCTTCTATAGAGATAATTGGGCTGTCAATTAAAACGGTGTTGACCGAAAAAGGAATGCCAAGTCTCACAGAAACATAGTTCAATGGGAAAGAAAGTAGTGTAGAAAGATGGCTGGTAGACGGCAAGACCGCGGGCGCCACAATGATCCACAGTTAGTCCTAAATGGTCCTTATAAATAATTGAATAAAATATTGACTACAGGGTTCAGTTATTGTCTAGATCCAATATACTCCACATGCAGACCCAACGCATCTCGATGAACAGATCTTTCTCAGGAGTACGTTCGAGCGTCCAGCCCATGACTCTTATTATGATAAAACCTTTTATTCACTGCAGTTCTAAAAATGTTTGTTGTCTCTTTCCCATGTAGAGGGAAAAAAGGGCTAGGAATCGTTCATACGGTTGGTTATATGCGAAAGGTGCAAGAGGCCCTCAAAGGTCATCCAAAATCCAATTAAATGGACACATCCAATGAAAAATAAAGCGTATCATCATCCATATTTCGAGCAGAGCAAGGAGTGCTTAAGGATTATCCTCGTCCCATAGATGGGCAGCCAACGATTAGAAGAGATCAAAAAGATAGGGACTCATTTCCAGGATATTCTATTTTTCAAATCCAGAGTTCCAGCGAGCAGTCACAAAATCCTATAGTGTCCTAATATTACATAGTTACATAGTAGGTGAGGTTGAATAAAGACAATAGTCCATCCAGTTCAACCTGTGTAGGTGTGTGTGGCTGTAATCATCTCACATAGCCCTGAATGTTCTGATCCTTGAGATGTACGTCTAAGAGTCTTATGAAAGCCACCATACTTCCCGCAGAAACCACCTCTTGTGGTAGAGAATTCCACAATCCTGTAGCCCTAACAGTAAAGAACCCCCCACCTTGCCTGAGGTTAAAACGCCTCTCCTCTAATCACATTGTATGCCCTCGAGTCCTCATGCAATCCCTTCGACTGAATAGCTGTTTTTCAATGCCGAGATCACTATTGAGATATTTATAAATTGCTATCATGTCCCCCCTCAGGCGTCTCTTCTGCAGGGAGAATAAATCAAGCGAATGCAGACACTCTTCATAATTGAGGTCCTCCAATCCCCTAATTAGTTTAGTTGCCCTTCTCTGGACTCTCTTCAGCTCCAACACATCCGCCATGAGGACTGGCGACCAGAACTGGACAGAATACTCCAGATGTGGTCGGACCAGAGTTTTATAAAGTGGAAGGACATTCATCTTCTTAATATGGCTGCCTTGTTAACTATGGTTTGAGCCCCCTGCCCACACACGTCAGACCTGTCATGAGGTCAGAGGAGTAATGCGACGTGAGGCTGAGGTCTTTCCCTAAAGCATTGGGAAAGCCCTGACTTAATTTAATGAAATTCAGATTTAGGTGGACTTTAGCATTTAGCCAGTACTTACTTGCCTCTTGGTTAAATGTGAACTAAACCCTCCTATCATTTTCAGCCAAGGAAGCTGCCATATTGGTTTGATTTCCAACTGCCATGGGATCAGTTATGACGCCAGCCATTTGATGGTTTGACAGGTAGGTTGAGAGCACAACCAACATAAGTTATATTCCCACAACATTCCCAAGAATGTAACTGTATTTTCAAACTGGAGGCCAATCATATGAAAAGCATGAAGCCTGCCCTTGGCAATTTTATTAATGCCAAAGGGTGAGTATAACAGCAAATCAGCTCGTGTTATCAGATGGAGGTAAAGCGTGGCAGCCATTGCATTTCATTCATGAAAAGTCTTTTTTTTTGTGGATTTTTCATCTGAATAAATCATTTAAAATCAAAGTAAAATAGCAAGAAGCAAAATGTGCCAATGAGTACTTTTTAACTTATCCAAATAGTTTTTGTGTGAAAGAGGGCCCCTGGTCTTAGGCACGCTCTTAACACAGTGCTGACCTCCATTCATTTGAGTTTGTGCTAAACCCCACTCTCTGCTGGAGCTAACCTCTGCCCTTTGACAGAGCTAATGTTGGCCATCCATCAGTAGAATTTTGCCTAAAAAAATAGGTTTGGGAACATTAGTTCAACTTTTTAATAGGTAATGGGGTCAAACCAATGGCCATGTTTGAACGTAGTAACTGGGAAAATGTATGGTGATTCGACATAGATCACGCCTACTTTCTAGCCAGCCCCACCCCTATTATGTGGGAACTGACCTATCAAGGCCATGATCCCCTCAACAAATACCCTGTATTGAGTAACTGCATGTGGTCAGTAACTCAAATAAGCGTGATGCTGGGATTCTGAAATACAGCAACATTGGGACAGAGATGGGAGACCTCTAATATGATGAGGGACCTCTGATGTGTTAGGGGAACTCAGATGTGATGGGGAGACCTTTGATATAATGGGGAACCTCTCATATGATAGGGACTTCTAATGTGAAGGAGGACTCTGATGTATTTGGGGGACCTCTGATATGATGGGGGGCCTCTGATGTGATGGGGGACTTCTGATATGATTGGGGGCCCTCTGATATAATAGGGGGCCTCTGATGTGATGAGGGACCTCTTATATGATGGGGGTCCTCTAGTTTGAAGGGGATCTATAAAGTGATGGGGGACCTCTGATAGGATGGGGTGGCCTCTGATGTGATGGTGGACTTCTGATATGATGGGGGGCCCTCTGATACAATGGGGGCCTCTGATGTGATGAGGGACCTCTGATATGATGGGGGCCCTCTAGTTTGAAGGGGATCTCAAATGTGATGGGGGACCTCTGATAGGATGGGGCGGCCTCTGATGTGATGGTGGACTTCTGATATGATGGGGGGCCCTCTGATACAATGGGGGCCTCTGATGTGATGAGGGACCTCTGATATGATGGGGGCCCTCTAGTTTGAAGGGGATCTCAAATGTGATGGGGGACCTCTGATAGGATGGGGCGGCCTCTGATGTGATGGTGGACTTCTGATATGATGGGGGGCCCTCTGATACAATGGGGGCCTCTGATGTGATGAGGGACCTCTAATATGATGGGGGCCCTCTAGTTTGAAGGGGATCTCAAATGTGATGGGGGACCTCTGATAGGATGGGGCGGCCTCTGATGTGATGGTGGACTTCTGATATGATGGGGGGCCCTCTGATACAATGGGGGCCTCTGATGTGATGAGGGACCTCTGATATGATGGGGGCCCTCTAGTTTGAAGGGGATCTCAAATGTGATGGGGGACCTCTGATAGGATGGGGCGGCCTCTGATGTGATGGTGGACTTCTGATATGATGGGGGGCCCTCTGATACAATGGGGGCCTCTGATGTGATAAGGGACCTCTGATATGATGGGGGCCCTCTAGTTTGAAGGGGATCTCAAATGTGATGGGGGACCTCTGATATGATGGGGCGGCCTATGATGTGAAGGAATCTCAGATGTGATGGGGACCTCTAATATGATGGGGGCCTCTGCTATGAAGGGGCAACTCGGATGTGATAGGGAGATCTTTGACATGATGGGGGATCTCTGATGTGAAGGGGGCTTTGATGTGATGGGGTACCTCTGCTATGATGGAGGACCTCTGATGTGAGGGGAGCTCTTGTGTGATGGAGGACCTCTGATGTGGCGGGGGAACCTCTGATGTGAAGGAGGGCTTTGATGTGAGGGGATATTTCTGATATGATAAGGGGCCTCTGAGGTGTATGTGGGGTGGACTTTGTTTTGATGGGGCAACCTCTGATGTGAAGTTGGTTTCATCAAGGTGGTTGTGAAGGTTGAAAAACATTACTCTACACCATGGGTGTCCAACCTTTTGGCTTCTCTGGGCCTCATTGAGTGTAGAGAAATTTTCTCGGGCCACATATAAAATCTATACTATAGTTAAGGTATATAAGTAATAAAACGCCGCCACGCCCTTCCCTCGCTGCCGCACCCCCCCCCCCCCAGCACTAATTTAACACAACTAGAGAATGATCCCTTCTGAGGCAGCCTCTGCCTACAGTTAGTTGGAAGCCACTGTGGCCGTGCCCCACACCCGACTTCCTTCCTCCCCAGCAAAAAAAAAAAAATGGCAGGGGGCAGGGGGCAGCGGGCCGCATTGCCTGCAGTTCCGGGCCGCATGTGGCCCCCGGGCCACAGGTTGGACATGCCTGCTCTACACCCATCCTTCACCCTGTACTAAAGACCTCAGGTCATCAGGTGTTTGAGAAACAGAAACTGAGATTTCATAGTTATACCTACGGCTTAACTCCCGCAAACCGTTAATTATGCATTCAGTAAATCAATGCTAGAATTGAGTCTCAGCATGCATTACCCAGCCTTAAAGCTTTATCTACAGTGTGAGATCATCTAAGGCACAACTACATCTGACTCCTATTTTCAGAAAATTTAGGTCAAGATTTTGGTGATGTCACAGTATCCATTATATACTGGTCTAGTCCCATTAACGTGATATCTGATTGGTTGCTATAGGTTGAGACACTCAACCACACAACAGGGGCTCCTTCAAACACAAATCAGCAGAATTGTTGGAAACAATGGGCGGGGTCTTCAGGGTGCAGGGAAAAGAAGAATCAAAAATAACGATACAAATTAGAGGAGCGGTGAACTTGATTTGCATTAAAGGTGAAAAAGGTGAACTTGGACTTTAAACTGAACAAGCGAGTCCACAAAAAAAAATAAAAAAAAGCTGAAATTGGAATGTAGACTATAAGAAATACTATTTGCAATGTACATAAAAAGGTAATTTTCTGTTTTGCTTTCCTGCTTATTTTTTTTTCTTCTGCTGGTGTGTTAACGACTCAATTTGGAGAAAAAGGATTTAAACAATAAAACAGAAATATGTACGTACAATTACCAGTTAAAAAATACAGTGAGAGGCAAGGGAAATATGCTTCTTTTTTAAACAGATTGTGTATTTTATGCTCCCCGAAAAGATAAAAACCTTCACATCCCATAATAAATTCATCAGAATATTTATTTTATGGACCACATATGTGTTGTTGGAAAGGAGACGAGTCAAGTCGTAAACATGAGAATCAAATTTATGTCCTGTGTGTGCGAACACGGGGGAATGCAGAGCAAAAATACACATACTCAGACACACACATCACACACATACTTATACACACACACACACATACATGCACATACTCAGACACACGCATCACACACGTACATACTCATATACACACCACACACATACTTACACACACACACATACATGCACATACTCAGACACACGCATCACACACGTACATACTCATATACACACACCTGAGCGTCGCACAACCGCACAATTGTCAGTTAAAATAACGCAGTGCCGAATCGCAAAATAAGGCCTGATCATTAACCACTTGCCGACCGCTCACTCGAGCTCTACTGCGGCAAAGTGGTTAGTTCCTCCTCTCCTCGTGGGCGGCGCACGCGCGCCGCCGGAGGCTCGCTCCCGCTGTATTCAGTCACAGTGGGAGTCGGGCCAGGGGAGGAGCGGCAGTGATCGCCGCCGCTCTTCCCCGATCGTCGGGGAATTGAGTCTGGAGATCCGCCTGCTTGTGTAAACAAAGCGGGCGGATCTCCTAAGTGACAGGCAGGGTCAGATTGCAGGGTTCAGCATAGCTCAACATGCGATCTGTCCCTGTGTCACTCAGTCACCTCCCCCCACACACGTCAGTAAGCACCAGGCATACATTAACCCCTCCCTCTCCAATAAAATTAACCCCTTCCCTGCCAGTGGCATTTTTACTGTAACAGTGCATATTTATAGCACTGATTACTGTAGTAATGTCACTGGTACCCCCAAAAGTGTCAAAAATGTCAGTTATGGGTCCGATCTGTCCGCCGCAATGTCGCAGTCCCACAAAAAATCGCAGTAAAAAAAAAAACAATAAAAATGACATAAATCTTTCCCGTAGTTAGTAAACGCAATAACTTTTGCGCAAACCAATCAAAATATGCTTATTGTGATTTTTTTTTACCAAAAATATGTAGCAGAAAACAGAATAATTGGCCTAAAATGTTAAAAAAGTTTGATTTTTAAATTATTTTTTTTGGGAATGTTATATAGCAGAATGTGAAAAATATTGTTTTTTTTTTCCCCCCAAATTGTCGCTATTTTTTTGTTTATAGAGCAAAAAATAAAAATCGCACAGGTGATCAAATACCACCAAAAGAAATCTCTTTTTGTGGGAAAAAAAGGACGTAAATTTTATTTGAGTACAGCGTCGTACAACCGCGCAATTGTCCGTTAAAATAACGCAGTGCCGAATAGCAAAATAAGGCCTGATCATTAAGGGGGCAAATCCTTCCGGTCTTAATGTGGTTAAGGAGAATGTAACAATGTGGTTTGGACATTTTTATGAAAACCGTTTATTTTCCAAAATATCTACAATGTTGCGTTTCACTGTTTCAAAGCCAAGGCCGCGCATCATTTTCAGCGATCCGCTTTGTTACTTAGTTAATCGTCTCTTTTTATACCTTTTTTTTTTTCTTCCTCCTGCGCTTTGAATAAGATCGGAATCAATACGGCACAAATAGCAGAAGTGATTGCTGATCATGTATCTGTGTCGCAGACACTTTTATAAAAGAGTATGTATTATGTATGATGTGACCTTCAAATGTCATGAAAGCGTCGAGCAATAAACTGTCAATATTTGTGGTTATAAGGGCCGCCATGACTTTTACAATAATTGGTACAGCTATATTAAAAGCCGGGATCAGTCGGCTGGTTAAAGAGAGACACGCAGGCCGGGGCTCTTATGGGATTCCTCGTCTGCCAATTTTCCGACGAGAGATATTAAGGGGGAGATTTCTCCTCCTGACTTGCACCTGCAAGGGTGCTTCAGCACAGCGGGATCACCGTCACCAAAGAGGGGGGGCGCAATTGTACCAGGAATGTCAGTCCGTCGGAGACCAAATATCAAGAAGCTCTTGGCCTTCGTAAAAAAAGAAAAAAAAAAGCATTTCAAAGGGCAATACTGATTATCCAGGTGCAATAACCCCAAAACCCACGGTGACCAATCACATATAACCACTTAAGTGTGAGCCAGGTGGGCTAGTGGACTTAATAGGAAGAGGAGGAGGACAAAGCAAGGACAGTTTTCTACCAGACCTGGACAATGGGGATTTTAAGCGTAGTTCCACCCAAAAGTCGAACTTTCGCTCTTCTGCTTCCTCCCCCCCTCCAGTGCCACATTTGGCACCTTTCAGGGGGGAGGGGGGAACGGGTACCTGTTTTTGACAGGTACCCTTCCCCACTTCTGGGATACGGCACCGAAAGTTTGGCCCCCTCCTCCTTCCCCCGCTGCCGAGCCAATAGGAATGCGCAGCGCACTTAGCGCACACGCAGTTCCAAAAGTGGAACTTTCGCTCTTCTGCTTCCTCCCCCCACTCCAGTGCCACATTTGGCACCTTTCATGGGGGAGGGGGGAACTGGTACCTGTTTTTGACAGGTACCCTTCCCCACTTCCGGGATACGGCACCGCGGCGTCGTCCCTCGGAAGTTTGGCCCCCTCCTCCTTCCCCCGCCGCCGAGCCAATAGGAATGCGCAGCGCGCTCAGCGCATGCGCATTAGGGACCCACCCGTGAAGACGCAAGGCTTCACTGCTGGGTTCCCTCATCAGCAATGGCGGTGGAAGCACCCGACAGCCGATGGAAACATCGGCTGCGGTGCCGACATCGCTGGACTCCAGGACAGGTAAAGTGTCCTAATATTAAAAGTCAGCAGCTACAGTGTGTGTACAGTGTGTGTAGCTGCTGACTTTTCATTTTTGGAGGGGGAGGCGGCACTCCACTTTAAATGTGCCTCTAAAATACTAGAAACATATATGTCCACATATAATGTAAAAAACAAGTATATATCTTATTGAAATGAACATACAACCTGCAAAAAATGGATACAATCAAAGTCAGAAATGAAAATGCATGTACATAACCGGTCACACGACTAGATAGATAGATAGATAGATAGATAGATAGATAGATAGATAGATAGATAGATAGATAGATAGATAGATAGATAGATAGATAGATAGATAGATAGATAGATAGAGAGATAGATAGATATGAGATAGATAGATAGATAGATAGATAGATAGATAGATAGATAGATAGATAGATAGATAGATAGATAGATAGATAGATAGATAGATAGATAGATAGATAGATAGATAGATAGATAGATAGATAGATAGAATGATCTATGTGGACCCCTCGCTCTCTGATCATGGTTTTTCCTCCATATGTCCTCTGATTGCATCAGAAATAAATCCGGTATGTTATGATCAGCATGCAGTAAACCTTAAAGGGACAGTACAGTGTATTTCCATATCTGAGTCATTATTGAAGTGTGTTTATGGTTGGTCATTACAGGACAATCTGACAGGTTGATCTCTGCCTCCCTATCTGCACATATGTAAAGTTTCTGGTTGTAAATAAAGAAAGTCCTATACAGGCTCCAGGTAAAGGTTCAGAATGAAGCTTCAAGGGATGAGGAATCTTTCCCCACCTCAATGTGTCAGCAGCCAATCACTGAGCATCAATGCTGCATTGTGGAGGAAGGGAAGTGAGTCACATGCCCCCCATACCTGCACGTACAATATATTCTTCTTCAATCCCTATACAGGTGAGATGAGATTTGACCTCCTTCCCATTTTTACAAGCTTATTCCTGCATTTTTTTTTTGCTACTGCATTACATACAGAGATTTGCATAACAGCCACTAGAGGGAGCTCTGTATTTGACCCAACCTCTCTGCCCAACAACTGCTGAGAAAAGACATCGGCCTCACGGGGAGAGCATTGCTTTCAGTAGCTCAGCCGCTTCATAGACTTGCATTGTAAGAAGGAGCAGTAAAACACAACCACTGTGTAGCACTGCAAAGCAGAGTACTCCCAATAAAGATAGATAGATAGATAGATAGATAGATAGATAGATAGATAGATAGATAGATAGATAGATAGACAGACAGACAGACAGACAGACAGACAGACAGACAGTTAGACAGATAGATAGATAGATAGATAGATAGATAGATAGATAGATAGATAGATAGATAGATAGATAGATAGATAGATAGATAGATAGATAGATAGATAGATAGATAGATAGATAGATAGATAGATAGATAGATAGATAGATAGATAGATAGATAGATAGATAGATAGATAGATAGATAGATAGATAGATCCCTATTATGTCACATGATTATTTGTACTCTGCACATTCTGGGGAGTTTAGCCCCGGCCATGAAGGAAAAACAAAGAGGTCTTGTGGCCCAAAAATATTCTTCTTAAAATATTTTAAATCAGTTTTTACACTCTGTGCAGTTTATACCATTTTTGCATGCCCTGTGAAGGGTTAACAAGCGCTTTAACTCTTTTTTTCCCCCCTTTTTTTCTGCAATAAGTGAAGATTTTTTTAATATATTTTTTGTGTTCTTTCTCAGAATTAGTTAATGCCGCCGTTTTACACAAGACAGGCACCTGCCCTCTAACTTAATCTTCTGGCCCCGTCCCTCCCCTTGGCAGCCTATTAGGAGGCATTAAAGGGCAGTTAGGAGTCTGGGCTACCGCCTGCTCAGTGTCAAGGCCGCGCAGAGCTGCTGTACGTTGTCTGTTTTTTTTTTTTTTCAATTTTTGGTACCATGGAGATTTTTGGCATCATCGCTTAGAATTACAAGCACGAGGAGCAGTGTTTGATTCTGATTAGCCATTTCCTTCTCTTTTATTTTTTCTTTTTACTCTTAAAATAGCCTTTCTCTTAAGCGCGTTTGTTGGCAATCCATAATCACGCAGAGTTGTTTATTTCGACCTTATATGGATTCTTTAAGTAGATGAGCCTGTAATATATTAAAGCTGAACTCTCTGGAAAGCAAATTGTACCCCCCAACCCCCCCTTCCTCTAATGCAAGGGTTAACTGCTTGATCTGCCCATGTGATATAGAAGAAGGTGATATACTTACCTCATTCCTTGCTCCTGTAGGGTTTCATATGTTCGTGCAAACAGTTTTCTGAAACCCCTTCCGTTTGTTGCCCCACTAGTTGCAGCTCTCTGACATCAATCCCTACAACGCAGGGCCAGCAGTCCTGAATTATACAAGAGGATGCCGAGGGTTTACCGGCAACCCAGGTGCAACAGACAGTGGCGCAGAGAGCCGACAGTCTTGCATTGTACAGGAGGATACCAAGGGCTCACTAGCAACCTGGGTGCAATGGACAGTGGAGCAGAGCATCGGCAGCCCTGCATTGTACAGGAGGAGGCCGAGGGCTCACCGGTAACCCGGGTGCAACAGACATGAGAGCAGAGCATCGGCAGTCCTGCATTGTACAAGTGAGTGCCAAGGGCTCACCGGCAACCCAGGTGCAGCGAACAGCGGACCAGAGTGCCAACAGTCCTGCATTGTACAAGAGGATACCGAGGGCTCACCGGCAACTCAGGTGCAACAGACAGTGGAGCAGAGAGCCAGCAGTCTTGCATCGTACAGGAGGATACCAAGGGCTCACCGGCAACCCGGGTGCAACAGAGGGCAGAGGAGAGCACCGGCATTCTTGCATTGTACAAGAGAGTGCCAAGGGCTCACCGGCAACTCAGGTGCAGCGAACAGTGGACCAGAACGCCAACAGTCCTGCTTGGAACAAGAGGATACCGAGGGCTCACCAGCAACTCAGGTGCAGCGAACAGTGGACCAGAACGCCAACAGTCCTGCTTGGAACAAGAGGATACCGAGGGCTCACCAGCAACTCAGGTGCAGCGAACAGTGGACCAGAACGCCAACAGTCCTGCATTGTACAAGAGGAGACCAAGGGCTCACCAGCAACCTGGGTGCAACAGACAGTGGAGCAGGGAGCCAGCAGTTCTGCATTGCACAGGAGGATGTCGAGGGTTTACCAGCAGCCCAGGTGCAACAGACAGTGAAGCACTGAAAGTCCTGCATTGTACAAGAGAATGTCAAGGGCTCAACGGCAACCCAGGCGTAATAGACAGCATAGCAGAGCGCTGGCAGTCCTGCATTGTACAAGAGAATGCCAAAAGCTCATCTTCAAGCTGCCTAAGCTCCTCCCCCTCATCCGACAGGCACTACTTCCACTGTCCAGCAGGTTTCTCTGTAAGAGCACTGGTAAAACACTGAGGATTTGTTTGGCAGCAGTTACAGTGAACAGAGACTTGAATATTAGTACCCCCACCAACATTTGTCTTAAATATCTATTTCCCTGGTGCCTATCCTGCAGCCCTGGGGCTGCATACGGCCCTTTGGTATTTGATGTGCGGCCCTCAGACCTCAGTAGTCTGTAGTGGGAACATTGATCAGGGCAGTGGCGGCTGGTGAGTGAAAATTTGGGGGGGGGGGGGGGGGGGCGGCTGGGACAGCCGGCCGGCAATCAAATCTACATCCCCCTCCCGGGACGGACGGCTGGCTGCCCAGCCGGACAGCAGGCATCTTTACCTGCTCCTTCCCCGAGCGTCTGTGAGTCTTCTCCGGCCGTACGACTCCTCCCTCTTCCTGGCCAATGACCAGTAAAATACACTCTCTTTTCAGCCAATCAGGAAAGGGGTCTTACGACCCACTTTCTTTTTGGCTGGAAGGAAAATCAGTGTGATAATAGCCAATAATCATTCGCTATTGTCATACAACTGGGTGGGACTACTGCGCCCGAACCCACCCTTTTATGAAGCCTATTAGAGCCTCTGGCTCTAATCACGTGCTTCAAAAAAAAAAAAAAATCCCCTTTGGAATCCATGTGTCTGGCGCCCTGCATGTAGATTAGGGGGCCGGACGCATAGATAGGGGGGGCGGCGCCCCTGCGCCCCCAATGGATGGGCCGCCACTGGATCAGGGTAAGCATTAGCATTGATCTCTACTAACGTTCCCAGTTTCATATTGTCTTCTGCAGCATCTCCCCAGCCAACAATGTATCCTGTCCTAACTCTCTGACCCTCATGCCCTCTATTAGGTCTGCAGTTCCTGAGAGTCCTATCAAGTATTGAATATATTATGTGCAATCCTTTGGTGAAGTCCGGAGCCACATTTGAGACCCCCTTTAGCTCAGAAAGTTGACAACCACAGGTCTATTTATTCAAAAGCATGTAGCCAGTGCTGGGCTTTCTTATTCAAAAGCCAAGCATCCTCTGCAGACTCAATCTCATGTTAACCTCTCTTTAACAAATAGAATAAAAATGTTATAAAAATAATGCAATGCAAAATTTGTAAACATTCTATAAATATTTAAAAGGACAAAATCAGTGTAACCTCTTTTTTGTATATATTTCATTATATTTAATTATATTTGTTTTTTGGACAAGGATAAATTGTGTCTATTTTTTTTAACAAGACCGTTTTGTTCCTATTTTACTAACCTTGGGAAGTTTGCATGTCTTCTGTACCCCCCAGTTGGAGATACAGACAGAATAACAGAGAAAGAATTCTAAGACATTGCATTGTATACTCCTTTTACTTTGAATGTAGAAAATGGCAGGTTCAGAAAATAAAGAGGGGATTAGGATTTACCGTTATCCAGTAAGTGCAGATTTCCTGTCTTAAAACTACAGGCCCCCCCTTATCCAAATGAATGGACTTTAAAATGCAAAAAAAGAAAAAAAAAAAATTACATGGATATTGCAGAAGCATAATGAGGATGAAGAAGTTCTGAGGGGGTTTTTAAAGGGTGTTTCTTTAATTTAATATTTGCTTTTTAGCAATAAGAACCGTCTCTATTTTTTTTTTCCCTACAGAAGTTAATAAAGTTAATGAAATATATTGAAATAAATTCAATACTTGAAATTAATCATTGACTTTTTTCAGAGGAATAATGCAAGTAATTTGTTTTTATAGATTCGAGCCTACAACCCCGTGCAGAAAAAAAAATGAAATAAAGATAAAAACATATACACATACAAATATTTTTTTGTATATATACGCAGAGAAAGAGAGAGTCTGAATATTCGGCATAATAAAGAGGTACATATACAATATATATCCTCAATGGGGAACAATATCATGCTGGATATCTATACTGGTGTGGACTGGGTAATGTGTTAGGATCTATACTGGTATGGACTGGGTAATGTGTTAGAATCTATACTGGTATGGACTGGGTAATGTGTTAGGATCTATACTGGTATGGACTGGGTAATGTGTTAGGATCTATACTGGTATGGACTGGGTAATGTGTTAAGATCTATACTGGTATGGACTGGGTAATGTGTTAGGATCTATACTGGTATGGACTGGGTAATGTGTTAGGAAGGAAAGGATGCCACATCGTTTTGATGGAAATGAAAATTATCACCCTACAGAGGGCTGAATTTAAAGACACCCCAAAAATCAAAGTGAAAACATGATGCAGCAGGCTAGTCCATTTTGCTGAAATTTCATTGCAGAATGGTCCTCAGTAGTTTGTATGGCCCCCACGTGCTTGTATGCATGCCTGACAATGTCTGGGCATGCTCCTAATGAGACGGCAAATGGTGTCCTGGGCTATTTCCTCCCAGATCTGGGCCAGGGCATCACTGAGCTCCTGAACAGACTGAGGTTCAACCTGGCAGGATCGGATGGACTGAAACATCATATCCCAGAGATGTTCTATTGGATTTAGGTCAGGCACTTGTGGGGGCCATTCAATGTTTTCAATTCTTTCATCCTCCAGGAACTGGCTGCATACTCTCGCCACATGGACTGGGCATTGTCATGCACCAAGAGGAACCCAGGACCCACTGCACTAGTGTAGGGTCTGACAATGGGTCCAAGGATTTCATCCCAATACCTAATGGCAGTCAGGGTGCCATTGTCCAGCCTGCAGAGGTCTGTGTGTCCCTCCATGGATATGTCTCCCCAGATCATCACTGGCCCACCACCAAACAGGTTATGCTGAATGATGTTACAGACAGCATAATGTTTTTCACTGCTTCTCCAGACTCTTTCGCGTCTGTCACATGTGCTCAGGGTGAACCTGCTCTCATCTGTGCAAAGCACAGGGTGCCAGTGGCAGACCTGTCAATTTTGGTGATCAATGGGAATCGTGCTCCACGGTGCCGGGCAGTGATCACAGAGCCCACTAGAGGACGTCGGGCCCTCAGGCCACCCTCATTAAGTCTGTTTCTGATTGTTTTTCTTTCAGAAACATTCACACCAGTGGCCTGCTGGAGGTCATTTTGTAGGGCTCCGTAGGGCTCTGGCAGTGCTCTTCCTGTTCCTCCTTGTACAAAGGAGCACATGCCAGTCCTGCTGATGGGTTAAGGATCTTCTACGGCCCTGTCCAGATCTCCTAGAGTAACTGCCTGTCTCCTGGAATCTCCTCCATGCACTTGAGACTGTGCTGGGAGACACAGCAAACCCTCTGGCAATGTCACGTATTGATGTGCCATCCTGGAGGAGTTGGACTGCCTGAGCAACCTCTATAGGGTCCAGGTATCGCCTCATGCTACCAGTAATGACACTGACCCCAACCAAATGCAAAACTAGTGAAAAACAGTCAGAAAAAATGAGTAGGAAAAAAAAAATGTCAGTGGACTTCCCCTGTAAAACCATTCCTGTTTTGGAAGTCACCTAATTGTTGCCCATCTAGTGCCCCTGTTGTTAATTTCATTAACACCAAAGCAGCTGAAACAGATTAACAACCCTCTCTGCTACTTAACTGACCTGATCAATTCCCCAGAAGGTTAATTGACTTGATGCTATACTCTGATTAAAAAAGTGTTTCTTTAATTTATTTGCGCTGTGTATATAGTATATCATTTTTATCTTTTTTTTTTCATTGTTTCCTTTCTTTTTAGACTTTAACTTAGTGTGAAGATGTGATTGATATTCATAGGCATACAAAGCTATTTTATTATTTATTTCATAGTGGATGCAGATTTTTAAATAATCTTCCTAATTTTTTTTCTACAGTTATTTTTCTGATTATTTACTTATCTGTAGCATGCAGAAGTAGGCGATATTCATGGTCATGACTGCAGAGCTGGCATTGACATTAAATCCCACATGACTTCTAAGCCACATAACTTTAGTTGTGGAATGCAACAATTTAAATTAAACTATAGATTTTTGTAAGACCTTGGGAATTGTCTACCTATATGCTGGTTAGCCTGTCTGATGATTTGTAGTAATGGCTTTATTGGAAAAAGGAATATTTTGGTGTCAAGAACCAATCGCAGACATGGAGCACATTACACATGAAACGATAATGACATGTGGCTTAAATGTTATTAGATAAGTGTTAGCTGACACATAGTGGCCAAGATGTATTAGGTTTGGTCCATTGGGTTCATTGGAACAGGTCAAGATGTGATAGATTTGGCCCGTTGTGGGTTCCTTGGGACAGGCCAAAATGTAATAGATTTGACCAATTCGGTTCCTTTAAACAGGTCCAATTGAGTACTGTCCGTGATACTTTTTTTATTTGCACTACAATGAACTTTAAACAGGTCAAAATGTAATAGAGAGTTGGCCTAATGAGTTCCTTGGGAGAGGACAGGATGCAATTGATTTTCTCATTGGGTTCATTGGGACAGACCAAGAAGTAATAGATTTGGCCCATGGGGTTCCCTGGGACAGGCCAAGATGTAATAGATTTGGCCAATTGCATTCCTTGGAACAGGTAAGAATGTAATAGTTTTGGCCCATTGGCTTTCTTGGGACAGGCAATGATGTAAGAGATTTGGCCTAATGGGTTCCTTGGGACAGGACAGGATGCAATAGATTTGGTACATTGGGTTCCTTGGGACAAGCCAAAATGTATTCGATGTGGTCCATTGGGTTCCTTGGGACAAGCTAAAATGTATTAGATGTGGTCCATCGGGTTCCTTGGTAAATGCCAAGATGTAAAAGATTTGGTCCACTGGGTTCCCTGGGACAGACCAAGATGTAATAGGTTTGGTCCATTGGGTTCATTGGGACAGGCCAAAATGTATTAGATGTGGTCCATTGGGTTCCTTGGTAAAGGCCAAAATGTAAAAGATTTGACCAATTGGGTTCCTTTAAACAGGTCAAAATGTAATAGAGATTTGGCCTAATGAGTTCCTTAGGACAGGACAGGATGCAATTGGTTTGTCTCATTCAGTTCATTGGGAAAGACCAAGATGTAATAGATTTTGCCCATTGGCTTTCTTGGGACAGGCCAAGATGTAAGAGATTTGGCCTAATGTGTTCCTTGGGACAGGACAGGATGCAATAGATTTGGTCCATTGGGCTCCTTGGTACAAGTAAAGATGTAATAGATTTAGCCCATTGGGTTCCTTAGGACAGGACAGGACAGGATGTAATAGATGTGGTCCATTGGGCTCCTTGGTACAAGCAAAGATGTAATAGGGTTCCTTGGGTTCCTTGTTACAAGCCAAGATGTAATAGATTTGACCCATTTGGTTCCTTGGGACAGTTAGACTGAATTACTCCAGCCATCAGGAAAACCGGCTACAACATTCACCCTGCAGTGCAATCACCATGATGGTGGAGCCTTGCCCAGTCCAACTCAACTTCCAGAAAAAAAAAACATAAGACAAGTCCATGAAGTTACATGACATGGATCTGGAGATTCACAAGCCTGAAGGCCACTACCACGGCAATTGTTGGTTGTGAATCTTGGCGTGAATGGGCAGGCATTGTTATGTGGATTATCCAGGTGAGGTTTCTTTCAGGAAGCTGATTTGCACCTTTTTCCCCTTTTCACTTTATAAAACCAAGCGTCAAGTTTATTACAATAAACAATTTCAATGTATTAAGTCCAAAAATGTCATTTCAATTTATTAGGTCCAAAAATATCATTTCAATGTATTAGGTAAAAAAAAAAAAAAATTAATCAAGGCCTAAAAATGCCTTAGATAATGATTTGGCCAACACTTTACACAGAAATACAGACAGATATTTACTCCATTTTTTTTTTTCTTTTAAGTGATCCAGACTTTGGAAGTAGAGCTTTGTTTTGTGCAAAAGAATCCAGAGGTCTTTATTTGCGAGCATCAGACAAAAACTTCTTTTTTTTTTTCTAAGAGGCTTAAAGTAGAGGCTGCATGTTTTGACCACCCACGTAACATACATGTGGGCCTTGTGCTTTTGTTGATTACCAATAACGAGGCTTAATTGCCTGTGTTATTATCATATCTTGGTGGATTAATGTGGAAGAAAATGTCTGTCTTTCTCATTTGTAACATCAAACCAGCAGAACGGCCAAAAAAAAAAAAAAAAATACAGACATGTTCCCGTCATTTTTATTTATTTTTTCCCCCCCACAGTTATGGTTTTGGTTTGGAGACACCCTACCCATCAGGTGTTGAAGGTCTAAAACTCCTGGGATACCTTGATGAGGCTGGTATCTCCTTAGCAAGTGAGAAGGGGGAAAAAAAAAAAAAAAAAAGACAAAACTTTTTTGCAAAAAAGAAACTTTTTGCAGTCGGTTATGAACATGTTAAACTTTTAATGAGACCATCTCATAAACAATTCCTCAGACACTTAAATTATACCATTATGTATGGACTTTTGTGCTGTGTCTATTTGTAAACCATGTCAAAGACAGATTTCAAATGTTTACTCCGTATTTATGTAATTTTATTACTGTAAATTGATTCTATCTAAACATCTTTTCCGAACAGTGGGGGATGTGCCTGAGGTCTGAGGGGATCTAGGAAGGTTGGAGTTAGTTTTTTCAGTTCATGTCTCCATGGCTGTGTACTGGGGGAACCCAAAACATGGCATCCACAGTGACATGGGGTCACAGCCTTGTCCTTGTTTTTAGAGATCTCTCAACTGCTGGCATGTGTGACCATTTGAATCTAATGGTAATATCTTTTCTCAAGTTAGTCAAATATTGTTTAAAAAAAAACAATACCAAAACCTCCCTTTGCTCTGCAATGTATAAGTCCTCAGTAGAAAATAAGGTCCCCCCCAATTTGCACAAACATATATATATATATATATATATATATATATATATATATCTATATTTATTTTTTTAAACTATATATTTATTTTTTAAATATTTATATATATATATATATATATATATATATATATATATATATATATATATATATATATATTCAAATAAAAAAATAATATGTATATATATATATTTTTAATTTGAATATAAAAGATAATTAATTATATATATATATATATATATATATATATATATATATATATATATTTATTTATATAGATAGATATATATTGTTTTTAGAGATCTCTCAACTGCTGGCATGTGTGACCATTTGAATCTAATGGTAATATCTTTTCTCAAGTTAGTCAAATATTGTTTAAAAAAAAAAAAAAAAACAATACCAAAGCCTCTCTTTGCTCTGCAAAGTATTTATAAGCCCTCAGTAGAAAATAAGGTCCCTCCCAATTTGCACAAACATATATATTTATATTTATTTGTTTAAACTATATATATTTATTTTTTTGTAATATTTATACATACATATATATATATATATATATATATATATATATATATATATATATATATATATATATATATATATATATATATATATATATATATATATATTCAAATTAAAAAAATATATATATATATATATATATATTTTTTTTTTTTAATATAAAAGATAATTAATTATATAAGAACAAGAGGGAATCAGTGCAAAATATCTAAAATTGGTGGACCATAAATAGTAAAAATCCAATAAATGATGATAAAAGCAATGATGATGATAAATGCACAAAATGATGAATAAAGTGCTAATATATATATATATATATATATATATATAGACATATATATATATATAGATAGATAGATAGATAGATAGATAGATAGATAGATAGATAGATAGATAGATAGATAGATATATCTATATCTATCTATCTATCTATCTATCTATCTATCTATCTATCTATCTATCTATCTATCTATCTATATATATATATATATATATATATATATATATATATATATATATATATATATATATTTGTTTCTTATATTTTAAAAAATTACCTAAAAATTATATATATTTAATATGGAAGTAATTTGTTTGAAGAAAGTCCTTCTCCGTGTAGATAGGGATTAAAAAAAAAAAAAAACTCAGTCGAGTGCTCGAGCGGCAAAGGGACCCATAATAGCATTTATGATTGATTTATGATGGATATCAAATTTATTTATTTATTTATTTTTGCATATTTTCATTGTACTAATGCAGATAACAGCATATACAGTATACTTTAAGAAACTCCAAGCAGAACAGCAGAAAGCTCAAGGAAAAGCATAACAGAAAATGTTTTGCTTTGATTTTGATGTGGCTCATTTGAATATAAACTTGTGATTGGAAATGTGTAACAATTTTTAATACATTTTTATTTTTTTTTATAAAAGTGTTCTTTTTTATTTATTCATTTATGTATTTATTTTTTATTATAACAATCCCATCCCATGTTTTTTCACAATTAAAGTTCTAGCATAAAGGATCAATTTGAATAAAGACTCCTGATTAAAACATTTTTATATTTTTTATTTATTACATTTTTTTTGTGTTTTTTTATTTTTTTATTTTATTTTTTTAAAAATAATACAGTGGCTGCATTTATGTGCAGATAAAAGATTGTTTTCTGTTTTGTGTTTTTTTTTTTTTTTTTTTTTTTTTTTTGTACAATACCAATACCATGGTGCTGTTTTTTATTTTTGTTTTTTGTTCTTTTTTTAGTGCAAATACAGTTCTTGCATTTACTATCCATTTCAATGTTAACTTGTGACTAAACATTTTTTTATAATTTTTTTATTTAGTTTATGTTATTTTTTATGAAAATAAATGCATATAGGATTAATTTCAATATAAACTAGTGAGTAGAAAATATGTATAATTTTCTTTTTAGGCTATATTTTTATTTATATATTTTTGTTTTTTGCACCGTTTTTCAGTACCGTAGGTGCTTTTTTGTGCAAATATAGTTCTTGCATAAAGGATCTATTTTTTTTTTTTTTTTTTTTACATCAGTCCTAGCTAATTTTCCAGCTGTGTAAATATTGATAAGATAACAATAGAATTTGTTCCCGACACATATGGCTGAGACAATTCAATGAAGTAATGTTCCTCCACCAGCATTAATTAAACTGCTAGAGTTCGAAAGCCATTAATGATCAATACTAGCTATAGAGTGGTCTTTTTCTTTTTTTTTTTTTGTCCTTTTTTGCCAGTTCTTGTTTACATACTGTTGGCTACTGACAAGCCAGTTACGGCTACGCTTTCCAAAATGGTTATTATTTTTTCCAAAGAGGAACAGCTTTATCTTTACATGCTGCATAAAATGAAATATGATGTAATTATGCATTTCACTGGAAAAAAATACACTATATTCATTGTATTTTTTTTTTTTTTAATTGTATGCCTCTTTTTCATTCTGTCTGTAGTGGGAATGTGGTATAATCTAAGGGAATAGCTGTAAACATTTTGTTAAATGGCCAGACAAACATCATTTGAAGCCAGGGCATTGAAGTTCAGTATTGCTGTCAGTGGCAGGGCAGGAAGTGGGGGTAAATCTCTCCATTGTTCATGCAGACTGCAATACAAACTTGACAAAAACCTAAAAAAGGAAAAAGGTAACCCCTCTCCATTTTAATGTAGGTTTTTTATTTTATTTGTTTTTTTCTTTTTTTTTTCGCCATTGTCACAGTTGGAGAGCTTTCCCCTTACCGCATGTTATGATTTCAAGGGCAGAGAATAACCCCCCCCCCCCCCCCAAAAAAAAAGCCTTGATGTAAATACATATGTTTAAAGTGTATCCAAACCCTTATGTTGAAAAAATACGAGGGCCGTACTGAAATGAAGCAAAAGTGGATATATTTTCTTTATTAACCTACATAGGGTGCTGAAATGTCACATGTTGGTAAATTCCTCTATAGTAACTCTTCTTCTTTAGTAACTCTTCCTCTATAGTAACTCTTCTTTAGTAACTCTTCCTCTATAGTAACTCTTCTTCTTTAGTCACTCTTCAAGTCTTCCTCTATAGTAACTCTTCCTCTATAATAACTCTTCTTCTTTAGTAACTCTTCCTCTTTAGTAACTCTTCCTCTAATGTAACTCTTCCTCTATAGTAACTCTTCTTCTTTAGTAACTCTTCCTCTATAGTAACTATTTTTCTTTAGTAACTCTTCCTCTATAGTAACTCTTCTTCTTTAGTCACTCTTCAAGTCTTCCTCTATAGTAACTCTTCCTCTATAATAACTCTTCTTCTTTAGTAACTCTTCCTCTTTAGTAACTCTTCCTCTAATGTAACTCTTCCTCTATAGTAACTCTTCTTCTTTAGTAACTCTTCCTCTATAGTAACTATTCTTCTTTAGTAACTCTTCCTCTATGGTAACTCTTCTTTAGCAACTATTCCTCTAAAGTAGCACTTTTTCTTTAGTAACTCTTTCTCTATAGTAACTCTTCTTTTTTAGTAACTCTTCAACTCTTCTTCTATAGTAACTCTTCTTCTTTAGTAACTCTTCCTCTATAGTAACTATTCTTCTGTAGTAACTCTTCCTCTATAGTAACGCTTCTTCTTTAGTAACTCTTCCTCTATGGTAACCCTTGTTTAGCAACTATTCCTCTATAGTAGCTCTTCTTTAGTAACTTTTCCTCTATAGTAACTCTTCTTCTTTAGTAACTCTTTCTCTATAGTAACTCTTCTTTAGTAACTTTTCTTCTATAGTAACTCTTCTTTAGTAAATTTTCCTCTATAGTAACTCTTTTTCTTTAGTAACTCTTCCTCTTTAGTAACTCTTTCTCTATAATAACTCTTCTTCTTTAGTAACTCTCCCTCTTTAGTAACTCTTCCTCTAAAGTAACTCTTCCTCTATAGTAACTCTTCTTCTTTAGCAACTCTTCCTCTATAGTAACTCTTCTTCTTTTGCAACTCTTCCTCTATAGTAACTCTTCTTCTTTAGTAACTCTTCCTCTATAGTAACTATTCTTCTTTAGTAACTCTTCCTCTATAGTAACTCTTCTTTTTTAGTAACTCTTCAACTCTTCTTCTATAGTAACTCTTCTTCTTTAGTAACTCTTCCTCTATAGTAACTATTCTTCTTTAGTAACTCTTCCTCTATAGTAACTATTCTTCTTTAGTAACTCTTCCTCTATAGTAACTCTTCTTTAGTAACTTTTCCTCTATAGTAACTCTTCTTTAGTAACTCTTCCTCTATAGTAGTTCTTCTGTAGTAACTCTTCCTCTATGGTAACTCTTGTTTAGCAACTATTCCTCTATAGTAGCTCTTCTTTAGTAACTTTTCCTCTATAGTAACTCTTCTTTAGAAACTCTTCCTCTATAGTAACTCTTCTTCTTTAGTAACTCTTTCTCTATAGTAACTCTTCTTTAGTAAATTTTCCTCTATAGTAACTCTTCTTCTTTAGTAACTCTTCCTCTATAGTAACTCTTCTTCTTTAGTAACTATTCAACTCTTCCTCTATAGTAACTCTTCCTCTATAGTAACTCCTCTTCTTCTTTTTCAACTGCAGGTAAATAATGGATTCCAAGCAGAAACAACGTGCCACCATTGAGTTCTTGATGAAGGAAGGGTGCAGGCTGTCTGAAATTGATGGTCTCCCACTGCCTGGTTTGTCTTCAATGCTGGTTTCCCATTCTTTAAATTTCTTCATCCATCTGCGCACATTGCTCCTGTCAATGATGTCATCTTTGTAAACATTATATAGTTTTCTGTGGATGTAGCCTGCACCCCCCATTCATCAAGACCTTAATGACCACACATTGCTTTTGCTTGAAATCCATTATTTACCTGCAATGAAAAAGAAGAAGAAGAGTTACTACGGAGGAAGAGTTACTCTACCAACATGTGAAATGTGAATGACCTATATAAGTTATTAAAAAAAAGTTAGGCTCACTTTGGCATTCGTTTCCTCACAGCCCTTGTTAAATACCTTTAGTTACGTCTCCTTATTTCATCCTCTTTTTGACTCCAGGCCTGGAGTTTGTCACCAAGAGCGCTGACACATCCATCACCTCTGACAACTACCTTTGGACCAACCACCACAGATCTAATTGGCATTGGAGCCCAGAGGGAGGATCATCAGCTGCTAAGGTCTGCACAGAACCTTGTGGCCTCGGCGGGCAGTCTGGAGGAAGGTGTGAGAACGTATCGGCACACATAACAGTGAGATATTGGTATTTAGTCCACCGTGAGAGTGCACATTCTGGGTGTCAGTGCTGTCGCTCAGTGCCGGGACACGTCATCGAGCACTTAGGGCAAAGATGCCAACCTGTGCCTTCCTTCCCTGTTCATGATGTGCAAGCTTAGGTGATCCCACACCCAGCAGTCAGCCACTGTCACTACTCCTGTTAGCCTTGCAACAGAAGGAAGGCGCCCCTATCCCTACAGTAAACCATTGTGCCCAGGGCAGCCCCTCCCTCCTGCCCACCCCTTTTCCTGGCACTGCATGCACTGCCTTCAGGAAATACAAAGGCAGCATTGCCACCCTACCACAAGAAATTCAAGGGGCCTAATTTTATAAAAAGTTTAATGATAAACTGCCATCCTTGAGGCAAAAATGAGATAAAGGATGGGACAAAAATCAAGGTATTTTTTTTTAACATAAGAGTTTAGAGACAATTAATTTATAGCCCATTTCCCCTCTCCCCAGTCATCCCACCCCCACCCCATGGATGCCCTCAACCATGTATTATATTTTTTGCTTTGCCAAATGCCCTTGGGCTAGTCATATGACACTTAGGGTCCTCTAACTTGTCACCTCTTCCTCCAGGTCAGTCCTCAGTAATAAAAGCTGAATTACAGGAATTCAGCTCCTTTGTGAAACAAGAAGGCACACCATGAGTTAAGTCCAAGAAGCTGCATGACATCTTCTGATCTGAACTCTATTGTTTACATCTGACATTTATATTACATTTACATAGGACGGCTATCACTGTATTTCCAGGAGCCCAACACTGATGCATCAGGTCCAAGCATCTTCAACATTAGAGTCAGTGCAGCTGCTATGCCCACCCCTCCCCTATATCTTCCCAATCCCAGAAGCCTTTGTATTCTGTGAACGCATTCACAAACTACAAAGACTTCTGTGAATGGGCAGCAGAGGGGAGGAGCAGGCATAGCTGCTCTGTGTACCTCTCTCTCCTCTCTCACAGCCCCTGAGTGTCAGTGTATGCTCTTGCAGCAGAGCCATAATCCTGTCATATATAAATAATAGATATGTTCAGGAGATGCCAAGCACCTCCTTGGATGTAACTCATAGTCCATGATTTATAGGTGTGGGTTGAATGACAAGCGTTTCCCTGAATTGGCAGCAGAGGGGAGGGGCAGGCATTGCTGCTCTGTGTACCTCTCTCTCCTCTCTCACAGACCCGAGTGTCAGTGTATGCTTGCTCCTGCAGCAGAGCCATAAACCTGTCATGTATAAATAATAGATACGTTCGGGAGATGTCAAGCACCTCCTTTGATATAACTCATAGTCTATGATTTATAGGTAATGGGTTGAATGACAAGCACTTCTCTGAATGGGCAGCAGAGGGGAGGGGCAGGCATAGCTGCTCTGTGCGCCTCTCTCCCCTCTCTCACAGCCTCGAGTGTGTGTATGCTCCTCCGGCAGAGACATAAACCTGTCAAGTATAAATAATAGAGATAAGTTCAGGAGATGCCATGCACCTCCTTGGACTTAACTAATAGCCCATGATTTATAGGTAGTGGTTTGAATGACAAAGGCTTCTCTGAATGGACAGCAGAGGGGAGGGGTAGGCATAGCTGCTCCGTGTGTCTCTCCCCCCTCTCTCTCAGCCCTGAGTGTCAGTATATGTTCCTCAAGCAGAGCCATAAACCTATCAGATATAAATAACAGAGATAAGTTAAGGAGATGTCATGCACCTCCATGGATTAAACTCATATTCCATGAATAATAGGTAGTGGGTCGAAGGACAAAGGCTTCTCCGAATGGGCAGAGGGGAGGGACAGGCATAGCTGCTCTGTGTGTCTCTCTCTCTTCTCTCTCACAGCCTTGAGTGTCAGTGTATGCTCCTGTGGCAGAGCCATGAACCTGTCGTATAAATAATAGATACGTTCAGGAGATGCCATGCATCTCATTGGACTTAACTCATAGTCCATGATTTATAGGTAGTGTTTTGAATGACAAAGGCTTCTCTAAATGGGCAGCATAGGGAAGGGGCAGGCATAGCTGCTCCGTGTGTCTCTCCCCCCGTTTCTCGCAGGCCTGATTGTCAGTATATGTTCCTCAAGCAGAGCCATAAACCTGTCAGATATAAATAACAGAGATAAGTTCAGGAGATGCCATGCACCTCCATGGATTTAACTCATATTGAATGATTAATGGGTAGTGGGTCGAATGACAAAGGTTTCTCTGAATGAGAAGAGGGGAGAGGCAGGCATAGTTACTTTGTGTGTGTGTCTCTCTCTCTTCTCTCTCACAGCCTTAAGTGTCAGAGCCATAAACCTGTCCGATATAACTAATAGAGATACGTTCAGGAGATGTTATGCACCTCCTTGGACTTAAATCATAGTGTGCCAGCACATTTTACAAAGTGACTGAATTCCTGGAATTCAGCTTTAGGAGTGAGGAGAACAGTGCACTTCTCTGCATCTTTATATCCTCCATGATTTATAGGTAGTGGGTTGTATGACGCTGGGTGTCATTCAACCCAGAAGACTAGCAACCTCTGTTGGCAGAAAGAAGTTACTGCAAGCACATCACCAGAGAGGAGGTAAGTTTTGCACCCAGGGCTGCTTTCTTATTTACAAAAAATAGATAGAGCATTATTTAAAAAAAAAAAAATATTAAACCAGTTAAGCTTTTTGCTTCTGTCAAGTGTTTGTGTGGTTACTGCAAGCTGCCTTGCCTCAATTCCCTCTGAGCTTCATCCCCAGAGTAGCAAAATGGAACCAGGTCCACAAGTAGTGTCTATGGCCTCCATGCTGGTTCTCCAGGAAAGGTGGAGAACAGCAGGTTCCATTAAAACCCCTAAAGAGTTTATTGGTCCGATTTACCCAACGGTATTCCGCTATCGCTCGTGCCAAACTAGTTTCCCTTTGTAACTTTTTTTTTTTGGTTGGCATGTAAAAAATGACAAGCATCTGCCTCCACAGCTGGTTCAGCTCTTCTGTATCTTCGTTCACTATTAAGATACCATATGCTGCTTAAAATAATGATGAAAAAGATAAAATTATCCCCAAGAATCGCAATCATCAGAATTGGCAGAAAAAATGATACAGGCAGGCTTAGTTCTCTTGCCTCCCATGCTGTAATTGAAGGGCTTCTGGCTGAACTGGTGTTAGAACGTGATCGTCTCTGTGTTACAGATATGGGGGACGACACTGGAAGATGCATGGGAGCTCAGCAGCAAGCTATGATGAGGGATAGGAACCTTGGCACAGCTATGAAGGACTGCCCCTACTGTGGAAAAACCTTTAGGACTTCCCACCACCTAAAGGTGCATTTGAGGATTCACACAGGTAAGACCCAGACCCAGGAAATAACGTAGTATTAATCTGACTTCAATAACATACCAAATAAAGCACCACTCAAAGCCCTGTATTCTTCACCCGCCGGCTCCAATCACCACTACCAGGTACAAAAGCCCACATGGAACAACTCAATCTTTGTGCAGTCATCCACCAAGTGTAACAAATTCAGGATTGGCTTCAGCTCAAACTCCTCCCATACACCCTTTCCCACTGACGCGTTTCACCTCTATAAGCCATTGTATGGGGTGAAATGCCTCAATGGGCGTGGTCTACAGGCGGATATGGGGTGAAATGCGTCAGCGGGCGTGGTCTACGGGCAGAGCTTTAGCTAAAGTCGATCCTGGATTTGTAACACTCGGTTGACACGAACAGTGTGTAGACCCTTTCTCTAGATTAGCCTTACTCTGAGTTTGGTTTTGCAACCCAACGGAACTTCTAGTTTAAATTAGCCAAATGCAAACCAGATCAATCTAAAGAATAGGTATGCAGAGTCTTGCAGTTTCTTTTCTTTGGAAAGAAGCCACAGCCTGATTAGAAAATCCTTGTATACTTCACCCACCGGCTCTAATCACCACTGCCAGGTGAAGAAGCCCACATGGAGCAACTCTCTCATTGTGCTGTGATCCACCAAGTTTTACAAATTCAGAATCGGCTTCAGCTCAAACCCCTCCCATAGACCGCTACCCTCTAAAGCGTTTTACCACTATAGTCATATAGGGGTGAAATGTGTTAGCGGGTGTGGTCTATGGGCAGAGGTTGAGCTAAAGTCGATCTTGGATTTGTAATGCTCAGTTGACACAAACAGTGTGCAACCCCCTTCTCTATATTAGTATTACTCTGACTTTGTTTTTTATAAATCAATGATCATCTTCAGCTCTAGCTCCTCCCATAGACCACTCACCACTAACGCGTTTCACCCCTATAGGTCTTAATTGTGGAGGTCAGTCTACTATTCGTAGGGGACCTCTACAATTTAGCCTTATGAATGGTAACATGCTCCAGAGGAGTGTGGTCTATGGGAGGAGTCTCAGATAAAGCCAACCCTAATGCTTGGTTGACACAAACAGTGTTTGGCCCCCTTCTCTTTATTAGTATTTCTCTGAGTTTGGTTTTGCAACCCAACTGAACCAGTTTAAATCAGCTAAATGCATACCAGATTAATCTAAATAAAGGGTATGGAAAAGCCTTGCAGTTGGTTTTCTTTAGAAAAGCAGCCACAGCCTGAATAGAAAAACCTGTCCCCTGCCAGCATGTTGAAGAGAAGGACTCTTGCTTTCTGTTTGCCAAGTGGTCTCTCTGCAGAGGTCCAACATATAGAGGCACATATATAGCTCTGCAGTTATCATAGCATATACTCCCTGCTCTTTTGAGTGCTCTAGCTCTCACCATATGTGGAACCTCTTCAGAGTGGCCTCTTCTAACACTCAAGGGCAGGCTTTTCTACTCAGGCTGTGGCTACTTTGTAAAGAAAATAGGCACACACTTTGCTTCGATGCACCTGGAATGTGTTTAGCCAATTTAAACTGAAAGTCTGCTTAGACTTTAAGCATTAAAAGGGTCAGTCCACCCAAAACTGTTCACTCCGATTTCGGTAGAATGATGAAGTGCAAAAGCTAAACTCCAGGCACATACACAAATGAATGCAGCTCTGTTTTTAATAATCGATCATTAAATGTATATTTTTTTAATGCAAGTAATGTAGCTACCTGAATTTGACCTGGTGGGAAGGATTTTCCCATTGGAATGATTTCCCTTCACTTCTTGCCTTGAGACACAACAGTAAGTGAAAGGAGATCTTTCCAAAGTAAGGTAAATCTTCTATTATGGCTTGTTCACACGTTAGTTTGGGGGGGGGGGGTGCTGTAAAACCCCATGAATGAGCCCCCGCCCTGTTGCCCCCTTTTTAGCAGAGGCAGCTGCCGAGGGTGTACACGTGCTGCAGGAAGACTTATACCCCCTGTCGCCTTCGTCTGGTGTAGCCCCCACCGAATGCAACCTATTCAAGTGGGGCCACTTTGCAAATGCAGTTGTGGGCAGTGGTGCTAATGGTGCTAATGCAGGCAGTTAGAAGGCAATAGGACGTCTCCCCACCACCTGTTAAATGGTCTCTGTGGAGCGATTTGAACACGGCATGTCAACTTGCCAAGCACCAGGCAAAACCGAAATATCAATATAACCTCTTTATGACCGCCCGAAAGGCTGGGCTTTAACACACACATGCTGCACATATGTGTAACTGGGCAGCTGATGTTTATGTTCTAAGAGCCCCCCCCACCGTCAAAGGCAGCTCTCCGCTCCAGCTAAAGATCGGTCATTAGGGGGACTGGCTTCTAATCATATGACCACTGTGGTCACATGATTGCCGGTCCCCCCCCCTCGGGTGTTCCGAACTGTTTAAAGGGACTCTGGGGAGGGCAGGAAGGGGTTAAGTGAAGTCATATTATGTTTTCTCAAATCTAAAATGTACTATTGCCAAGGAAACACATACATAAGGCAGGTTTATGCCAGTTCACCAAAAACTGGATCTAAACCAACAAACAATGAAGCCCTCCAGCGGCGCACTGTCACCACTGCCAGGGCTTCCATCTTCACCCGGTCTTCCTTCTGGGCTTGCAGCCTCCGGCTGTAAAATTGACCAGGCCGTAATGAGATCAGTTCTGCACATGCACGCGGGTGTCACGGATGCGGCATGGAGCTCTGAAGGTACAGCACGTACATGCCGTCCCTACAGAGCGCATGCGCCAGTGACGTCACAGGCTGTATCTGGTGTGAATATCTCCTAAACAGTGCAGGTTTAGGAGATAGTCACTGTACTGACAGGTAAGCTTTATAATAGGCTTACCTGTAGGTACAAGGTAAAAAGTAGGCTTTACTACCACTTTAAAACACCCGGCAAAGTTTAAAATAAAAGTTTGAGATACATGTAGGGAGTGCAGCCTACCTGCCCAGTGCTTCATTTTTTTGTTTTCAACCATACTTTGCTGTAGGACACCATTCTCTTGGCTAAGTAATCTGCAGATCTAGGAACACCATTTGTAATGCAGGAGAAGAATTATTGGCCAGAGTTTCTCAACCAGGGTTCCTTCAGAGGTGCTAGGGGTTCCTTGAGTTCCCACTGACACATTGATTATTTTAGCTGTCTGTAAGGGGGTAATTCTTCCCATTTACCACAGGTTAAGGAGCATTCTTCCCACTAACCACCACACTAATGCAGGGTTTCTCAAGCAGGGTTCCATGGAACCCTAGGCTTCCTCCAGAGGTTGCTTGAACAATTACCAATTTCTTCCTCTCAGATAAGTTCCCACTGACACCATTGATCTTTTTAGTTATCTGTAAGAGGATAAATCAACACAATTCCCACTGACCCTCACACTAATGCAGGGTTTCTCAAGCAGGATTCCATGGAACCCTAGGGTTCCTCCAGAGGTTGCTAGGGGTTCCTTGAACAATTACCAATGTCTTCCTCTCAGATAAGTTCCCACTAACACAATTGATCTTTTTAGTTATCTGTAAGAGGATAAATCAATCAACACAATTCCCTCTGACCCCCACACTAATGCAGGGTTTCTCAAGCAGGGTTCCATGGAACCCTAGGGTTCCTCCAGAGGTTGCTAGGGGTTTCTTGAACAATTACCAATTTCTCCTCTAAGATAAGTTCCCACTGACACCCTTGATCTTTTTAGTTATCTGTAAGATGATAAATCAACACAATTCCCACTGACCCCCACACTAATGCAGGGTTTCTCAAGCAGGGTTCCATGGGACCCTAGGGTTCCTCCAGAGGTTGCTAGGGGTTCCTTGAACAATTACCAATTTCTTCCTCTAAGATAAGTTCCCACTGACAACATTGATCTTTTGAGTTATCTGTAAGAAGATAATTCAACACAATGACCACAAGTGTAAGGAGCATCATTCCCACTGACCATCACACTAATGTATCATTAGTTGAAGATATAGTAAGTTTTAGCAGGAGTTCCCTAAGACCAGAAAGTTATTTCTAGGGTTCCTCTGTGTTGAAAAGGTTGAGAAAGTTTGTCCTAGACACAGCCACTGCAAACTCCTTACAGTTTTGAAGGTTCGCTGTAAAAGTCAAATTTAAGAAGGTTCTCTTACCAAGAGCCTTCCAACTAAGTGCAACAGTTACCGTGTCTGATGGATAGAAGGAGTTTTTATTTGCATTTTGTATCTTTTCTGTTTAAATGCTGAAAGCAGTCTGTTGTGTACAGAAATGAGTGAGTAAACCCACCTTCCTGCTAGCAGGAGGTAGAAACACCTGTAATTTATTTGCCCAAAAATGTCAACCAAAGCAGGTGACATGTCATGCTTATAACTCAGTTGTCATAAGACTTCAACCCATTTCCCACTGGGTGCCGAAAACCATCCCTCAATCAAATGGCTCTATGAAAATGCCAGTAAATTACATGTTCCCCTAATATTCAGAAGAATTTACCTACCAAGGCAGCATCAAGAGATATTCTCTTTTTCTGACCTATATGATAGGCTTTGCCAATTTGCCGTAATTTCCATTTTTAACTCGTTACACCAAGCCAACCTCAGTAATTGGTAAACTGCACCTCAATGCGAACAGACACTTTCATATGAATGAAATATATTTCTAAATATGAATAATTTTTATTATAAATATTAATATTTATTGTATTTGAATATGTTATGTGATCACCATACATTAATTAGAATGCATTCTTTAGACCTGGGTAGGCCATTGTCGCCAGAACAGCAGTGGGGACCGACTCCTAGATTTTTATAGATTTATCCTGTAAAGCCTAAAGCGGTATTAAACCCAAAACCAAACAAGTAATATATTGCAGCTTGCCAATCATTAGATGTGGTGGCTGCATTAGGCTTTTTCCCATCTGTTTTCACCTGGTGATCTAGCCAGTAACACACCTCCTGTATTAGAGCGCCCCCCTGCCCTCTGGATTGTCAGTTCGGCGGGGGGGTGGGTTATTAGCAGATTTAAATACACTAGCAAATTGAAGCCAAACTCCAGTCAATAGTTTATAACCACAAGCTAACAGCAAGCAAGCAAAAATAAATGTTTCTTGTGAAAGCAATAAAAGTGATCAAAAAAATAAAATTAAATTAAAGCAACAGTGTAAAAATAAAACAAATAAAATAAATTAATAATAATAAAAAAAAATGTGAGTGCCCCCGTCCTCCTGTGCTTGCGTGCAAAGGTGCTCTGGTCCCACAGGCACACTAACAGCGATTGTCCCACACATGTGAGCTATCGCTGCGAATGTCAGATCATGGGCAGTATTTCTAGCACCAGACCCCCTCTGTACATCTGAAGTGGTAACCTGTAAAAGCTTTTAAAGCGGCAACTATGGATAATAAAATTTACGTTGTTTGTCGTCATTGCACAGGCGTGCGCAATTTTGGGCATGACATGTTTGGTATCTATTTACTCTGCATAATTACATAGTTTACAAAAAATTGGGTTATGTACTGTGTTTTTTTGCATTCAGGTTAAAAAAAGTGTATTTGTTTGTATTGTTTGAAAAGCTGCTGCGTAAATGCCGTGTGGCATAAAAAATTGCAAAACCCACCAATATATTCTCTAGGGCTTCTGCTTTAAAAAAAATATATATAAATAATGTTTAGGGGTTCTAAGTAATTTTCTAGCAAAAAATACTGATTGTTACATGTGAACAGAAAGTGCCAGAAAAGGCTCAGACTAGAAGTAGACATGTGCAGGTTCGTTTTGTCCCTAAAGTAAAATTCGGACAATTTTTTTCTTTATTCGGGAATTTTAATGTAGCCGAGTTTCCCAATTACAATAGTAAGACATTTAAACAAATCCAAAATAACTAAAAACTTTGGGCGAAATTTGAATTGTTATAGTTTTTAAATCGAATTCAGATAGTTTCCAAATTCAAATCGTTTTTGAATTTGAATCGTTTTCGAATTTGAATTATTTTCAAAATGATTTTGAATTTCCGAAGAAAATAAGATAATAGAAGATAAAGGAATAGATTAGAAATTAATAGAATAGAGTAAAACAGAACAGAATAGGAAGTAAATGAAAAAAAAAATAGTATATAAAATAAAAGAATAAAAACGAATATAATAAAATGGAAAAGAATAAAATAGAAAAAAAAAATAGAATAGAAAAAAAAGAATAGAATGGAATAAAATAGAAAAAATATAACCATCTTCTGAAATTCGAATTTCAAATAGAATAAATTTGAATACAATAGAAATAAATGAATAGAAAAAAAAAAGAATAGAAAAAGAATAAAGTAAAAAGATTTTTTCATAATTCAAATTTCGAACAGAATGAATTCAAATTAGAATAAAATAGAAAAGAATAGTATAAAAAATAAAATAATGGAATAGAAATGAATAAACAATAGAAAATAATAGATTAGAAAGAATATAACAATATAACTGTTTTCTGAAATTCTAATTTTAAATAGAATACATTTGAATTCAAATAAATCAGAAAAAAATAATAGAATAGAATAGAAAAAAAAAACAACAGAATAGAATGGAATAGAAAGAATATAACTATCTTATAATTCAAAACAATTCAAATTCAGATAAAAGAAACGGATTCCGAAAAGGAATTAAACAAATGTAAATAAATTAATTTATGTAAATGCCGAATCAAATCGAAACAAAGCAAATGTTTTCATTTTGCACATGTCTCACTGGAAGTAGTTAAAAAAATGTGTTTGTTCTATTAAGCTTAGTACAGTTTTTTATCCATTTAATTTTAGGGAAATCCATCTCCAAGACCATGCCTGGTCAGCCTTGGGTATACCATATTTCTGTCCAATGAGTGACAGCTCTTATCACCTTTCATTTACTGGGCAGCAATGATACATTGTAACTGAAGCACAAGAAAAGAAGAGGGAGGAATAATAGTACTAACAGGACAGCCAATGACAGTTGAGAGACACTGAATTCCACCAATAGAATTTGTGAAGGAAGGAAAAGCTTTTTCATAGTTTGCATGTTGTTGGTGATCCAGCCAAGCAAAGCTTTGGGGAATTCAATTGCAGTTTCTGCTCAGCACCAAAGCCTATCATAAGTGACGCAAATCAGCCAGTACTTTCAGACGGAAGGTCATTTTTTTTTTTTTTTGCATTTCCATAAGCCAAAATGGAATTAAATTCAACTGGTGTTTAACTATTTGTTATGATAGGGTTAGCTTTAAACACAATACATATACAAGTAAAATAGTCTTTCTACAGGGCTGAGAAAAGCCCACGGTGCTCATACCCCTGGAGTGGCAGCACAGAGGTGCCAGAATTATTCACTTTGGGGCAACTCAGTAGGGGAGATTTACTAAAACTGGAGCCTGCAATAGCTCTGCCTAGAAACCAATCAGCTTACAGGTTTTATTAAGCTTAAAGCGGAGTTCCACTCATTTCTTTAATTTGCTTTTAATACAATCCCCATCCTCCAATCGCTTTTAAATAGTAACTTTTTTATTTTTCCCTAAATACCTGTAATTCCTGATTTTTTGGAGCACTTCCTGCTCCGGCTGCCTAGCCGATTACGTCATTAGGCGCTTCCCATGGACACCTGGGATATTGGCGTTATATATCCCAGGAGTCCATGGGAGTTACCTAATACCGAAATCTCGCGCTATTCCCTGACCGGAAAATTACGCAAATGGGAGGAGTTGCTATGGCAGCATGTCAGGAGGAAGGAGCGCTGCGTAGTGGCATTACCGCGCAAGCGCGAGATCGGGAGGTGCATGCTGGGTAGCCAGCTGCATCTAATCCCGGAAAGAGATACAGGAGGACTTCAGATGCCCACACTGGAGATGGACCCTGCCAGCTTCCGATATCCAGGTACTTTTATTACATTTAAACATAAATAAAAAGGACTATATTAATACTATATATATTAATATCTAAAGATTGCATATAAAGTGGACCAAGTTAGAGTAGAGTCTTAAAAGAAAATTGAATTTGTGGACCGGAACTCCGCATTAATTGCACAAGCTGAAGCTAGAAGCTGATTGGCTACCATGCACAGCTGCACAAGATTCTGAGTGCTCCAGATTTAGTAAATATCCCCCAATGTGTTTTTAGTATGCACCATGGTCATTGCACTTCTGCATGCTTTTTTCACACCTGCCTCCCATCCTGGGCCTTTTGGTTGAGACCAGAAAATTCTATACCAGCTGGAAGGCCAGCCATTGCCTTGTACATTGGCAGCCCCTAACAGCACAAATGCACTTTAACCATCTCTAATTAGTAGGGTGTAGGTCTTTGGACTTTGCATGAGGCCTTTAGTCATGGTCAGGTTCTCCCTCTCCAATGGGGTCTCTTATTGGTGAAGCCCCACCTACTACTTGGGTGGACCTTACCTCAAGAGATCCCCTAAAAGCGGTGGTAAAGTATTTTTCGTTATTTTAAAAAATGGTCCCTCATGCAGGTTTAAGTCATAATGTACTAGTATGCACTGTATGCAAGTACATTATGATAGACTTACCTGCAGTCGGAGCGCTCCAGCGCTTCACGGCTCTCCCTGGTCTTCGGGGGCTTTCATCTTTGCCCAGTCTTCTTCCTGGGTTCCCTAGCTCCAGCCTCTTAAATGACTGGGCCACAAGTGATGTCACTCCTGCACATGCGCACGAGAGGCACATTGCCACGGCACAGTGAGCGGACTGTAAATGTAGTCTGAGCTGCACATGTGCGGCTCAGATCACATTACCCGCTAATAGGCAGGGGGGAAATTTATGACAGAAGAGATCTCTAGGGTCAAAACCTTGCCTGTCAGTGGATTCTTTATTTCAGGACTTTACTACCACTTTAAGAAAGATGTCTGCCTGGTTTTGGCTGGGTGTGCCAGGAGTACCCTAGTCCCAGTCAGGAGCCTTGTGCCCTGGGGGGATCAGGGCTAGGGTGCTGGCTGATGTTATTATCCAAAAGGATCAGAGCACCCTTTGCACGCTTTTTTCCATACCTGTCTCCTGGGCTGACCCATTTGCCTGGGTCCAGAGGAATTTTTATAACATCCGGAAAGCCAGCCACTGCCTTGAACATTGACACTCCCAACCACTTCTTTATTTTGCACTTTTTTGTACAGTATGTATGCACTTTACTCTTTCCTGATCAACAGGATGTAGGTCCTCTTGATTATTAGAGTGTAGGTCCTCGGACTTGCCCTGAAAGTGGCCATATGATCAGGTTCTCCCCTTCCTATTGGCACTTTTCCACTGCAAGTACCGGCTCGGCTCTACTCGGCCCTGCTTGGCCCGGTTGGCTTTTCCACTGCAGGTACCGCATGGTACGGTGTTGGAACGGTTCGGTACGGTATGGTTTGCTTTTCCACTAAAGTAGTACTAAAGTTAAGTGGGTGGGGTAACAACGATTCTCTGACCAATCAGTGGCTAGTAGTGACTGCATGCAAAGGATTGTGGGATATGGTACCGGGTATGGTACCTCTTGGAACCACAATCGAGGTGGTACTGTTTTTGAGAGCCGTACCGTTCATTTCCATGCAGTGGAAAAGCGCCGCCGTTCCTATACCGTACCATCCGGTACTAGCAGTGGAAAAGCACAAAAGCTTTCCATGCAGTGGAAAAGCGCCATATGAGGTCTCTCTTTGGGGGAGCCTCACCTTGTACTAGGGTAGACCTTGCATTGGCAGGTTCCTTGAAGAATAGGTTCTGCCTGGTTTGAGCTGTCTGGACCATGAGTACCCCAGTCCACCATCAGGAGTCCTGTCCCCATGGTGATCAGTGCCATGGTCCATTCTCTTCAGAGGAGGACCATGTGTACGCCCTGTGCACTTTTTTGTGTGCTAACTTTTTTTATTGCACCTAATGTTAGTTTCAAGGATACTCACGGCACTGTGAAGTTCTCAAATTTCAAACAAAAAGACTTTCTTTAGGACTTTTTCTTGCTTCTTTGAATGTGGTATCAAGATCTGACGTTACACACAATACAATTATTTTTACTTCTTCTAATAGTTGCTTTACTTTCTCCCACAGTGTTTGCGTCCAACGTTTAGAGCCGTGACAATTTTCTCATGGCACAATAGCTTGGCCAACAGTTTGTATGACATTGTAGGTGTAGCCTCACATTGTTGATAAATGACGGAGATATTTTGATGATATGATCTCGTGAACGAGGTTATTTGCACATCAATGACGGCGACTGCATTTTCTTCCGCGGGTTTTATTCCTTTCGTCTCTGAATAGCTTTAAAGACATCTGACCACCTGGAGACACTTGAAATTTGCACAACTCTTAGAGACAAAGAGGGAGGAAAATTATTATATTCAAGCCTCAGCTAGGCAAATAAAAGCTGCCCTCTTCAGACGCTCGATTTCTTTCCAAGCTTCTTCTAGCTCCCCTCGTTGTTTATAAGACTATGAGATCAAGAACAGTCTTGAACAGTCAAACCTTTTTAGGTTATAAATATGTCATGAACAATTCGTATCGCCGTGAGCACTTAGGTGGCCAATTGCTGCCTGATATTTCTGAGCAGTTGACAAATTCGGTCAGCATTTGTTACAACTGGTTCCCTTTTTGGAGTTAACTAGAGAGCAGTAATGAGTGCTTCAAGCATCAGAAGTGTTTGCTGTTGACCCAGAGATCTTAAGACGTGTTGGGGGATCTTTGAGATTGGTGAATGATTGCCCTCTTCTCTCTATGATATATGGAGAATGCTTTTCATTGTCTGTGTGGCCTCATTCTAATGTTGGACAAGATTGGACAATAAGATCATGACTCCTCCAAGGACATGCAAAAAAAAATTAAAAAAAATAGAAGGATCTCTTGGTGACGGACCTGTTCAATAATCCCAACCTCCATGTACACATTTAAAGTATGATGTGTACTGACCCAAGATACAAGATCATTAGAAGGCAAAAGGCAGTTGTAAAGTAGCTGATGTAGTCAATGAATGATCACATTTTCCAAAGCTGAAATATTTTTTGCACCACATTGGTTTCTGGATAAACCTATTTCAGATCCTTTGCATGTCTGGAATTTTTTAGGACCTTCCAAGTATATCCGAGCTATTACCATTCAACTGGTCTTTGAAGGTACATATTCTGGGGTCTGTCATGCTTTTCTTTGAATAATTTTCTAATGAGCTGTTGACTAGAGAAATGGGAACTCCAGACCAGCAAGGATAGTTATGACAATCTTAGAACTTGCACCTTCAGAAACCAAGTCAACGGTTACCGGTCTTTTATTATGACATTATGAAGCTTCCTTTGAAGCTGAACTCTTGGGGAACATAAACCATAAAAATCTGCTCTTCGTGCCTCATTACTTGCTCCTGCTGGCTTCCCATTGGCTACATGACCAGTCCCCTGAAACTGATTTTTTCGATGCTCTGTTGGTCACACTTACAATGATGTCATCACATACAATGTAGGACCAGGAGTAGACATCATCCACTGCTCTACTGACACCATCCTCTGCCCTATTGACATATCCACTGCCCTACTGACACCATCCACTGCCCTACTGGCACCATCCACTGCCCTACTGACACTGTCTACTGCTCTACTGATACCATACACTGCTCTACTGACACCATCCTCTGCCCTACTGACATATCCACTGCTCTACTGACATATCCACTGCCTTCCTGACACCATCCACTGCCCTACTGACACCGTCCACTGCCCTACTGACACCGTCCACTGCCCTACTGACACCGTCCACTGCTCTACTGACACCATCCACTGCCCTACTGACATATCCACTGCCCTACTGACACCATCCACTGCCCTACTGGCACCATCCACTGCCCTACTGACACCATCCACTGCTCTACTGACACCATCCACTGCTCTAATGACACCATCCTCTGCCCTACTGACATATCCACTGCCCTACTGACATATCCACTGCCCTCCTGACACCATCCACTGCCCTACTGACACCATCCACTGCCCTACTGACACCGTCCACTGCCCTACTGACACCGTCCACTGCCCTACTGACACCGTCCACTGCTCTACTGACACCATCCACTGCCCTACTGACACCATCCACTGCCCTACTGACACCGTCCACTGCTCTACTGACACCATCCACTGCCCTACTGACACCATCCACTGCCCTACTGACACCATCCACTGCCCTACTGGCACCATCCACTGCCCTACTGACACTGTCTACTGCTCTACTGACACCATCCACTGCTCTACTGACACCATCCTCTGCCCTACTGACATATCCACTGCCCTACTGACATATCCACTGCCCTCCTGACACCATCCACTGCCCTACTGGCACCATCCACTGCCCTACTGACACTGTCTACTGCTCTACTGACACCATCCACTGCTCTACTGACACCATCCACTGCCCTACTGACACCGTCCACTGCTCCTACTGAGCAAGGAGGGGGCAGAGCAGAGTGTGGTGGCTGACAGTCAGCAGCTCTCTGCTCACGGAGCTCTGAGAACCGAGTGATCGGCAGTGTTTGATCCCTCGGTTCGCAGTGTTAGAGGCTCCGGGGGACAGATGCAGCATCGGACTGAGGCTGCAGCCACCTAGGTAAGTATTATTCTAAAATAAAAAATAAAAAACATACATCTCTTTTAAGAGTGCTGAAACAAACCATTTACCACTGATAGGGGTGGTTACAATGATCAACGTTTATTTATTTATGTAAAACCTTTATCCCAAAAGGAAAAAAAAAAAAAAAACTGTTGCTGATTATAAAGTGTGAGCTGGAGTTTGGCTTCAATTTGTTAGTGAATCTAAATCTGCTAGTACCTTTAACCTCCCAGACTGACAATACTGCTGTCCAAAGATACCCCCTGTGCTCCGTCATCCAGAGTGGGGCACTCTAATACAGGAGGTGTGTTACTGGCCAGATCAGGTCAAAAAAAAAAAAAAAGGGGAAAAAAAGACTTAAAAAAGAAAACGAATGCAGCCATTACATCCAATGATTAGTAAGCTTCAATATATTACATTTTTGGTTTTCGGTTTAATACCGCTTTAAGTTTCCCTTGTTATCGAGGAAAAGGACAATTCCTTTGTACTGTCTCTGTTGCAGACAATTTGATCAGGTTTGTAAGTTCAGCTAGCTTTACTTTTCACCCAGATTTTTATTTATTTTTTATGTGTTTAATAATTTTTAATTTATTTATTTATTTATTTTTTTACCATTTTATCTTTTTTTTTTCCCTAGCCGGGAACATCGCAGTGCACGCGATTTCTGGCTTAATGACATCCCCGAAAACTTTTTTGTTGGGAATAATTGATTGAATTTAAAAATTCTTTAAAAGTTTAAGAGGTAATGTTACAGTATAAATTTCCTAGCAAAACACTAAGTAGGGAAATATCCATTAGCGAAATTAACTACAGTTTCTAGGTAGCTAACAATGTTCAGTATACAGTAGGGCATGGCTAATGAACACTGCAGTCGGTGATATTTCATTATACAAATTAATGCTCACATTTTAATGGGAAAGTCACATAATGAATCTAGGCTTCGGTGACAGCAATTAGAGGCACAGATTGTCCCCTTCTGGACAAGCCAGTGTTTAGCAATAAGCAGCTGCTGGAAAAAAACGCCAAGTTTACGACGTATATATGTGCTTTGGGGGCGAATTAGTATACGATTTTTATTAATGGAGCAAAACTTCAGTGCAGACAGGTCGGATATCTGTCTCATTTTGACTTTCTTATAGGCGATGTAAAAAAAAAAAAAAAAATGTATATATACAGTAAAACCTTGGAAGGAGAGTAACTTGGTTTGAGTGTTTTGCAAGACAAGCAACATTTTTTTTATAAAATTTTGACTTGATAAACAAGCGACGTCTTGATATACAAGTAGCGTCACGTCACAACGTGACGTAAAAGAGAAGAGAGGCGCTTCTAAATGTAGCAATATTGTTACATTTAATGAAGGTTCAACATTTAGCAACTCACATGGTTGATGATTAACCACTTAATGCAAACTGAGTCCCGTCCCACCGGGAGAAACGAGCAACCAGCTTGCGCGTCCACCGGCTGGATGGAGTCCCGATCAAAGCCGAATGTGGCTTAGATCGGGTCTCTGATGACGTAACCCGGAGGCGGTGTCCATGACGTCACATCCGGGTTACTCGGCTGCTAAAGGCCCCAAAATTAAAAAGTGACTGTATTCGAAAATGCCGTTTTCTGCGTTTTGATTACGTGGAAGTGCAGTGGAGGGGTTTGGGGTCTTTTAGACCCCCGATCCCTCCATAAAGAGTACCTGTCACTGCCTATTGCTGTCCCAAGGGATGTTTACATTACTTGTGACAGCAATAAAAGTGATCAGATTTAAAAAAAAAAAACTGTGATAAAATTAAAAAAATAAATAAAATAAATAGGAAAAAAAAATTTTTAGCTGCCCCTGCGCACAAAAAAATGCATACGGAAGTCGCGCCCACAAATTAAATCGCTGTTCACATGTGAGGTATCGCCGCGATCGCCAGAGCATGAGCAATAATTAAAAAAAAAGAGCTACTCTCTAACTTAAAACTGGTAACCGTTACAAATTTTTAAAGCGTTGTCTATGGAGATTTTTATTGACCATAGTTTGTCGCCATTCAGCGGGTGTGCGCAGTTTTAAACCATAACATGTTTGGTTATCTATTTACTCTACGTGACATCATCTTTCGCAATATACAAAAAAAAAAAAAATGGGCTAAGTTTACTGTTTAGTTTTTTTTTTAAATGCAGTGAAATGTAATTTTTCGTAATTTTTCCAAAAAAATGGTGTTTGAAAGACCGCTGCGCAAATACCGCGTGACAAAAAATAATGCAATGACCGCCATTTTATTGTCCAGAGTCTTTGCTTAAAAAAAAAAAAAAATATATATATATATATATATATATATATATATATATAAAATGTATATATATATATTTGGGGGTTCTAAGTAGTTTTCTAGCAAAAAATACTGATTTTAACTTGTGAACAAAATGTGTCAAAAATAGGCTCGGCCCTTAAGTGGTTAAAGCAGGCACATCTAAGTATGCAGGCATCCGGGGGTAAAGCTGTCCACATAGACCATTCCCTGCAGTGCCTTTGACGTCATCCCTTCCACACTGCACTCCACAAGCGCTTCAAGCTTGGCTTTCAGATCGCTCTACTGCAGGGTAGTCTTCCCGGTCACGACGGCAAACTGATGGCGGTGAGAGCCGGCGGTGAGGAGGACGGTCTATGTGGACAGCTTTACCCCAGATCCCTGCATACTTAGATGTGCCTGTTTTATTCATCAACCATGTAAGTTGCTAAATGTTGAACCTTCATTAAATGGAACCATATTGCTACACTTAGAGGCGCCTCTCTTCTCCTTTATACTCTGTAGCTCCTGTTGTATTTTGCTTCTAATCCCCTTGTGGAGGCTCCATTTGTAGATGGGCATTTTATGGTTACACAACCAATCACATTGCTATAAACTTTTTATATGGACTATAAACTGAAGGACTTATGAATAAATGGTTGTAGAACGAATCATTGGAGTTTCCATAACTTCTTATCAGGAAATTTGCTTTGATATAGGAGTGCATTGGATTACAAGCTTGTATCCGGAACAAATTATTCTCGCAATCCAAGATTTTACTATATATATATATATATATATATATATATATATATATATGTGTATATATACATATATATATATATATATATATATATATATATATATATATATATATATATATATATATATATATATATATATATATATATATATATATAAATACTGTATATATATTTCTCAAATGCTTCTCCTAAGATTTCTATGGATTTGTAGGACATATAATTTGATAGCTTTTGTCACAATGGTGTCTTTAAAAATCTGTGTTTCTATAGTTTAATGGGCATGCCATTCACTGGGAAACCGTGATACAATATAACAGAAACATAAGATATGAACAAATGTGTGATTTAGAGATTAGCCAAAGAAGTAGGAAAATTTTCTCATGGTGGGTGTGGTGGCCCTTGGTTTTGGAAGCTCTAGGGTTCCTCAATATGTTGCAGGTCAGTCTTTCCCAACTTTTTTATGTGAAAGGAACCCTTTATACAATAATTTTCAGGTTTCAGGGAACCCCTGCTAGGATTAGTCCATTGGTGATCATTGAGAAAATGAACCTTACATTGGTGGTGGCTGGTGGGAAGACTGCTCATGGTTAAAATGTCACCCCTACAGTCATGCCTCTGGCTCTGCCAAGTGGTGTTGGCCCTGAAACAATGCAGGCATCATCACATGGAAGGTCAGTTAGCGACATCTCAAGGAACCCCTAGCTACCTTTGGAGTGAAGGAAACTCTTAAGGCCTCCTCCTCATACCAAGTCATCCTGTTCCAAGATGACTGTGCACCTGTGCACAAAGGGAACCTGCAGCCTCATAGGACAATCAGGGGAGAATGAAAACTCATCCTACAAGCTTTAACCAGACACTGATAGAAGTCGCAAGAAGGTATTTAGTAGTTTATTTTTACTAAAATAATTGCATTTCCATGTTCTGTGTACTGTGTGGGACCAGATATATTGAATGCAGGCACCTGGGTTTAGTAAAATTTTGTGTAGATGTTGATTGTTCAAAAACAGGATGGGAAGTGTAAATGTTGTAGAATCACCCTGTTCTTGTTACATAATCCCATTGTCAGTGTGCAGATCACTCAAGTTCCTTCCCACCAAACTCATCAAGTCAAGTATTTATGGCGCTGGCTTTGTATACAGGGCACCCTCTTGCTGGAACAGAAAAGGACCTTCACCAAACTGTTACCACATGGTTGGAAGACCACAATTGTCTAAACCAGGGGTCTCCAAACTTTTCTAACAAAGGACCAGTTTACTGTCCTTCAGAATTTAGCAGGGCCGGATTGTGGCCAGCGGGGGTAGAAAATGTCCCGGGCCCAACATTAGTGAGAATAAATACAGCCTCCGGGTTGGTGGTCAATGGGTGGAGGAGTAATGCCCCTATAAGTAGGAGGAATAGAATCGCATCACTGGTATTAGTAGAAGAAATAGTGCCCCATTTTTGGTGTCAGTGGGAGGATAAGTGCCTCATATCGTTTAGAGGAGTAGTGCCCCCAGGGGTGGATACATTTGTTTGGAGACCCCTAAACTATCTATGTGTTCTGTAGTATTTATAGTGCCATTCATTGTACACACCTGAACTCAATAATTTGGAGGGGTGCTTACATACGTTTGGCTTTTTAGTGTATGTTTGTTTACCTACAGTGCTTATCAGTATGGTACAAAAGTTAGTAAAAAAAAAAAAAAATAGACTTTTTTTCACTTCAAGTCTTATGACAACAGGCCATAAGACCATGGGCGGGCTATCCATTGGGGGCACAGGGATGGCACCCCCCCATCCATGCATCCGGCCCCCTAATCTACATCCAGGGTGCCGGATGCATAGATTCCAATAGGGGATTTTTTTTTGAAGCACGTGATCAGAGCCAGAGGCTCTAATAGGCTTCAAAAAAGGGTGGGCTCGGGGCGCAGAGCACTGCGCCCTAAAGCCCACCCAGTTGTGTGACAATGGAGAATGAATGAATATTCGCTATTGTCACACTGACTCTCCTCCCAGCCAATCAGGAAGAGGGTTTTGATACCCCTTTCCCGATTGGCCAAAAGGAGAAGCGATCTTACTGGCCAGTGGCCACAGCTGGAGGAGAAGGACAGTGGCTCAGCCATCCAGCATTCCTCGACTCGGACAGGAGTAAGTAAGGAGGCAGACCATTGGGGGGGGAAGAAGAGGAACGTGTTGCCTGACTGACTGACTGACCGACCGACCGCGGTTGGGGGTGGAGGGGTGGGGGTTTTGGTGCGAATCGGTTTGCAGCCCCCCCCCTCCGAATTACCAAGCACCAGCCGTCACTGCCTAAAACTGAATATTGTTTTGTGTAATCCTGCTTGCTATCCTTCAAGGTAAACATTTATGCACTGTTTATCGAAACCATGACAGTGATTGTGTTGTTTTCAGGTTTGCTATCACCACCTTATTCCTCTTGAAGACCCTGATTTATTTTAACTGAATGACAAAAAAAAAATCCTAGAGAGTTTACCTTCGAATAAATGACTGTTAAATTGATACAGATAAAAAAGCATTAGTGCATCAACTTGTCAACCTTTTGTGAAAGCATTTTTAAGCTTAAGGTATAAATGAGTGATGGTTACAAGGCCATAGTTAAGTATACATTGTTATAAATCACAGAAGAAGTAGCTTGTTGATTCGGAACAAGGTGCTTATGTTACTAATATGCTTTTATAAATGTTGAAGGAATTTGTGTAGCACAATAAGCTTTTTCAGGGCACTTCAAAGTGTACCTCTTCCAGTGTTGGACTGGTAATTGAACCCACCCAAGGATCCTCTAGTAGTGTAGAAAAACATTGTTACTCCTGTCTAACATATCACATTTTTTTAGACAAATGCATAAAAAATTGAGATTTTTGGATACAAATGGGGTAAAATATCTATATTTATAGTGAGGGAAAAAAGTGTTTGATCCCTTTATGATTTTGTACGTTTGCCCACTGACAAAGAAATGATCAGTCTATAATTTTAATGGTAGGTTTATTTTAATAAGGCCCCTTCCACATGGGCTTTCTGATCTGATCCGCTTTTTCAGGTGGACCGGATCAGATGCTCCATGCAGCCCTATGGAGACATCTCCACTGACACCCGCTGCTATCCGATCCAATCCTGTTAGTGAAACCCTATTTTCCATCCGTCTGGAGGATCGGATCAGATCAGATAGGATTGGATGAGAATGGACAGGCGGTCCGTTCTCATCCGATCTCCCCATAGAGGAGAGCGGAGATCTGACAGCTCGGTCTCTGCACACAGAGTGGAGACGGAGCTGTCACCCGCCTGCTCAGCGGGGATCGGCAGAATGGACTCCGTCGGGTGCACCGCCCGTGTGAAAGGAGCCTAACAGTGAGAGACAGAATAACAACCAAAAAAATCCAGAAAAACGCATTTCAAAAAAGTGATACATTTATTTGCATTTTAATGAGTGAAATAAGTATTTGATCCTCCATCAATCTGCAAGATTTCTGGCTCCCAGGTGTCTTCCATACAGGTAACAAGCTGAGATTAGGAGCACTCTCTTAAAGGGAATGCTGCTAATGTCAGCTTGTTACCTGTATAAAAGATACCTGCCCACAGAAGCAATCAATCAATCAGATTCCAATCTCTCCACCATAGGCAAGACCAAAAAGCTGTCCAAGAGGATGTCAGGGACAAGATTTTAGACCTACACAAGGCTGGAATGGGCTACAAGACCATTGCCAAGCAGCTTGGTGAGAGGGTGACAGTTGGTGTGATTATTCGCAAATGGAAGACAATAAATAATTGTCAATCCTCAATCTGGAGCTCCATACAAGATCTTACTTCCTGGAGTTTCAATGATCATGAGAATGGGGAGGAATCAGCCCAGAACTACACAGGAGAATCTTGTCAATGATCTCAAGGCAGCTGGGACCATAGTCACCAAGAAAATAATTTCTAACACACTACGCTGTGAAAGACTGAAATCCTGTAGCACCCGCAAGGTCACCCTTCTTGCGAAAGCACATGTACAGGCCTGTATGAAGTTTGCTAATGAACATCTGAATGATTCAGAGGAGAACTGGGTGAAAGTGTTGTGGTCAGATGAGACCAAAATCTAGCTCTTTGGCATCAGCTCAACTTGCCTTGTTTGGAGGAGGATGAATGCTGCCTATGACCCCAAGAACACCATCCCCACTCTCAGACATTATGCTTTGGGGGTGTTTTTTTTTGCTAAGGGGGCAGGACAACTTCGCTGCATCAAAGGGACGATGGACTGATTTTTTCTTAACTGCAGAGTACGCTGGCATGGCTGTCCCAGGGCCAGGAGAGGCGGGGCAGCCAGCCTGACACCACTCCTCTTGACCGCCTATCCCCGCCCCCACGTTGCTAAAAAAAAAAATATATATCAGTGTATAACACGCACCCATTGTTTGCACTATTTTTTCAGGGGAAAAAAGTGCGTGTTATACGCCGATAAATACAGTAGTTGCAAAAGTATTGTCTTAGGTAAACCCATAAAAGGGTTTACCTAAGACAATACTTTGGTTTTTGTTTGATGCCAGTAAGCAAGGTTATTCTCTTGGGGACTTTATTATTTGAAGTCCCCCACTCTTGTCAGGGTTCTATTTATATAGAAAAAAAGAGTGATGCTGAGAACCCTGCTCCTGCGCTCAGAACCAGGTCCTCAGACTGCCTTAATCTTGGAACTCACTTGACATCCCATATGGCTAAGCCTTGCTGCCCTCTACCACCGGGGTGGTCGAAAACACTGTAAATACAAACACAAAGAAAGGGCGCACCAGCCTAGTGCATTATCCTCAGCGGGCTTTTTAATAACATAAGTTAAAATCAACTACTCACAAACATGCATGATAAACCAGCATATCAATGCCAAAGAGCAGCATCAAATGGAAAAGTCCAATGTCTCATGTAGACAGAGGGCTGACGCGTTTCGAGGCCGTGCCTCTTCCTCAGAGCCTGAGGCTTTGAGCCTAAAACTCGCATTAAGGCGCATCAAAGTAGTACCCAAATCGCAACAAGTTGCCGGCAAATGATCAGGAAGCCGCCTGGCAAAGTTGCACTCTAAGTCGTGCGGATTTCGGGTCGCAATAGTGTATACCAAGCCTAATAGAGTATATGGAGAAGGCAGAGAGAGGAATGAGGGTCACTCCACTACTTTATTCAGCTGTACTCAAAGCTGACCTTCAGTCATCAGTAAAATATTAGTAGCAAGTATCCCCTCCCTTGAACCGAAAGGTTTAATGACTTGTTTAGTCTAGTGGGGTTGTGAAGTAGAGGGGTACATACCTTATTCCTCACTTCCCTGGAAGTCAGGACTCTTCTCTCACCATGGTATGTGGGTGGGCCATCAACACCATCACGTACAATGTGAGACCACTGGTTCTCTATTGAATGTGATGACGTCAGAAGGGCAGGGACTGGAGGACTGCTGAAGTCAAAGAGCATTACAGGGCTTATCAATGGTGGAAGGAACTAGGGATAGACTGATATGTTTTTTTCAGGGCCGATACCGATACCGATATTTTGGTCACAACGTATCGGTATCGGCTGATATGGGCTGATATTTTGTACATTTAAAGTTTTAAAAAATAAAGATTTGACACAAATCTAGTACTGAACATGTTAATTTTTGTTTAATGCTTAATGGCTGGCTTACTGGCACCCTGCGCTGGGTTGGTGGCTGGCTGGCACCCTGGGGTGGCTGGCTGTCTGTCACCCTGTGGTGTGTGGCTAGCTTGCTGGCACCCTGTGGTGGGTGGCTGGCTGGCAACCTGTGGTGGGTGGCTGGCTGGCACCCTGTGGTGGATGGCTGGCTAGCACCCTGTGCTGGGTGGCTGGCACCCTGTGGTGGATGGCTGGCTGGCTGGCACCCTGTGGTAGGTGGGTGGCTGGCACAGGGGCTGTGAGTGGCTAACTGGTACAGGGCCAGTGGGTGGCTGGCTGGCTGGTACAGTGCCTGTGGGTGGTTGGCTGGCTGGTACAGTGCCTGTGACTGGCAGGTACAGGGCCTGCGGGTGGCTGGCTGGCTGGTACAGGGCCTGTGGGTGGCTGTCTGGCTCGTTGGTACAGCGACTGTGGCTGGCTGGTACAGGGCCTGTGGATATGGGTGGCTGGCACCGGGCTGCTGTGGGTGGGTGTATGGCTGTGATACACTCCCACGAGACTAGTCCCGACTCCAGACGAAGCTGTCCAAGGCAAGGGAGGCGGCCTAAGAAGGCAGAATGACGTCACAAAAATATCGTCAATATCGGCCAGTTCCGGGGTCGATACCGATATATCGGGGAAAGTGCATATCGGCCCTCGATATATAGAAGGAACCCTAAGGAAGCAAAGAATAGGGTAAATTATTCTCACCTTTTTACATCCCCTTGACTAAATAAATCTTGTAGAAGGACCACATGAAACCAATATTTTACTGTTGATGAGATTAAAGCTTTAATTTAAAATTTAGCTATTTGGTTTTATAACCCCTTGGCGTAGGTGTCCACTCTCATGAGAAGATACAGAGCCCCTGGAGGCTGCAAATACTCCACAGGCACCATTCCATGCTCAGCATGGTTTTGGCAAAGAGTACCAGATTATATTAACTATTTTCTTTTGGTATCAGTCACTGTTTCTCTACAGCCTCTTAAATTTATGTAAAATGGCAGTTGCCTTTTATAGCCTACTTTTACAGCAAGATAAAAAAAAAAAAAATAATGGGGGCCATTTTTATAATGAGGGAAGAAAAAGCCTAAACTCCAAAGAAAAATCTTGCCTGAAATTTTATGGTGGAGATAAAACCAAGAATGGAACTGCAGTGGGTTTTCCCAGATCAACTGGTAGTTAATTTAGGCAGATTTGCAATTTAAAAAATATACATTAAAACTCAATCCTCAAGCTAGCTTAACAGATTGTTTCTGAGCAGATTGACATCTGTCTAAACAAGGTCCTCCTGGAATATACTCATCGAAAATGATGATGTAATTAATTACGCAGGTGCTGTTGAGTTTTACCATGAGGGGGGAATATAATTTTGTTATGCAGCAATCTATTGTATATGTTATATTATTGTCTCGTATGTGTTCTATTTTGATCTGCGTTGACTGAGCTTTTGGGAAGGATGGATGTAGTTAACAGGCCCATAGACATGAAATCATTATCCCAGGGAGTCCTCATCAGACCTAACCTGGTCAACCGATCCCAGGGAAACAATCAATTGTCCAGAATTAATTTTCCGGACTGATTATTATTGTTCCCTCAATAGTAATATATTGCCTTTTGGCTGAAAGGGGCATGTATGTTTATCTCACAATAGTTCTGAAGAGGTGTTGTGCAGCATTTAAATCTTCTGATCACTCTATACCAGGGGTCTCAAACTGGTGGCCCTCCAGCTGTAGCAGAACTGCAATTCCCATGAGGCATTGCAAGGATGACAGTTACAAGCATGACTCCTATAGACAGAGGCATGATGGGACTTTTAGTTCGGCAACAGCTGGAGGACCACCAGTTTGAGACCCCTGTCTCTGTGTAGCATGTAATTCGGTTTTTAAACATGTACTACAGGAAAGGGAGTGAACTGGTAAGGGGGCCAAAGAAACCCTTTACAAAGTCACCTGTGGAGGGAGGGATTGTGGTCTCCAAACTGCAGCCCGGGGACCGGATGTGGCCTTTTGATTGACTTTATCTGGTCCTTGGGCCACAATTCCACCAAATGACACCAATAATGGGGCACTGTTCCCCCTACTGACATGATTAATGGGGTACTATTTCTTCCTTTATAACCAATGCTGGGGCATTTTCTACACCCACTAGCTAGTCTGGCCTCTCCCAAATTCCCCCTTAAGCTTGAAGGTTTTCAAGATAACTGAAATACATTACAGGTGATATAATTTGCCGCTCAGCGATTCCAGTATTCTAGTCTGCATCTCCCCAAGGTAATACTTAAAATCTGGTCTGTTAGTGGGTCCTGAGGACTGTAGTTGAGAACCACTGGTCTAAACCATCTTTGATTGCTGTAGCATTAACAGCACCCTTCACTGGAAACACCAAAATGCCATAATTTAGAGGAATGTCCGTATTTTGTATACCTTTGGCCATATAGTGCAGGTGTGATGGTCAGGTGTCCACATTCAATTAGTTAGGGCAAGGGTCTACAAACTTTATAAGCAAAGGGCCAATTTACTGTCCTTCAAGCATTAGGGGAAATTTAGGAGGGGGCAGACTGTGGCTAGTGGGTGTAGAAAATGTCCCATCATTGGTTATAATGGGAGAAATAGTACCCCATTAATGGTGTCAGTAGGGGGAACAGTGCCCCATCATTGGTGTCATTTGGTGGAATTGGGGCCCAAGGTCCAGATAAAGGCAAGCAAAAGGCCACCTCCGGTCCCCGGGCCACAGTTTGGAGACCATTTGGTTAGGAGACCCAAATCCCTCCCTCCACAGGTGATTGTGCAAATGGTTTCTTTGGTCCCCTTACCAGTTCACTCCCTTTCCTGTAGTCCATGTTTAAACCACTGGTTTAGACAATTGTGCACTTCTAGCCTTGCGGCAGCAGTTAGAGAAGGCCCTTTTAGAATGATTGTGCCTCCGTACGCACAGCCATCTCTATAAATACATGATCTGACAAGCTTAGTGGAGAAGAACTTTAAGCCCCTGACCTCACACCAGCTGAACACCTTTTGGAATGAACTGGAACACCAAATGGCAGCAGGGTCGTCTTGTCCAACATCAATACATGACCTCACAAATGTTATTTTGGCTGAATGAACACAAATTTCCACAGATGTACTCTAAAATCTTGTGGAAAGCCTTCTATGAAGGGTGGAGGCTGTTAAACGCTGGAAGGGGCCAACTTTGAGTGCTCGTGGTTTTAAATTGGGATGTTCACCAAGCTCATGTAGATGTGATGGAATTAGTACCAGTGTTGGCTGGAAACTTCTTGAGTGCCTACACTTATTTTGGGTCGTAGACCTGTATCAACTTTGTTAAAAAAATAAATAAATAAAAAGAGTTACAGAGGCAGTAAAACAAGTGGGGTTTCAATAAACCAATTGTGAAAAATTCTGTAAAGGCCTACTAAATTGAAAATGATCTTGTGTAAATTGTTGACTCATAAAGTCAATGATTACATGGCGCTCTCTGATGTTGGTAGGTGGCACACCATGATGGAAAAAGGTAAAAATAGGTAGAAAAATATGTTGAAAGATGAGGTGGAAGAGGGGAGGGGGAAGGGGCTGCCAGCTGGAGCAAGGTGAGGTTCTGAGGAGTATAAGCAGAAAGAAAGCAGCGCCGGCTTAGTGAGGTAAAAGGTTTATTAATACAAAAAACATGAAGTGACTTACTCTTGGGTAAGTATGGGCCGGTACGGTAGGTAAATGGGATCATCCATCTTCATCTCCTGGATACCGTTGTCGTGAAGGAGGGTTGTGGGGTGCCGGTAGCGTGTGGAGGCTGTTGTTTGGCAGCCTGTCTGGTGGTATTGCGGCGGTGGAGGACTCTCGATAGGGCTCCGACTTCCTAATTCCAGTCAGCCCGACGTCACATCCGGTGAGGAGGAGGGAAGATAGTTGACTCAACTGAATTTACCTCTGTAGCACTCTATTACTGCTAACATGAAGTGGTCCTGCCGACCTTTTTTTTCCTTTAACTCTCTGTCTCTGGTCTGTCTTGTACAAAGAAATGAATGGTATTGGGGAAAAAGTGAGGGAAAAAATGTGCAGAGCTCATTATAAGAACGCTGTTATGGAGAGATAGAGAATTTAGTTGGGGGACTCATTGCTATATTTCCCACACAAAACAGTTTTCTTTAAAATTTGTGAACAGTTACCATTTGTGGAAATCAGTTTTGAGTACAGGAAATAAACATGCATCATACTTTTCAATTAATATATAATTGAAATAATATGGCAACATTATTTTAGAATAAAAAATCCTTTTGAGCATGGAAGAATCCTTTGGTGCAAATATTTCCTTTGTTTTGTTTAGGAAAAAATATCCAACTTGTAACTTTAAGAGTTTGGTCATTGAAATGTTACCAATTGTATATACTATGGTACATATACCAGTGACCATTCAATTTGTAATATTTCATATTGTAATATTTATGCAAATGTTTCAAGTTATCAGCCTTTTCTAGAGATTACTTTTTGTATAAAGTCAAGAATTTATTTATTTAGTCACAGTATCTTTTTTAGGTATTTCCATTTAAAGCGTATCATTTTCATCTACTATATTTTTAACCAATCGGGGCTTAGAATTTCTGCTTTTATAGCTCTTTGGTTTTTATATTTCTTATTCTTTTTTACTTTGCACGCAGTAACATTTTAATAGAAACAATTTGCATTCTATTTAAAGAAATATGCAAATGTTATTTTTATCATTAAAATTACATAGCAGTTAAATCAACATTTGTTTCGCAGTTCTAAATCATAATCTAAGCGCTGGCTTTTTTTTCCCCCTCTTGTTAATAATTACATATATATTGTAGGCACATTAAAGATTGTATTTGTGAGCCAGGAAAACCATCAGTACATACGGAAATCACTGCAAAGCCTTTGCAGATAATTACCATATAAAATAGAGCTTCCTAATATATTTTGCATTTCTTCATTAGTAAGGATTTTATTTAATTTTTATTGACAAAGTTTAATTTAACCTATACATTGCTCTGCTTAAGCTGCAGTAATGGAATGACTTTAATATTTTAGAATATCTGTGTTTATAGATCTGTATTTAGAAACAATGCAATAGGTCTGTAGATCTCAGAATTCTTCTGGAATGCTGCCCTCTAAATAATGATAAATTACTCGTGCAGTATGCCATTTGCTAATTATATCCATGATTTACTGCAGAGCACGACTTAAATCATTCATTTCAGTCTTGCGTAACAGTGCCATAAAAATCTTTTTTTTAGTTTTTTAAAAATGGTTTCCATGTGTATAATTTAAACAAATTTTAACAGCTTTTGTATTCTGTGAATATTCAAGCTTATAACTTTTTTTAAATTTATGTTAGCTATTATGCCTTATGTGTTTTTCAAAGGAATTTTTATATATTCTGCTTTTCGAGAAATGTAAGCTAATATATTCTCACAAATGGGTTTTCGAAAAATAAAATTATTTCTGAATTTATAGGAAACACCACATAATGTATATATTAAGTATTAAGAGTATATTTCAGTAAAACATTGGCTAAAACATTGTATTTTATTTTGCACTGATTTAGTTAGAAAGTAAAATATACACATTTTTGAATGGGAATTATTTAGATTTTTATTTTCTTCTATGAAGTTATAAAATTATAATTTTTTACTTGGTTTAGCTATGAAATACCACACTGAGTGACTGTTGGTGGTCATAAAAAAAATCAAAGGTGCTTAAAAAAATATTTTACTTATATTCAAGTGAAAATTAAAAAAAAAAAAAACAACTTTGTAAACTACTTAATACATCTATATAGGATTTCAATATATTACTATTTTGAAATTAATAGTTGTTAGAAGATAACTGTAAGAGTTTTGGTAAGTAATGTATTATTATGTTCTACTTTTGTGTTGATAATAAATATTGAGTTAAGAATTGTTTATATTTTTACAGCACAGCCATATTGTTTAATTTTTTTTTGTCAGCTTTGAGCTCACTTCATCCATCTGTTGTTTTTGCAGAAAGAAAAATATCAGCACCAACTTAAAGGATATACTGTCATTTTCTTGAAACTTAACAAAAGCTTTTAAGGTTATATGAACCCGTGCTAGACCAATATTTTTAGAATTTTGGAACTTAAGCATTTCCTCAAAACTGTTAGTCGGGAAAAAAAAAATTGAACCTCGTACTCGTTGTTTTTGAGAATGATATGTAAATAGTAATATTCTTTCTTTCCCATCATGTGCTGCTGATAGATTAAACATGTAAGACCAGTAACCTTTTTAATGTGGTCTGAAAGTATGGCTGTTCATATGGCCTTTGGCCAATGGCCATATCATAATTTGTTTGAGAAAGTGGGACCATCTATCTAAATTAATAGGTTCATCTTTGGATGTTGATAAATTTGGTAAATGGCTTTCAGTCTCTATATTTCTCTTCCTAACTATTGACCAACCCCAATGAAGCCATACGCAGCTCAGTGGTTTGGCATAAAGGCAGATTCTGTCCATCTTGTCTGTTAATGTTATTGACTTAACTATCCATTAATCCTGTAGTAAGGTCGTAGGATTGACCTATTAGAGACCATTCTTTAGCATTTTTTAGAATAAATTAGAGAAAACACTAAAAGGGATTTATGCATATTAAGAAAAATTGTTTTTTAAGCAATTGTATTGCATTTTTACTATTTATTAATTTTGTCAATTGATAATAATACAAAGCTACATAAAAAAATACCATTAAAAGTTATAAAATCCCTTTCCCTTACCTTTCCCCCATATCCCTCATATCCCGCCCGTTTGCCCCTCCTTTTTTTTTAATTTCACCTTTTTCTGCTCCCTGATTTTAACGTTTCTGTGGTGTCTGTTTTCCTTCTACCTTATTTCTTATGTTAGATGAGACTCTAGAATTTGTATGCTAATTACAGGGTGTTTAGGTTCCCTATTATCCATAGTACTTATCCAGAGGTAAGGGTTATTGTCTTGATTATGTCCTGTAAGATTAAAACAAAAATGAAAAAATAACCTTTAATATGAATTTAAAGACTACGTTCACCTTTTCAGTCAGAATTTCACTTTTTTATTTCCACCCACTTTCCAACTTCAAAAAAGAAAAATGATAAAGGACAATATTTTAAAATATTGAAACATTTTCATTTTTTTTTGTGAAACTTTAGGTGAGAAGCCTTACAAGTGTCCCCATTGTGACTATGCTGGGACCCAATCAGCATCTCTGAAGTACCACCTGGAGCGCCACCATCGAGAAAGGCAGAATGGCTCTGGTCCTATTGCTAGTCATGGGCATACTCCAGGACAGGAGCACAAGGATGAAACAGTCAACAAGAGCTCCCTATTTATGAGACCTGACGTTTTACGAGGAGCATTTAAAGGCCTCCCCGGAATTGATTTCAGAAGTGGCGTAATGTCCCAGCAATGGCAGTCAGGATTGATGTCTGGAGATCGTCAGGGACAGTCAAGTGGCATTAGTCCTGAGGTTTCTTCAGAAGCTTTGAAAAAATCAGAGATCTCTTCTAAAGCAGCAAATATTGCAGAATTTGGGAGAGCATATCAGAACATTGTAGGAAATGGTGTTAACTTCCAGGGCTCTTTGCAGGCCTTCATGGATAGCTTTGTTTTAAGTTCTTTGAAGAAAGAGAAGGAGATGAAAGAGAAAGCTTTGCTAGAGTCGCTTCCTATAAAAGTTTCCAGGTCTGACAACTGTGAAGACAAAGTGGAGAACAAAACACCACAAAGGAAATTGGAAAAGTCTCAGTATGAACCTCTAGACCTGTCGGTGAGGCCAGATGCTCCATCTCTTCCAGGTTCATCTATAACAGTCCAAGATAACATTGCTTGGCATGGGTGTTTGTTTTGTTCTTTTACAACATCATCCATGGAGTTGATGGCCTTGCATCTCCAAGCTAACCATTTAGGAAAAGCAAAGCGTAAGGACAGCTCAATGAGTGGGCAGGGGCACACAAAAGATTCACTGAGAGAATCCTTGGGTACCGCAAATAAAATTGCTGCCTCCTCTTCTTCAGCACAGTGTGGCAAAGAAATGATGTCAAACTTGAGTCCATTGCAGAATTCTGAAAAAGGTCTGAACTCTAAAGAGACTTTATCTGATCATAAAAGCACTTCATGGTCCAGTCATATGGATCCAGTGTTTAACAATTTTCCAAATGAATTCTACAAGCAGTTTGGTGTATATCCTCACTCGGTTGGGTCCAATGCTCAAAACTCTTGCTCTAACATGGACATTGACTCTCAGTCTGCCCCGGATGACGAAGCACATGCCTTGCAGTGTGAGTCAGTTAATACAGTTGCTACTGATGACCTCTCTGATGAATCCTCATCTGAGGACATGGAAACGTGTAAAGAAGATGAGAATGAAGATGAAGAAATTGACACTGAACCAGAAAACATGAACACAGTTGACGAACAGAACAAAGAAGACCATGAAGAAGAAGATCCTCTACTGAATTCAGCTGCTCTCAGACCTTCTGAAAACATGGTTTCTTCAACACCACAGATGATGGAAAAGCAGTGGCATCCAAATCTTCCATTGCCTCATGAAACGCCACAAAGCTCTTTGCAACCTGACCAAGCATCTGGTCCAGATCCTTTGGAGAAGCAGGTTAATATGCTCTCTGTTCTTCGGGCTTACAGCTCTGACAGTATGGCTGCTTTTAACGGACTTGCAAGCAACACAACAAACAGTGGATGTATGAAGAGACCAGATTTATGTGGTAAGTTAATATGACAAATACAGAAGTAGATGATGATTAAAAAAGAGTTGTACTTTTTGAAATATTCACCTAAGGAACCCATTGATGCCTTTGTTCATTTGATAAAAGCCAACACTTAGCTACTGTGGGCTGTATACTATGTCATTTTTACCTGGAGTGCAATTTGGAACCGTCACTGCTCATAAATTAGGTTATGGCAATTTGGAAAGGAAAATTTTCAGAAAGCTCAATCATGCCAACTGAGAGTTGAGCTTGTAGGTGATGGGAGATAGACAGTAGTAGTGCTTAAAACAAGTGAAAAATATTTGATTTTGTATGATAAGATTGTTTTCATTTCAATAAATTGTATTACTTCTTCTATTTTAGTGTATTAAAGGTGCAATTTCTAAATTTTGCACCAAATGTCCAGCCAAAACTTTTTTTTTTGTTCTTTCCACTTCTTTGTAGGAACATCAGACAGGTTGTCTTTTCTCAATGATGATACATTTGGGTGTGTTGCCCCTTTAAATACTCAGTAACACCAAATTTTTCAGTATATTCATCCACATATGATTAACGTGAACAAAGTGTGCAAACAAAATAATAAATAAATTGCAAAGTGCCCAATAAAAATAAATAGGTGTAAGAAAGTCCCAAAAGTGTAATCAATTTATAAATATAGAAAATCAACTGAAGAAAGTTGGACTTCACTGGCATAGCAAAGAGCACAAAATTAATAAAAAAGTATACGTGTTATTCCATATTATATTATATGCTGTGCGTATAGGCAATTCGTTGTCATAAAAACATGTAAGATCATACAGTAAAGGCTAAAATGCAAAATCAAGAACATGTAGGTAAATTCCTCATGGGTCAACACGTTTCTCTTTCAGGCATCATCAGGACTCATGAAGGATGCTTAAATAACTACATAGACAACAAAACCTAAAAATCAAACATGATTACATCATATATATGCATTAACATGCTATGGCTATCTCACGACTATCATCATGAGTCCTGATGAAGCCTGAAAGAGAAAGGCGTTGACCCATGAAGAATTTACCTACATGTATGATCTTGCGTGTTTTATGACAACTTATGCCAATACGGGCAGCATATTCAATTTGTTTTTACCAGGATATCGGGGGAAATCTTTTTAATATAATATGGAATAAAATGTATAATTTTAAATAAATTGCTTTGTGCTCCTTTCTATGCCAGTAAAGTCAGACTTTCTTTGGTTGTTTTTTCTATATTACCTGGATATGGCAGTGAGTGCTTTTCTAATTCTTCATAAATGTAGCAGTTCTCTGCCAACACTGTGCCAACCAAAACGTGATCCAGACTTCAACGCACCTGTGAGCATGCATTCCTTTCCTGAATCTTGCATCCCAATACAGAGATCAATGTGTGCCTTGCTGCTCTGCAGCTAACCTAGACTCCAACGTTAAAACGGCTCAATGGTCCTGAATATCTTGGAAAAGATAAAAGGCACAAAAACAGGCAAATCTCATAGTGTAGTGTTCCCAATGACTAATAAACATTTAGTAAAATTGCACTTACAGAAAAAACGGTGTGTGCAATGCAACATGTATCACAAGAGCTGGCGCCGCCACATCCACAAACGGTGTGTGCGATGACGTCATGTATCTAGACAATCCAACGCATTTCTCCTACAGAGGCATCGTCAGGGAAAGAGGCTGATGCACAACGTCTTTAAAGGAACTGCTGGGATCTGATCTTGTGAAATTCAGTTTGGAGCAAGCCACATACTGGTGGACATATAACGATGGTCAGGATGGTTGTTTTTTTTGTCTGTGACCCCAATGAGCAGGTTTCGCCTCACCTCCTGCTTTTGTGATACCGGGGCAAGAAATGATGGGTACAGTAGCCACCACATCTTGTGACACATTACTGCTGAGGCAGGAAGTCTTCCAGCAGGGACACAGCAATAAAAACTTGATACGTGTTCCAATCCTTCCTCACCTTGTCCAAATCTTTAAAAAAAAATAGATTTTGGCTGGAGTTGGGTTATGACATATAAATGCATGCAGAGACAAAGGCTACATGCTAACAGCTTTTGTTTTACATCCTGGTTCCGTACAGCAAGCTAGTGTTAAAGCTTTTTGGCCTACGATAGTCTGCTGTTCTGGGAACACTTTAGTTTGCACCTGAGAATCTGCATTATTTACAATGTAACTTTTTTTGCAGCCCAAAAAGTTATGCCCCTTTGGACTCTAATTTTGCATCTAATCATTCAGAAACATTTACTGCATTTCTCTGCACCCTCACCACAGCCTCCTAGAAGAATACAATTAGGTAGAGATTTGCACTGGCAGCAGTGATCTGTGTGTGGTAGCTCTACTCTCTAGAGCCCTATAGGCCATATTTAATCTTGTTGCAGTGGAAAGTGGAAAATTAAACTCAAAGTGAACCCGAGACCAGGTGATAGACAATCAGGTATGAATACATATTCTCACAAAGCCTTAAATTAGCTTTAAATCAAGCCCTCAGTGATCTCTGTAGCTGCAGGCACTGTGGAGCAAATCATTTACAACAGATGGGCTACAGTTGTTCAAGTCAGCTTTCTTTGCTTCCTTGGATCCCACCCCATAGAGCACCTTTTCTGATATTTACATTAGATATTAGAAGTCTGGAGGGCTTTTAAGTCACTACTGGGAGGAGGGAGCAGGGTAACCTGAATCACTGCAGGAAAATGGGAAGCTAAGCTGTTGAGTCACTGCTGGGAAGAGGAAAATAAGGAGCTGAGCTACTGATTCACTGCTGGGAGGGTGGAACTGAATTGCTGAGCCATGCTTAGGAAGGAGTACAGGGGGAGTAGAGCTGCCGAGTAATTGCTCAGTGGAGGAGCAGTGGGAGCTGATCTGTGGGTCCAGTGCTGAGCTCCTGAGTCCCTGTTAAGAGAGGGAGTAGGATGGGCTGCGCTGCTGAGTCATTGCTGGGAGAGGGATCAGGGTGTGCTGAGCTGCAGAGTTACTGCTGGGAGGGAAAGCAAGGTCAGCTGAGCTGCTGAGCCATTGCTGGGAAGGGGAGCTGAGCTGCAGAGTCACAACCAGGAAGGGAAGCAGGTTGAAATTAGTTACTGAGTCATTACTGGGAGGGAGAGCAAGGTCAGCTGAACTACTGAGTCATTGCTGGGAGGGGGAGCAGGGGGAGCTGAGCTGCAGAGCCACAGCCTGGAAGGGGAGTAGGGTGAGCTGAGCTGCTATGTTATGCTGGGAGGGGGAACAGAGTGAGCTTGGCTGCAGAGTCACTGCTGGGAGGGGGAGCAAAGGGAAATTAGCTGCTGAGTTACGCTGGGAGGGGGAGCAGGGGGAGCTGAGCTGCATAGTCACTGCTGGAAAGGGGAGCTGGGTGAGCTGAGCTCCTGAAAAAAAGAAATGCTTCTGCTGTAAATTTTGAAAATGAGCTGCTTCACAGTGCCTGCTGCTACATAGGTAAGTGAAGGCTTGTTTTTTAGCTCATTTACTTTTTAGGAGCATTTACTAAATACACATACTTAAAAGGGTTATAGCCTGGCCTCATATTTTCTTAAAAACTCAGATTTAGGTAAACTAAGCTACTTATTGTAGATGTTCCTTAGAAAGTACAAACAGTTCACTGATTTCACTTGCACCTGATGTGTCAGTGTTCCCCTTCTTATAAATATATTTTACTAATGAAACAATGAGAATCAGGGTTTGTACTTCAGCCATAGCTGTAGTACATGATAGCAAAACTAAAAGATTTACATCATATGAAATTCTAGCAAGATCGGAATCTTTCCCAAAAAATCCAGAGAGCTATAATGGCCCATAGAGAGGCTGATAAGATCTAACTAGATTATCTTTTGTAGCTAATTCCCTTTTAACTCCTTCTACTGACACCACCAAAATCACTTACTGATGCGAGCAGATGTTGTGTTGATACATTGACTCTAAATACATTGACTGTACCAGACACATCTGTCAAATGGTGCATCAATAAACCAGCAATCTGGTGATGTGGATATCTTGACAAATGGACCCTGCAACGTTTTATTATATTGCAGATTAGTCTATACTGTACAGACCTTATGGCCTTCATTTATCAAAAGGAGCTTTTTCCTTTTTTTTTTTTTTTTCTTTTTTTTTAACATTAGTCTTAACGGTGAATTGAAGCCGGATTTACACTTTGGATATTCAAGTCAGAATTTTTTCTCTCTTTCATAAATGATTGTCATTATAATATTATTATTCACACATAAATGATTTTTAAAGATTGTGGCCTGAAACACGCTCCTGGATGCATTCATGGTGCTGCATTGTGATTGTTTACTGTAAGGAAGGGAACAATGAGAAGTCCTCCATTAAGAATCTGTAAAATGATGAATATCCTCCTCTCCCCTTCTCTCCCCTTTCTTCCTTCTTTCCACCTCCATATCCTTCCACTTTTCCCTACCGCTACATTTCTTTCTCCCCTCTTTATTTCCTCCTTATTATCCCCCCTTCCTTCCTTCTTTCCTTCCTTCCTTCCTTCATCCCTTTCCATTCCTTTACCTTCTCTTCCCTTTCCTTCCTTCCTTCCTTCCTCCCTTTCCATTCTTTTACCTTCTCTTCCCTTCCCTTCCCTTTCCTTCCTTATTTCCTTCCTCCCTTTCCATTCCTTTACATTTTCTTCCCTTTCCTTCCTTTCCATTCCTTTACCATCTCTTCCCTTTCCTTCCTTTCATCCTTCCTTCCTTCCCTCCTCCCTTTTAATTAATTTAGCTTCTCTCCCCTTTCCTTCCTTCCTTTCCATTCCTTTACCTTCTCTCCCCTTTCCTTCCTTCCATCCTTCCTTCCCTTTCCATCACTTCTTTTCTCCTTCCCTCACTTTCTTCCTTTTGTCCCCAACTTCTTTCTGCATTTCTCTACATCTTCCTTCTTTCTTCCTTTTAATTTATTTCATTATGTTTATCCCTCATATCCACCTCTTCCCGCTTCCTTCCATCACTTCCCTCCCTTCCTTCCATCCTTACTTCCTTGGCTCTCATTTTATTTCTCCTTCCCGCACTTTATTTCTACCCTTTTCATTTTCTTCCTTCTTTTGTCCCCCACGTTCTTCTGCTTTTTTCTACATCTTCCCTTTTTCCTTCCATTTATCCTTCTTTCCACTTCCGTCCATTTTTTTTCTTTCTTTCTTTCTTTCTTTCTTTCTTTCTTTCTTTCTTTCTTTCTTTCTTTCTTTCTTTCTTTCTTTCTTTCATTCTTTCTTTCTTTCTGTCTCTTTCTGTCTCTTTCTCTCTCTCTCTCTTTCCTCTTCATCATTTTTATTCTTCCTCTTTCTTTCTTTCTTTCTTTCTTTCTTTCTTTCTTTCTTTCTTTCTTTCTTTCTTTCTTTCTTTCTTTCTTTCTTTCTTTCTTTCTTTCTTTCTTTCTTTCTTTCTTTCTTTCTTTCTTTCTTTCTTTCTCTTTCTTTCTTTCTTTCTTTCTTTCTTTCTTTCTTTCTTTCCTCCCTCCTTCACTCCTTTTCTTCTTCATTCCTTTCTGTTTCACTCCTTTTTTTCTCCCTATCTTCCTTCCATTCTTCCTATTCTCTTTCTTTCCTTCCTTCCTTCCTTCCAGCACCCTCATTCCCTCCCTACCTCTAACATTTGTTAGGGGTTCAGGCCTTGTTAAATGATGTTGCTGGTGACACCCTGACATCTTCTCTATGCACACCTTAACTGTTGTGACATCTTAATGACACCACTGTCAATTTTGCCCTAGATACATGGAAATGGGTCACTAAATAATTAAAACAAATTTATGATTAACATGTTTTAAAAAGAACATCTTTTCCTTCCCTGATGAAGAGATTCCTAAATGGAAAGTACACTTTTAATACAAGAATTATATGAATATGAATTCACACAAATATGAATATGAATGCAGAACGCTTGCCTATGTACCAAGGGGCTACTACGTTTACAAAAATGTTTATTTTAAGGGAAATTCTAATGGTTATTGGTCAGCTTTTATTTATTTGTTTTTAAGTTTGCATACTTATATAGTTTGCATATATATATATATATATATATATATATATATATATATATTATTTAAAAAATACCTTTAATATACAAATAAAGGCATACTAGAAGGTAAAACTCCATGACATTCAGTTTGTAAGGTAAGCTGTACATTCCTGCAAGAAAGACCAGCAGGATTTTTACTACTTTCCAGCCTGTTTCACATTAGTGCTGGCTACCTGAAAGTGGGGGATATGAATCACCACTATCTAATACCTCATATTGATTAAAAAAGAATTAGAAATAAAAATAATTAAAGAAATACTGAGCACACATAAAAATGAAATCCCCTTGATGATACAAGAGATGGTCAGAGACTATGCACATGATACAAGAGATGGTCATAGAATGAGGGCATGATATAGGAGATGGTCAGAGATTGTCAACATAGTACAGGAGATGTCAGAGTTTTTGGACACAATACAAGAGATGGTCATAGAATGAGGGCATGATATAAGAGATGATCAGAGACTCTTAGGAAAGTACAGGAGATGTCAGAGACTGGGGGCATGATACTGGAGATGGTTAGAGACTGTGGACATGATACAGGAGATGGTCAAAGACTGCCCACATAGTACAGGAGATGTCAGAGACTGAGGGCATGATACAGGAAATGGTAAGAGATTGTCGACATAGCACAAGAGATGGTCAGAGACTGAGGGCATGATACAAATAATGGTCAGAGACTGTGGACATGGTACAAGAGATGTTCAGAGACTGAGGGCATGATACAGGAGATGGTTAGATACTGTGGACATGGTTCAAGAGATGTTCAGAGACTGTGGACATGGTGCAGGAGATGTTCAGAGACTGTGGACATGGTACAGGAGATGGTCAGAGACTGTGGACATGGTACAGGAGATGGTAAGAGACTGTGGACATGGTACAGGAGATGGTAAGAGACTGTGGACATGGTACAGGAGATGGTCAGAGACTGTGGACATGGTACAGGAGATGGTAAGAGACTGTGGACATGGTACAGGAGATGGTAAGAGACTGTGGACATGGTACAGGAGATGGTAAGAGACTGTGGACATGGTACAGGAGATGGTAAGAGGCTGTGGACATGGTACAGGAGATGGTCAAATACTGTGGACATGGTACAGGAGATGGTCAGAGACTGAGAAAATGCTATAAGAGATTTTGGAGACTGGGGACATGCTTCAGGAGACATATTACATGAGACTGCTAGAAATCACTGCTAAAACAGGACAATAAGGAAACACAGATTAGTGTCTGCAGGGGCCTCTATGGCCTCACAGAAAGTTCCAAAGAGCCACATGTGGCCCCTGGGCTGCAGGTTGGGCACCAGAGCTTTAAGGGCTCATTCACTCAGGAGTTGGATTACTTTTCAGAGGGCGCTTGACAGATGGAGGAGGTGATATGTTGACTTTATTTCTAGTGTTAACCCTTAAAATGTTGGCTCACTGCTCTGTTACATTCCACGTGAGTGTGAGGCTCCCCATTCACTTGAATGGGTCACATGTGGCACCGGTGCCGCCCGGTGATTGCAACATGCCATCTGATCTTTTCTGTGGCCCCAAAGCAAAGAATTGCTGCTCCAACATGTGTACAATCATAAGCAGCTGCATTTCTCTTTTTGATTTGGGGAGGGGGACAGTAAAAATTAGGCTGCTTTTAACACCCCCCTGGCCACCTATGTGAATAAGCCCTTAATCATTTAATTTTCCACTTATTTGTTATTGTTAAATCTACATGGAGTTGCTGTTTTTCAGAAAATGCGCAGAATTTACTTTATGCGGCCAGTTTGAAGGCCTTTGCCAAAAAGACTCTCGTTAATATGTTTGCATATTCAGGTAACGCGGTTAAAAAATGGCTGCAAAATACAGCAGTTGAGTGCTTGAGAGTCCCGGTTATCAATCACATTCTGACTTCTCCAACCCACAGCTAAGAATAGGCTGCCAGACATAGAACATGACTTCTTCGTAATTTGGCCATGCTGTATGTCCATGCTTGTGTAGACTAGGTAGATAGATTTCTGCAGATCTTTCATAGCTTGGGGGAGGGGGAGGTTGTCAGAAACCCCGTTATCTCTAAAAAATAATAATATGTATGCCTACTTAAAGTGTTACTAAACCCAGGAGCCTGCAGTCACTATATCTTGTCTCCCCATGACCCTGCATTCACTATATCTGCTCACCCACAGTACACAGAACATGGAAATGCAATTATTTTAGTAAATATAAACTGCTAAATACCTTTTCTCATCAGCAGTATATGGCAGGCTTGTGACTACTATCTATGTCTGATTAATGCTTGTAGGAGGAGTTTTCACTCTCCCCTAAATGTCCTATGAAGCTGTATGACCACTGACCCTCTGTCTGGACAGTGCTGATTGGCCCTGTGCTGATCACATGCACCCTCCCAAGAAAAAAAAAAAAATCTATAGCAATACACACCAAATTGAGCATGTGCAGCTTACCCCCAAGGTTCTGTTCTATAAGGAGATGGATTGGGGACAGTGTAGAAAGGGGAGCATCAGAGAAGACAGAAAAAAAACAGCCTTTTTACACAATGCAGAAGATTAACCACAGTGAGTATAACAAGCATGATTTACTTCATATACAGACTGATTTTACTGTTGTGGGTTTAGTAATACTTTAGGGAATATTACTTATATTTGTAAAATTGGACAGAACTGGATGGCCCCAACAGAGAGTCATGCAGTGGACCCATCAACATTCCAGTTCTAGCAGCTGAACATCATGCAGATATAAAACAGAACTAAGCAAAAAAAAAAAAAAAAATAAATATATATATATATATATATATATATATATATATATATATATATATATATATATATATATATTATCATTTACATATATACAGTATCTCACAAAAGTGCATACACCCTTCACATTTTTGTAAATATTTTTATTATATCTTTTCATGTGACAACACTGAAGAAATGACACTTTGCTACAATGTAAAGTAGTGAGTGTACAGCTTGTATAACAGTGTAAATTTGCTGTCCCCTCAAAATAACTCAACACACAGCCATTAATGTCTAAACCGCTGGCAAAAGATATAATAAAATATTTAAATTTGAGGGGTGTACTCACTTTTGTGAGATACTGTATATATATATATATATTAAAGCAGGGATTGACCGATTATCGACAAAGCCGATATATCGACGGCCGATATGCACTTTCCCCGATATATCGGAATCGGCCCCGGAGGTTACAGATATTGCCGATATTTTGGGAAAATGCTTGTACCGGATGGTGCCTGCAGCTAGAGGCATCACCCCGGTACCGGCGTCCATAGCCGACGGCCGCCTGTCTTGTAATGACAACCAATGCGGCTGAGAAGCTGCTCGACTGTCATTACAAGGAGCGGCTCGCCCAAGTCTCCCGTCCCACCAGGAGACCCGGGCAACCTGCCCGCATGGCCGTCAAAGAGAAGACTCGTTTTAAAGCCGCATTCGGCTCTGATCAGGTCTCCGTGTAAAAACAAATTCAACACAGTGTGCAGTAAATCAGAGTAAGCCATTTCAATACAGAAGATCTCTAAAAGACTGAAAGGAAAAGCTGGAGTTCCGCTTTGAGTGCTTATCCAGAAGACAATAACAGTTCCCTGATTTACTTTATTTACTGCGTTCAGGAAACCCACAACGTGACGGAACCAAATCATTATACTTTGCATGTTGAATACCGTCAGGTTCCTGCGTTATGTGCACCGTGAGATTCCAATCCATAATAAAAGAGCAGATTTTGTTTTATCCCTCTCTGGTGACACAATTTGTATAGAAGATACGACACTTCTTGTTTACATTTGCAAAGCGGATGCGTTTCTTCCCTCTCTGAAGTTCCTCAGATCTGACCGTAGGAAGTCAAACTAGGCCAGAATTCGGTTTGATGTTGTGAAAGTTGTTACATTTTCGGCTGGAGATATGTGCATTTGTTTTGCATACTTAACTTTCCCGGCAATAATTCTTGGTGAAAGAGACAAGCAGAGACTTTACGAGCCGTTTTAATAACATTGAGCTTCTGGGGAGATAATGGACTTCTACCTAAAGGGTCTACCATCTTGTTTGTAAATTTATTGCATCTTCCTTGTTGAGTAAGTTGGTGCAAGAAAAATGGAAATTAAAGTGTGTCCAAACCCAAGAACAAAAATGCACTATTTTGGCTTAGCAATCATTAGATGTGGTGGCTGCCTTAGTATTATAGTTGAGGGTTACCTAAGGAAACATAATAGGTAGACATGTGCAATTTGTTTCATTGAGTGACCCTATCCCTTTGTAACATCATCGACATGCTGGGCCAATGACGTCACAAGGGAGCGGGTCACCCCTTAGTTATTTAAAAAAGGGCCTGGTATGGATTGGGAGGGGAATAGACAAAAATATATCTCCTGCGCTCAAATGTTGTGAGAAAACCAAAGAGGTTGTGGCTAAATAGATGACATCTAACCTCTTGCTGCCCTCGCAGGATGATGGGTATCCACACAAACTGAAAGCATAAAAAAACGAGAGAAGGGCGATTCGAGGGAGGATCCTCTTCCTCAGAGCCAACGGTCTCGAAACGCGTTAGCCCTATCTTTATGGACATTTTCAAGTTTGCTTGTCACTATTAAGGAATATGGTCCTGAGGTCTCTGGATAGCCGAAATAATTATTCGGTTCTATGCCTATATACAGCATACTTTTGTGAATATAATGTATGTTGTGGTTTTTAACCATTCCTAATAAACTTTTTATGGTATTGCACTAGGTCGGTGCGCACTTCTCTCGTTTTTTATGGATTGGGAGGGGCCACGCTGTTTTTTTCTGAATTTTTCATTGCCGTCATTCTTTATTTACATTCATCTGTCACTGGGGAAACCCGCTGACAGCTGATGAGTCATTGGTTGTTAAGGACATGGCGGCCGGCTTCCCAGCCCACTCCTTAACAACCAGCTATTCTTCATACAAAATTTGCATTGGTCGGTCATTTCTCAACAGATCTGAATTCAAACTGTTCCAAAGATTTGGAATTTGTTAGAAAATTAATAAATGAAACAAAATTAAATGAAATAAAACTAAACGAATTCCAAATTGAATTAACAAAACAAAATTAGTAACATAACAAATCTATCCAAAACTAAACACATTTTTCTGTTCTGCACGTCTAGTAGTAAGACAGTGGACATTTGGTGAACATAAAAGAAGAAGTAGACCTTTGAACATATTGTAAGCACATCTTAAGGATACAATAGGCATGGAATATACCTCCTAACAAAAATGTTGAATTAGGTAGACAGGTGCTTTCAGGCCCCCTCACGAGAGAGTGCCAAGGAGAAAGGTGGGGGAAGGGTGTCTAGTTGCCCTGTGGTGGTGTGAGTTTGCATCTCCCTCACTGGAGAGTGCCCAGTGGATATTAAAGGGAGGCAACAAATGATCCTGTGTCCAAGTGAATAGGTTGGAGGGCTAATATGGCGTTACCATACTACAAAAGAGAGAAGTAAGGCTAATGAGACAAAAACAAATCTAAGGCCCCTTTCACATGGGCGTTCCGTATGTCCGTATATCACCCCATCCGTTTGCGGGTGATATACAGACATAATGCATGTCAATGGGATTGCAGATGTCAGCGGATGTCCATCAGCTGACATCCATTTTGCGTCCTTTCAGTTCTGTTCCGTTTTTTGGAACGGAACAGAACCCTATTTTTTCTTCCGTTTAAAAAACGGAAAGGACGCAAAATCGGATGTCAGTGGTGTCATCCGCTGACATCCGCAATCACATAGACATGCATTATGTCCGTATATCATCCGCAAACGGATGGGATGATATGCGGACATACGGACTGGATGACACAAATGTCATCCGTGTCCGTGAAAAAAAAAAAGTGCCGGAGCGGATCGCAATACGGTCCGCTCCGTGTGAAAGGGGCCTTAATGTAGCACCCTTCTAGTTAGTGCAGGTTGATTGGAAAATTTTGTTTATCTGCTCTGTGGAGCAGATAAATCAGTGGAGCAGGGATTGATTGTTTTAGCCTTCTCAGTGTCTCACAAGCTGCTGCTCTGATTACTTCCAACTGTATTCTAGGAGATTCTAGAGTTATAGTGGGCGGAAGAACAGATAGGGCAACCTTAAAATTTGTGGGACTGCTCCCAATCCTTGGGGAGGTGTGCCCAGTAGGTGGTGGGAGAGCCTATAAACAGTCTGGGGCCTGAAACAGGAGTGGCAAAGTTCCTAAGTCTAATCCTGCTGGAGAAAACCCCTGGGGCAGGTTTACTGGAGATGCCATCTAGAAGACATCGAGGTCCCAGTTGAATCTTAGGCTGGGGGGGGGGGGGCTTGTAAAATCCAGTCCACTCCAGGACAATCCAGTCCTGGAGATCATTTGGGTCTGGAGAAGCTCACGGGAGAGTGCCAGGAGGAAGTTGGGGGAAAGGTCGTGTGAGTTTGCATCTCCCTCACTGGAGAGTGCTCGGTGGATATCAGAAGGAGGCAACTGATGATCCTGTGGCCAAGTGAGTAACTGACCCCAGTGCTGGAATGTAGTGACCGTGTGCAACTGTGGTCTTTTGGGAAAAGTCAATTTACCTGTCAGCATTAGAGATTTTGCAGGAGATTTTTTGTGCAGTCAGCAAGATAGAGGAGACCTCAAAGTGTGCAGTTCACCAGTTTTGGGGGTATCCCATGCTTCTTTCACCCCATCTGAATTCATTGTTCCAATAAAACCCCCAAAAATACACCCCTACACTTTTCCTTTGAGCGAATGGATGAATGAAGAAATTGTTACCTGCCTGGCAGTGTGTTGTAACTAGGGGAAAGGAAACAAGTTCACCAGTGGGTTGCGCTACATAAATAACCCTGGAGGGCAAATATAGTTCTTCCCAGCATTATTCTCAAATGTGGGAGCCAAGGTGGTGAGTATAATTGAAAAAGGCAAGAGTTGAGATATCCCCTTTGCACCAAACTAAATAGATATGTTTGGTAGGAAATAGAATTGAGGAGGGGATACGATAGAAGAGAAAGAGGGCTGGATCCAGGTAAAGGTAGGACAAGATGACAAAGCAGTAGGGTGAGGAAAATAGTAGATGGGAAAATGGAGAGGTGCGGAGAGATAAAAGACTTCTATGCAAAGAGTCTACCATTTTGTTTGTAAATGTATAACATATATTAAGTTGGTGCAAGAAAAATGGCAATTAAAGTGTATGCAAACCCAAGAACAAAAATGTTAGATTCCCTTTTTTAAGAAATATAGTTTTTAATGAGTTGTACCAAGCACAGAAAAGGAAAACAATAGACATTTGGTAGACATATTAGGGCAGTGGACATTTGGTGAACAAGAAGTAGACATGTATATATAATATCATTATATTATTTACTGTATATATACTGTATTTCTATATAACTATTTTCAAATTCTCTCTGAGTCTGGTCACAACTGAAGATACACAATAGAGAAACCATCAGAGAAGAAACAAACCAAAAACAGTGGAAATGGGCCCCTCTTGATCATGTCATGATTGTGACTAGTAATAGGCCACCTAGGTCATTTAACTTGTGTGCAGAATTTCCACTGGATATACTAATTTATCAGTCAGAAGTCTGCTGTAAAACATAAAATGGCAATTTTTTTTGAGCTGCAGAAAGTCTTGTGATTCCTCTCCAACACCTGTTTCTTTTGTTTAAATTATCTACATGTGTTTAGTGATGGGCAGGCAAAGGATCAATAATAATAAGTAAAAAAAAAAGAAAAAAATATTAATTTTCCAAATGTAACAGTTGAACAAGTGTAAGTAATGCAAATAGATGGTCAAAAGGTAAGAGAGCTAATGATGTTTCATAGGCCCAGTTGACTTATTTGCCTAAGTAAGTCATGGGAGAATCCAACTCATTTTGGGGGGTTCAGCAGTCTCCCTTCATCAGGGTTTGTAACGGAACGAGATGGTTAAAAATATGTTGTCATGTGTAAGAGGACTCATTTAGGGCATCGGTCTAGACTGCCAAAGCCACCAAAGCACATTTGTACTCCTGTGACTATTACTTTGGCAGATAAAAGTCAACTGGACCCATCAAACATCTTTGACACTTTTACTTTTTGACCATCTTTTTGCATCACTACTACGATGACCTCTACCGGGTTAACCGCATGCATGTGGATCATACTGGTGTCCAGTGCTCCACCAACACTTCTGTCTCTAAAATTGTAAGTAGGACACTACCGAAAATTCTTATTAGCACACAAGTCACATGTATATTGACCTTATTTGCTTTATGCTCAACACAATCCTAGCCCCATTAATGCTAATATGTGTACCAGTTTTACATAAGATGACATCACATGTTCCCAGAATTGATGTGTTTCATGCTGAATACTAAAGTCTATAGGAATTTAATTTGTTACACTGTTCTTTTCGTTTTAGAGCATAATTATTTTTCCGATTCTGTTTTCTTTTTTTACAGACAACCAGGACGGCCATGGGAACGCTGATTGCTCCTAGTTTTGCTATTCTGTATGTTGGACTGATATGGGGTTTGTCTCTTTGATGTACCTCCGTCTCAAGTTGCTCTGCGGCTGAGGTACATCGATGACGTTCTTCTGCTGTGACAAAGTCAAAAGGAGTCTTCACTCCTTTCCTAACACCTCCGATTAGTATAAACTTTCAACTTGATATTTTAGACAGCTATGTCAGAGATAAATCACTTGTGGCTTATAATAATTGTTAACTATTATCGGACTCTGTTCCTTTGAAACTTTATGAATAAACTGAACTAGCTGCTATTCTTGAATTTAAAAAAAAATGTAAAAGAACATTTTAGACTGTCGTTCCAGCAGGCAGACTTTCTTAAGATAATTTATTAGGTTTTTTTTTTCAGTGATCAAAGATTTAAACAGTTAAACAATGATCATCTGCCTTTATTAGAATATGAAGAATATAACAATATAGGGCAATTGTATACATGCTAAATTAGGGCATTATTAATACATCAGGACTGATATTTTTGGTTCATTTATTCCGTTTGAATGAATTCACTTCTTGAGATTGTATTGCCTGTCTTGTAGTTACTTGCAAAATTATAAAAAAATAAATTTCGATTTAGCAAAAACTGCACATTAAAGATAATCCAGTAAGGCCTACTAACAATGTTATTAGTTGTGAAACATCTAAATTTATTTCACTAATACTTTAAAATAAAAAAAAAAATTGGTGGTCCTTATAGACAATATACAATACATGGTTCCTGTAGTCGTAATACACTTGGTGTTGTATACCTTGATGCTGTATTTGTAATCTACTTTACATCGGAATAACCAAAAGGAAACTGGAACCAGAGCGTTATACTATTTAATATTTAACCAAACCGAAAAGCATTTGTGCTCACTGAAGCCTGGTTCTTAAATAGGACGATAATGGATTTGGTCCATTGCAGGCTATACTCACACACAAAACAATAGCAAAACGCCTGATAGTGAGAATTTTTCAGATTTGAAATCTGTACCCTGGCTAAGTTTCCTGGAGGTCTGAAAGGTGATTTTGATATTACAAAGGTTTTCTTTTTCTTTTCTTTTTTTTTTTTTTATTATTTCTTTTTTTTTTTTTTCTTTCTTTTTTTTTTTTTTTTTTTAGATATATGTGTTGCTGTTTGTATATTATGACGTATTTGTATTTTTATTGTATATTATGATGTAATATAAGCTTACATGGTGACGAAACATAGAATTATTTTAGGAGGGTGTGTATAGTCAGAAGACAAATTGAACAATCATATTCGTCTGAGGAGGGGATTATAGCATGAAACACATTGAGACTGTGATGGTACCTATCAGTGATGTCATCCTATGTGACACTCAGCACAGACGAGCATTTAATGAGCTGGAAGAAACGGTTGGAGCAAAAAGCCTTGATGTCAAAGACTTCCAGATATTTTCCTCATAACACTGGGAAGCGAACTTTTCATTCATCATCAAGAATAGACACACTGGGACTGTCTGAATTCTGCATGCTGTCTTCTACCTGCCTGTGCCGCTTCCATCATGGTGGGAGGGCACCTTTGTACATTTTTATGTGTAAGCTACTACCTGTATGTGTTTTGTTGTATAAAGTGCTTTGATATTCAGCCATGGTGCCCTACTCATTTTTATTTACAACCCTTGATTGAAGGCATTCTATCTACCATGTAAAACAGGAAAGACAGATGATACTGATCGTACACAATTTTTTTTCAAAGTCATATGTTCGCCTACTTATTGTGGACCTAAAGTGAAAAAATGACTTTTGGCCCATTGGTCCTTTATCGTGCCCATGTTCTAAAAATCCTCATGCACTATATAGCTGAAGTTTCATGGACATCTGACCATCACACTTGTATGTTTGTTGGACATTACATTTTAATACCGGGTCTGTGAGCCCCCATTCACACTGGGGCGACCTGTCAGGCGACCTAGTCACCTGACAGGTTGCCATAGGTCGCCTTCCACAGAGAAGCTGTGGACCCGTTCTAATAGGAGCGACACAAGTCACTCCGACTTAGAAAAAGGGTCCGGAGCTTCTTTGGGGCGACCTGGAGCGACCTGCATTGACTTCAATGTTATGAAGTCCGTGCCGGCCGCTCCGAGGTCGCGGCGCAAGCAGCGCGCCGCGACCTGTGAGGTCGCCCCGGGAAGTAGCGTCGCCCCCAGTGTGAACGGGGCCTTAAATCAATCATAGTCATGCAATCTTCATTGAAAAACATTTGCTTATAATTTTTTTTCAGACAATTATGCATTTTTAACCTTGTAGAAACAGTTTGGAGAAGGCCCTTTTCTGTTCCAGCTTGTTCCATTAAGACATGGCTGGAAGAGTTTGGTGAGAAGTCCTGACCTCAACCCTACTGAACACCTTTGGAACGAATTGGAATGCCAGCTGGAAGCTACGTAGGTCTTCATCAGTACCTGACGTTGCAAAGGCTGTTTTAGGTAAATGACGATACATTCCCACACAAACCCTCAAAAATCTTGGGGAAAACTTTCCCAAAAGAGTCAGGGCTGTCATAGCTGTATATCAATACTTAAAGTTTTGGAATAGGATGTCCAACAATATTGGTGTGATGGTCAGAGGTCAACAATGTTTTGGCCATATAGTGTACTGCGCTAAGTAAACATCCTAGCATTGCCTCTGCCTCACAAAGAGCAAACAGGTGGACTGGATAGACAAGGAAAGGCAAAATCTGGTGGGACCTAAACAGAGACCATTAGTGGACAACTATTTTATTGGTGTTGGAGGATAGGGGATGGGGGGGGGGGTTAAAACAGGGGTTTTCCCATGGGTCAGCAAATTTATCATGATTTATCTTTAGGTCCACTATAAAGTCTGTGAACAAGAATTCAAAAGTTAATATTTCAATGCTGGTGGATGCCAATGCATTGGATGACCTGTTGTCTTCTTATATTGATTTGGCAGTTTTTTACCAACATCTTTCCTCTTTAGCTTCCTCAAGAATCAATTTTAGTATGCCTATTCTTTCTTGGTACCTTGGTGTAAATCTTTAGAAAGAACTATGGCATGTGTCCTAGGAATATCCCTGCAGTATAGGGGCCATAAGACTGGATAAAGTTAGTAAACAGACCATTAGCAGAAACTGGTGCCTACTCTTTTCACCAGTGGTCTTTAAAAAAAGATTAATTACTGCTTAAAGCCTAACTCAAGTATTTTTTATTTTTATTTTGGATAGAGTTGGGAAAAGTAAAATTTCTCTTGGGTTGTATTTCTGTCTGTGACACCTTTGGGGAGATTGTCCCCTCACTTCCTGTTCTGGTGAGAAATGTACAGAAAATAAGGGTGCAAGCATCACCAAGGCAGGAAGGCAAGAATAGCAAGAAAAACGTTATCAGAAGTTCTTACCCTTTTCCACTCTACCAGAAAGTGAGTGTAAATCCCCCCAATAGGGACACAGATTCCATAAAAAAAACAATCAGAGGCTTCTCTGCTCTATTCAAAACTAAACAAATGGCATGAGTGGGGCTTTAACAGGGGAGGACTGGGCCAGGGGGCAGGAGGGCAATTGCCCCCTGGGCCACTCTGATGCCCCGTAAAAAGGCTGCACCACTTCTGCCTCAGACATGCCTAAAGGATTATTGGTGAAGAAAAGTAAAAAGTCCCTGCCTCTGACCTACTGAGTGCGAGCTGAAGACAAGGACAGAGCGCAAGCCTCCCCCTCCCCTAGCATGGATGGTGTAAACTGTGTCTGAGCAGAGGTCGTTTCCCTGCCCCACTGGAGACTCTCCTCCCCTGCTAGCCCCAACTGAGCTGTCTCAGCTCCCCCCAACCGCCCCCTGGCCTGATTCAGCCAGTGAGGAGAGAGTACCTGGAGCAGGGCTCCAGCCTGGAATGGGGGTCAAGGGGAGGACAGGAAGAGGGAGAGTGGGAGGCGGGGCCAATTCACTGCACCATGAGCCTCTGGTTTGTACTTGCCCCCTGGGCCGAAAGTTGCCAGTCTGCCACTGGGCTTTATTGTTCTTCTCTTGGTAAGGCACAGACCCTCACACTACAGAGTACACCATACCAAATGTCCCTTCCCTTCTCTTCTCCATCAGGAGGTGTTCTGAAGTCCACAGAGGTGAGTTGGTCAAGGAAAATAAAAGTGTCTGAGTTTTTAGTGCAGCAAAGAGCGTGAAGAGGTGAAGAGCTTGTCTTTCAGGACAACACGGGATTTCAACAGGTATATATCAAACAAGTAATGTCATAGTAAACACACCAAAAATGAATAAATGAGGGAAGGTCATTGGGATTTACATATGGAATTTCAAAGTTCTCTAAACCTTTTTCAAGCCTGCTTTGTATGCACTTATTAGATAAGTTAGGAGAAGTGAGTGGTTACCAATTGTAGTTGTCCAACATCCAACTTTATGGTCATAGACATCCACTTCTTAAAATCCTACAGACCAATTTTTCCATTTCTGTGCATTACATTCTTAAAGCCCAACTCTGGGAAATTTGAAAATTCTCCCTTGCAGTGGGGCTGTTTCCACACTGCAAGGGTAACCTGCTTGTTTATTTTCCGGAAGAGTAAAAGCACATTTATGCCTCGTTTCCACTGAGTGGTACGGTACGGTTCGGTTCAGTACGGTACTGTTCGGAACGGTACACATTGCGTTTCCACTGCCAATAGTACCCTTTCATGATAGGCGTGGTGTAGCAGGAAAGCTGTGATAGACGATTCTCTGTCAACCAATCAAAGTTCTGCAGAGTGTAGCTTCACCCTGTTGGTACGGTACTAATGTGCTTGGTAACCCAACGAAAGGGTACCAAAAAAGTGGTACGGTTCGGAATTAGGGTACCATTCATAATGGAAACAGCATAAATAGCGTACCGCACCGAACTGAACCGTACCGGAAAGCTCAGTGGAAACGAGCCATTACTTACCAGATCTTTTGCTTCCTGAGCCAGTAGGGCTCCTCCATGCCCCAGCAATAGACTTTTCCTCAGCATCATCATGTCCTGTGCAGGGCTATGAGCTTAGACTGGAGGATGGAGGGGAAGATGCTCTGGGGACAAGTCTAGAAGCATGGAAAAGTGAAAGGATTTGAAAAAAACATACAAGTCTGCCTTGTCTAACCAATAGATAAAAAATAAGTAAACAGTTGAGCAGTGCTCTCCATACTGCAGTTTGGGGCCAGATGCGGCTCTTTGCTTGCCCTTATCGGGCCCTTGAGGCAGTGTTCTATCCAATGACATCAGCAACAGGACATAATTCCTGTCACTGACACCAACAATGGGGTACTATGCCACCCACTGACACAAATGATAGGGCCGAATTGTTGGTGTCAAGGAAAGGAATTGTGCCCCATTGTTGGTGACATTGGCCCTCCTAAAGACTGAAGGACAATAAACTGGCCCTTTGTTTAAAAAGTTTGGAGAACCCTGATTTAGAGGAAGGCAAAAAAGTATTTTTTTGCATGCCACAATTTGTTTCAATTCAAAAAATGAATTCCTTCCTGATCACCTAGAAGGCAATCAAATATTTCTTGGATCAACAATCTATTTGATCGTTATTTGTGGTCGGTCGATTTACATTTTTTGTTTTGCTCCTCTTTTAAAAAGCAAAAAAAAAATAATGAGGGTCCAAAACCTGCCACAAGAACAGGTCCAAGATAGTTGTAAAAATACTTTAGAACCTTCAGCAGATGTTTAACCACATAACGACCGCTCACATTGCTGCTACTGCGGCAATGTGGCTCGTTATCGTCCAGCGACGTAGACCTATGTCGCTGGACTCCTCCCCTTGTGGGCGGCGCGCGCACGCCGCCGGAGGCTCGCTCCCGCTGTATTCAGTCACAGCGGGAGTCGGGCCAGGGGAGGAGCAGCGGTGATCGCCTTTCACCTCAGTCACCTCCCCCCACACATGTCAGTAAGCACCAGGCATACATTAACCCCTCCCTCTCCAATAAAATTAACCCCCTGCCAGTGTCATTTTTACAGTAACAGTGCATATTTATAGCACTGATTACTGTAGTAATGTCACTGGTAACCCCAAAAGTGTAAAAAATGTCAGTCAAGGATCCGATCTGTCTGCCGCAATGTCGCAGTCCCGCAAAAAAGATCGCAGATCGCCGCCATTACTCGTTAAAAAAAAAACACACCAAAAATTACATAAATCTTTCCCTTAGTTAGTAAACGCAATAACTTTTGCGCAAACCAATCAAAATACGCTTATTGCAATTTTTTTTTACCAAAAATATGTAGCAGAAAACAAATTGGTCAAAAATGATAAAAAATTTTGATCTTTACATTTTTTGGGGGGAATTTCGTATAAAAAAATGTGAAAAATATTTTTATTTTTTCAAAATTTTCGCTCTTTTTTTGTTTATAGCGCAAAAAGTAAAAATCGCACAGGTGATCAAATACCACCAAATAAAAGCTCTGTTTGTGGGAAAAAAAGGACGTAAATTTCATTTGGGTACGGCGTTGCATGACCGCACAATTGTCAGTTAAATTCAAACAGTGCCGAATCGCAAAAAGTGGCCTGCAAAATCCTCCGGTAGTAAAGTGGTTAAAGCCCATTGTACCCTTCAAAAACACAATGTCACCTTCCCCTTGAACTCCTGACGAAATCTCCACTTTTTCACAGAATTAGTAAGGAATTGAAATCCCTTAAATTTTCTCAGCCTCCCTACTACATGTAAAGGCTTCCAAGGTTGTGAGAGATAATTGGCTGGCGGAGCATTGTGACATCACGTTGCTCTAGTTGACATTTATTCCGTCCTTGTTGATCGCAGGTATGCCAGCCCTTATTGGGCCCTTGTGTACTCCAGTCCCACTCCACCAAACCTTTTTTTCTGAAACATTTTAAAGTTCAGATCAGTAATAAAAGGATCATATGCCTTTTTCACAAGAACAGGTTCTTCAAACTATTATTATAATTAAAACCATATGGTGCCTCCACCAGACTGGGAAACCACAGATGTACGGATTATGTCTTATATAAGAGCTTTATTATTATTATTTTTTTTTTTTTTCTTCTTCTTCTTTCTCGCCCTTAAAAAAAATAAATAAATACATTTAGGCCACTTGAAAATGAGAAATTTATAGACTGAGGGAATTTTGCTTATAGATTGATTAACATAATAATAAAAATAAAGGCAGAAGAGACAACACCTCAAGAGGAATGACATAAATGACAATAAGTTATGTAGTATTTATGGAGAAAATACGACAATTCCAGCAGCCTATGAAGTGTCCTGAATTTTTCATGATGTTTTCTTGCATAGTATAAGAGGATTATATTTATTAAATAATGAATTGTATTAAAATTTGATTGATGCAGACTCGGGGTGACATTTTCACTGTATCTTTTTTTTTTTCCCTTAAAGAAAGAATATGGTAATATTTTTTACAGGAGTGAGGGTAAAGGTATATTCCTCATATAAAATCAAATACATATATACCGTTAAAGATCTATCTATCTGCATAACTGACACATAATAGACAATGTATAGCATATAGTTAAAGAATGCAACATGTAGACAAGCAAGGTAGATGATAAGTAAATAAGGAAAAATAAAAGATTGATATCATGAGATGGCTAATTAGGTAGGCGGAATTCTCAGTAATGGTATTTATCCTTATTGAATGGACAGACTACATTTTAGTGATAGTGGGCGGCACTGATAGATGACAATGATGGGCACTGGTGGGCAGCACTGATGGGGAGGGCGCTGGCGGGCAGCACTGATGGGGAGGGCACTGGGTGGCTCCCTGAGCACTGATTGTCATCCCTGGTGGCCATAGTGGGCATCTCTGGGGTCATGGGTGGGCATCCCTCGGGTCATGGGTGGGCATCCCTGGTGGTTCTAGTGGCACCCCCCCGAGGGTCTGCACTGGTAATCAATGAAGACCCCCTTGTCAGGAGAGCCGCAGATCGGCGCTCCTTTACTCGTGCCTGTCAGGCACGTACTGAGGAAAGCCGATCAACGGTTCTTCCTGTTTACTATGTGACCAGCCGTGATTGGACACGGCTGGTCACATGATAAAGAGCCTACGTCAGTAGGCTCTTTACCGAGATCGGAGATGCGGGGAGTCAGACTGACACGCCGTATCACCGATCGGGGGCGCGCAGAGCGCATTATGCTGCCGCCGTCATATGACGTCCGGTCGGGATAATGCAACCACTTTCCCGACGTCAAGCACCTATAGGGCAGACGGGAAGTGGTTGAAAAAGAATGGATAGGCTGCATTCTCAGCAATGTTACTGGTCTCTAGTGAATGCATTGGCTGCATTCATGATGTCACTGGTCTCTAGTGAATGGAAAGGCTGTATTCTCAGTGATGTCACTGGTCTCTAGTGATCTGATAGACTGCATTTTTACTGAAGTCACTGGTCCCTAGTGAATGGATAAGCTGTATTCTGAGTAATGGCATTAGCCTCCAGTCAATGGATAGGCTGCATTCTCAATTATGCCACTGGTCTTTAGTGAAAGGATAGGCTGCATTCTCAGTGATGACATTGTACTACAGTAAATGGATAGGGTGCATTCTCAATGATGTCACTGGTCTCTAATGGATGGATAGGCTACATTCTCAGTGATGTCACTGGTCCCTAGTGAATGGATAAAAAAACAATAAAATAAAAACACGATAAAATCTTAGATTCGCATAAACTAAATGCCAGTTAATGTGCAGAAAAACTGTCAGTTTGGTACAATAGGAAGGTCCATAAATTGCATAAAGAATACAATACACTTACTGCTGGTGCTGCCAAATGGCACTTTTCCACTGCAAGTACCGGCTCGTACCGGCTCGGCTCTACTCGGCCCTGCTTGGCCCGGTTTGCTTTTCCACTGCTGGTACCGCATGGTATAGGGTCGGAACGGTTCGGTACGGTACGGTATAGGTTTGCTTTTCCACTAAAGTAGTACTAAAGTTAAGTGGGTGGGATAACAACGGGGTGGGTGGGATTCTCTGACCAATCAGTGGCTAGTAGTGACTGCATGCAAAGGATTGTGGGATATGGTACCAGTTTGGTACCTGTTGGAACCACAATCGAGTAGGTACTGTTTTTTCAGAGCCGTACCGTACCGTACCGTTCGGTTCCATGCAGTGGAAAAGCAAACCTATACCGTACCGTACCGAACCGTTCCGACCCTATACCATGCGGTACCAGCAGTGGAAAAGCACAAAAGCATGCCGAACCGGTACGGTTCCATGCAGTGGAAAAGCGCCAAAACTAAACCTAGACTGGTGGCTGGACCTCAGGCATATTTTCCAGCTCAATGGTCGTTTCGCGCCACGCTCATCACCTGGAGCTCAAAGGATATAGCCTGTTGTTTCCAATCTATATGCAGCCCTCGCCTTGTGCTAGATTTCATTAATTGGGGACATTGTAAGCAACGAGATGTCACTTCTGGTTTCGCTGCCATATTGATGACATCATTTACGGTGTCTGCGTCATATTGTTGTTAAGCAGCAATATGACTTCTGGTCCAGCGCCATTTTCTAGTGAACCAATAAGTGGAAAATAGCAGCAATTTACTTGTCTAATACCTCAATCTGATCCGGCATTATAACTAGATAATTTACAAAAAACAACCAAGAGGGGCCAAAACACCAGAAATATAATAAAGACCTGATGTTAGATATATAAATAAAAAAAAAAAAAAACAGGAAAGATCTATATGTTAAAAAACGTAAATGGGAATCTACTGTTATATGAGGACTGCAAATAATCACATAGCAGCCCATAGTATATGTACCTAAAGTTTTACAGGGCTTTTAGGTTCTATCCCTCCACTAGGAGCAGTGCATTTACTAATTCTCCCTTATTCATCTGTTTCCTATGTGAAGCCAATCTTGTCTCATCGTTAGAAGCGAACAGCCTTCAATACAATCAAAGCATCAATTGATGGAGAAACTGTGCTCACTGATTTATTTCTCTTCACGCTCTCTGTGATTTTACTGGTCTGTAGCCAATGAATGGGATAAATGAGATCCATCACAATGGGATCCTCAGTGATATCTCTAGACTCCATTGAATGTGTAGTCTACATCAGACATTATCAACCAGGGTTCTGTGGAACCCCGGAGTTCCTCCAGAGGTTGCTAGGGTCTTTTTGAGCAATGGCCGATTGACTTTCCAACTGATAGGTCCGGGGTCAACCTCAATAGGCAAAGCCAATGGCATGACTCTAGTTATGTTTTAGCATTTATCCCACTAATCACCAATGTAAGGATGCCCTTCTGTTATTGGTGCATTCTTTTCACTGTCCATCAATGTGTTGGGCATTCTTCCTCTTCTTGATTTTACCATTATAAGCTGCCTGTAGATAAAATTTGTGGAATGGGTTCCATAAGACCTGAAAATTATTTCAAGGGTTGCTCAAGGCTAATAGGGTTGAGACAAGCTGGTCTATATCTTTAGCTGATGTCCTTGATTTCTAGCAAATACCGTATTTTCCGGTGTATAAGACGACTGGGCGTATAAGACGACCCCCCTAATTTTCAAGTTAAATGATAGAATTTGGGCTATACTCACCGTATAAGACTACCCCCCTTCCGAAGCAAGGCAACACCATTGAAAAACATCAGATTTATCATAGATCTCCAAGGTACCCCAAGTACTGTAATACATGTAATCTCTCATAATACTTAGATTACCTTGGAGATATTATACTCGGCGTATAATACGACCCCCCATTTTTGGGGGATTTTTTTGAGGTTCAAAAGTAGTCTTATACGCCAGAAAATACAGTAAGCTACATTCTCAGAGTTTCGCCTTGTCACACTGGACTCATCCTTCGAATTGAATTCTTGGTAGAGTGATTGGTCTGTTTAAAAACCGGGATCCTCTTCAAGGCAGCCTTGAAGTCTTGTGTTCTTCCTCCCTTCAACAAACGGATAAAGGTAAGACATAAACTTCTCGTTTTATTCCGGCTGTTCCAGGCTTGCAAAGAGATAAATAGTGAACACTTATTTCTAAATGAATTAGGTTACAATTTTCAGTGTTTTGAGATAAGTGAAGTATTTTGTTTGATTGCGTTTTTGGTTCCTCGAGCGTTGGAAGGTTTAGTGCTGTATTAGTGAGTTTTAATCAGCTCCAAATCGTTTGCAGATCTTCTGGGAATTCCTTTTCCATCTCTGAACGCTGTAAAGAACAAATAAATCTGCAGGTTTCACACAGGAAGGTTCCTTCACTCTTAAAGGGGCCTTTCATTGCAAAATTTCTTGGTAAATGGGTGTTACGGCATCGTATGCTTTCCATTTTCTATCTGGTGGCACAAGTATTAGCTTAGAAAATTGCAAAATATTAAAGTATCGCTTCGAAGATATGGAAAACCTATCCCAAACCAACGGAATAAGTAAGTTGCCTGTACCCGTTAAACAAAACCTGCTACTTTGACCCCACCTACTTATTGGCCATGCTCTCCCAGTGCTTCATTCATTAGTTGGAACCCTCAGAGATACCTCACACGAGGGCAATCCTCAACCTTGTTAACTTTGACTGTGAAATCTAAGCCTATACAGGACTTCTTTTCCTTGCTTTCATCGGTGAATGGGAGAGAGAAAGTAAGTTCAATATTAGACATTATGGGGCCAGCCTTCAAGTGAACATGTACTGTAGTTCAGCAGGCAGGGCTGACCAGCCCTGCTCAGGTGTGAATGGGGCCTTAAAGGGTAAGTTCCTTTTTTCATGAGAAATTAAAAGGTGAATTCACACCAAATATCCTGGCCACCCCTCCAGATCCCACTGCATATAGGGGCTTTGATCGCCCATGATGCCAGTATAGTGGTCCATACACTGAAAAACACAGCCCTGGAGTAAGTATCTATCATAATGCTAACAATGTTAAGCTCATCTGAGGCTTCTTCCGCTAAGGTGTCACTAAAGAAAGAAGCATTGGTTAGCACAGTCACATGTTTACACTGATCAATGAGCGCTTGCTATTGCAAGCATTATGATGGATACTCATTCCACGGTTGTGTATTATGGTGTGTGGGCCGCTTCAAGAGCAGCACAGGGCATCACAGCCGCTAAGTGGAGCAGGATCTGGAGGGGTAGTCAGGATATTTGGAGTTAGTTCACCTCTTCATTTTTCATGAAAAGGTGAACACACCCTTTAAGGAAGCATAATTAAAGCAGTTCTTCAGTCATAAAAAAATTAAAAGTCAGCAGCTACAAATACTGTAGCTGCTGATTTTTAATAAAAGGACACTCACCTGTACAGGGGTACAGCGCCATCCTCATCCGAACTGAATGTTAACTATTATTTGGGTCTCCAGCACCGGCATGTTTACTGTGGGCAGCCAGTTGTGATGCCTTGCGACTTCACAGCCGGCTGCCCACTGCGCATGCACTTTGTGAATGCTTCTGCAGCCTTTTGGGACCTTTGACATGTCCCAGAAGGTTGCCAGGCAGGGCTGCCTTAATGCATGGGCACCCCTGGGCAGTGCCCCAGTTGCATGGGGGCCCCATGATATTCCTGCATTGCATCATACTTGCCATCTGTGATAGCAACTTCCCTGTGCTGCTCTGCTTGAGGGGGTAATCCAGAGTCAGGTCAAAGGAAAGCCGGGTCAAAAGCAGAGTGAAGCAGGTTCAGGGCCAAGGATAACAGAGATACAAACTGAAAGACTATCCAGCCATGATTCCATGCAGGACCCAGGTTTAAATAGGCCAGTAGGCACCATGCGGACATGCCCGTGCATCCACATGCACACCGTTCAGCATACCCACAAGCCTTACAGCTGGCACGATCTCTCTGATGGTTGACATAATGTTCCTGACACCCTTTGATCATTGGTGGGGTGCTCTTACTGCTTCTTACATATTTGGACTTCTCCCAGAGGCTTAACTAGAACCATCAGGGCCCCGGTGCAAGAAACCATGATGAGCTCCCCTGACTGCTGACACCCTTTTCCATTGGTCCTGGGGCCCCTCCCTCCAAGCCTGGGATTTTTTATTACTAATCTTGTGGCCCACACATAAAGTCGCATGACATGTCGAAACACATTTATTTCAATGGGTGCCATCTTAATCAATGTGGATCACATTTCAGCGATTAAAAAAAAAGGTTCCTGCACTACTTTTCTGCTACTTTGGTGTGTTTTGAGTGCCATAGACTGCAATGGTAAATCACGAAAGTCGCAGGAACGTTGCAAGGAAATCGCTAGCAAGTCACACGACTTTGGGGTCTCAGCAGTGTGAACCGAGTCTTATGGTTCCACGGTGGGGCCCTTTCATATGTTCTATAGTGGACCCCCTTTCTGCCGTCCTGGGGCCCCCCACAATGGCGAAATGCCAGGGACCGGTCACAAGTGCGATCTTTGCAATTCTGATTCTGATATTTTCCACTCTCTTTAATTCTGATATTTTCCACTCTCTCTCTCTCTGTTGCTCATTAGAAAAATGTTAAAAATCCATTTTCATCTGATTAATAATAAAGTTGATCGCATGTAACCTAATTTTCATTCACTGCTGCCCCTGTCTGTGGAGTCCCCCCACTGACTTCTCCCAAAACCCCCTCTCTTATGGGGATACCCTAGTATATGTGAGCAGCTTAACCAAAGTAGTCAGCTTGATGAAGAAGTCGTTCTTTCACAACACTAGATATTAATAATAGATGATCTAGCACAGGGGTGTCAAGGTTGATTACATTGCAGGTCTCATCAGCATTATGATTGCCCTCAAAGGGCTGGTTCTATCTGTAAAACTGGATGTCCAGAGCACCCCCCCCTCCACAGGGGCTGATAACCTTAGGCCCAGGGGGCAAGTACAAACCAGGGGCCCATGGTGCAGTGACTTAACCCCCCCTCCCACTCTTCCTCTTCCCGGCCTTTGTTTGACCATCATTCCAGGCCGAAGCTCTGCTCCAGGTACTCTCTTCTCACCAGCCGAATCTGGGTTCCCGACCTAGCCAGCTGGGGGCAGTTGGGAGATGGGAGAGCTTGGTTGGGGCTGGCTGGGGGAGGAGAGTCTCAAGTGGGGCACGGAACTGGCCTCTGCTCAGACACAGTTTACACCATCCATGCTTGGGGAGGGGGGGTGGCCCTGCGCTCTGTCCTTGTCTTCATCCTGCACTCAGTAGGTCAGCAGTGGGGACTTTTTACTTCTCTGCACCAGGAATCCTTTAGACATGTCTGTGGCAGAAGCGGTACAGCCTTTTTATGAGGCATCAGAGCAGCCCGGGGGCAATTGTCCCCCTGCCTCCTTGATCAGTCCTCCCCTGTCCCCCCATTACATCAGATGTTAAGGGTCTCCCCACCATCAGAGGTCAAGAGTCCCCACCCCTCCCTTACATGACAGTACACCATCCTTATCTTGTGCTGCTGTCTGGAAGAAGCTAGGGGTTGAGCTGGGAAGCAGAAAGTGCAGGGTCTGGAGGAGGAGCAGACTGACTGGAGTCAGTTGAATGCCGAGACCAGGGAAGATGGAGACGAAAGAATGCTGTGGCTGCACAGAGAGGTGGAGGATCTGTAGGTTCTGTTCTCCTCTCTACTGACAGCTGCTGAGATGGGCAGGGGGGGGGGGGGGCAGAGACAAGCATCTCTGCACCTGCACAGAGAAGTGCAGGGCCTAGAGTAGGAGTTCTGTCCTCCTTACTGCTGCTAACTGCTGTCCCAAGGTGGGGGCAGAGACAAGGGGATTGCCACAACGGCAAGAGAGGTGCGAGGGCCACATGAAATGGCCTGGAGGGCCGGATTCGGCCCCTGGCCTTGTCTGACACATGTGCTAATGCTTCTAATGCATGTATCAGCAAAAAAAAACTGACAGGGCTTCTACGTGTTCCTCACTGTACAAAACTAAGAAAAAAAATGTGGCTATAGATTGACTTTAACGACCAAAACCATCCCTCCCCTCCTCCTCTGCTATGTGAACCAACCAGTTCTTCATACATTTTCAATTGATGCATTCATTCTATGGGCTAGCAACTTTCCCAAGGCGTACAAGACCGCCAAGAGCTTAAGACTTGACATGGAGAAAACCGGGGAACTACCTACGTCCCAGTGGTATATTTTCTCATAATTGGACATGTTCAGGCTCTTTACTTGTTGAACATGACATAGTATAATTACAAAACAAGAAGCAGTAAAGCAAATTGCGGCGTAGGAAAAGAAAAAAAAAAAAAACTCCAGCCGTTATCACTACCTTTTCCCTCGCCACAAACGTGTGTCTTCCCGTTTAATTTTAGCCCGTAAATTCATATTAGCGCCGCGTGCCCTCCCTCCCCCGTAATTCAGCCAAGCTCTTTCGGCTTTCCTTCTTTCTTGATGTTGGCTTTTAATTCTGATATTTTCCACTCTCTCTCTCTCTGTTGCTCATTAGAAAAATGTTAAAAATCCATTTTCATCTGATTAATAATAAAGTTGATCGCATGTAACCTAATTTTCATTCACTGCTGCCCCTGTCTGTGGAGTCCTATACAAAGTGACCTTTGAATCACCAGTGGGGCCATAAACCACAATAAGCACCATTGTCCTGTCAAAAACTGAAGATGCTTTACATCATTACAAAATTTAATGTTCCATCTTTCGAAATGTACTACTTTTCAAAGGCCAGATTCCAAATGAAGCTCATTAAAGTCAGGCTCAAGTTTCCCCCCGTGGTGGGGGAGTGGGGAAGACACAGAACTTCTCATGCATTGGGAAGTAATATGAATCTCTCTTTTTAAAACTGATATAGTTACATATTCGTTTTTGAAAGGTACAGTAACGGCGCAGACTTCGCCTGTTGAAACAGTGGAGCCTTTGTACTGCCCTAATCTAATAACAGGCTCCTGATCCGTTTCTCTTTATCCACACTGTATTCTATTTGCTTATGAATAAATCAACTTTCTAAATAAAATTGCTGTTCAGGAGGGGGTCAAGGGGTTGAGTTGCGGGCGAGGGGTGGTGAGATTTTCAAGGCTTGGAAGTAAAAAGTCTCTGGCTTATGGAAGGAAAAAAAATGATGTTTCCTTTATAAAAGACCTATTTTTTAATGGTTAGAGCAGCTTTCTCAACCCTTCTAACACAGTGGAACCTTTGGAATAACTTTCTGTCTCAGAATCCCTGTTAATGGTTATCATATCTACAGCTCATGATGTATTTGCATGTTGGTCACTCAGACTCGGAAAGTCCTTACATTGTTGGTCATTACAAAGAGTCCCCCCTTTCACATACAGTAGCTAAAAAGATCAATGGTGTCTTTGATTGCTTACAGAAATTGTTTATAGCTCCCCAAGCAACCTCTGGAACCCTTGTTTGAGAAAAGTTGCTAATAACTACTGTATCTACTGCTTATGGTACCATAGTGGGCAGGGCCGGTGCTTCCACTAGGCAAACTAGGCAGCCACCTAGGGCGCATTGCCACCAAGGGGCGCAGCCATGAGTCGGCACTCTCTCTCCATCATTAATGATCCTTGTGAGCTGAGGGGAGAGGCGGCAGTGGGCGAGGAAGAAGGGACAGAGGAAGATGATAGGTGTCTGGGGCAGTGGCAGAACTACCAGGCCTTGGCTTTCCACCACTGTTTGGGGGGGCCCCAATAGGCAGGAAGGGAGCCCACTGGAGTGCTGCCTGCATGATGATCCTCTTCAGCTGGAGCTGAGTGGCCTAAACCCTGAGCAGGAAGTGATACACTGCATTGAGCTGGTGGGCAGCCGTTCACGTCCCTGGGTCGATATTAAGCAGGGAGCGGAGGAGAGCTGAACCTGAGCCGGAGTTCGGCACTGACTGCTGCTTCTCCATCCACCACGAGCTGGTTGGAGCCGTGGTGAGCACTGTGGTCCAGGAGAGGAGCGTCCTAGGAAAAGGAATCACGGTGAAGGAGGGCAGAGTGCGGACCTCTCTCTTCATACAGCCCAGTGGGTGTCCCCAGAACAGGGGATCGGGGTCACAGGGTGTGACATGGAGGATCCCTGGTGTGAAAGGGAATCGGGTCACCAGGTTTGCCATGGTGAATCAGAGTCAGCAGGTGTGACATGGGGGATAGGGGTCACTGGGTGTAACAGGGGTTCGGGGGCACCATGTGTGCCCTGAGAAATTGGGGTCCCTTTGTGTGCCATGGGGGATTGATGTCCCCAGGTGTGACATGTAAAAGCATCAGGGTCTCTCCGAGTATGACATGGAGGAACATCAGGGGCCCCTGGTGTGACATAGAGGAACATTGGGGTCGCTGGGTATGACAGCATGACATTGAGGAATATTGGGGTCCCAGGATGTGACATGGAAAAACATCAGGGTCCCTGGGTGTGACATAGAGGGACATAAGAACATGAAGGAATATGGGGGGTCACTGGTTATGACAGCATAACATGGAGGAACCATCAGATCAGGGTCACTGGGTATTACATAGAGGAGTTTTTAACCCTTTCCCAGGGAAAATGATGTTTACATTTGAGGTTATGCAGACCTCATGGGTTAAATACACACAAAAAAACTGGCGCTATGAGCTAATTGGTCAGAGGACCAGAAGGTCTTGTCTGATAAAAAATTAATTAATAAAAAACCATATAGGTGTGGGGATAGACCATATATCTCATGTCAGGGGTGCAGCTGTCCCATACTCAAACCCAAATGAGAGAAGAAGAGCGCTCCCCAAGACAAGGACAACTGGGCAGACAACATCTTATCCAACTGTGTTTTCTTACCAACCAATGACCGGAGTTTTCTGCCAAGATTTTCTAATAAACTGAGATATTTTATCCTTTGTTTCTCTGATCAGTTGTCCTTGTCCTGGGGAGCGCTCTACTCCTATTAATTTGTTGTTATGGTGCAGACCTCATGGGTTGAATTCCAAACAAATTTTGTTTTGTAAATCAGAAAATTTGTGTTTTGTGATCCGATGGTCCCACCATTGATTTAGAAATTCGACCAACCAAGCCTTCTTTTTCACCTCATTTTGCCCCATGTGGCCGGGAATTTTCTTTTCTTTCTAGGAATTGTATTTTCTTGCGCTCATGTGCATTTTTTTTCCAGTTATATTTATAGCAAAATTACCCCCCCCCCCCCATTGATTAGAAAATCAGTTGTTTTTCAAAAAATTTCCAACATGCCCGATCACTCAAATATGATGGCCACACGAAAATCGACCGTTGCTGCAGGCCAACAAAGGGTGCGAAATTCGAACGAAAGATCTTAGAAAATAATTTCGGAATTCAACCCATGTATGGCTGGCCCTAGTAGGAAGAATATATCCTCACAGATAACTAAAAATATCACTGGCCAACCGTCAGCATTTTTACTGGCAGGCAGTGACAATCAAACACTGCCAGTAAATTCCTGTGACAGGAAAAGGTTGCCAGTTAAAAATACGTAAGTGACGCTCGGCCAGACTGTTGAGACCATCCGAGTGCCTGCTAAGTGTGTTTGGGCAGTGCCGGTGGAGGGCAGGTCTGGCAGAGGCGGTGCCTGAGCATATTGTGTGATGTCATAGTGCAAAGGAAGCTGGGCGGAGCCTCATGTGTGGGGCGAGAGCAAGGCAACCAGGGAGCGGGACTGTTCAGTGCTGCTTGGACTGTAGTGGGCTGAAGGGACCACCTAGCGTGGAGAGAGACTGTCAGTGTGACTCATCATCTGTTCTGCTGCACACTGCTGTCAGTATCACTGTGAGAGTCAATTTCATGTGTGTGTGCCTCCTATTCTAATTTCTTGCTCTCCTGAATCCTGTCCTATATATCGAAAATAAATCAAGAAATATGTTTTTTTTTTCCTTACTATCTACCTTAAATCACATTGCTAATTGCATATTATAAATGTTTGTAGCTTAAATACTGAAAATTGCACTGAAATCTGTAATTTTGTAATCTTTGGAAATGTCAGTAAAAACTTGGCTGTGCCTGTAAATTTTTGGGTGCCGTGTCAGTAAATTTCAATCTAGTAGGTTGGCAACACTGTCACTGGAGTCAGTGGTAACTTATCTGAGAGGCAGAAATTGCTCATAGCTGGTGGACCCCTAGGGTTCCTAGAACCCTGGTTAAGAAAACCTACGAATAACTACTCTATCTTCAGCTCATGATACACTAGTGGGAATGTTAAAGGGAAGAATGCTGCTTACATTTGAGGTTAGTATGAAGAATACCCCCTTAACAGTTAGCTTAAAAGGTCATTGGTGTCAGTGGTAACTTATCTGAGAGGCAGGAATTGCTAATATCTCATGGAACCCCTAGCAACCTCTGAAGGAACCTTGGTTGAGAAAGGCTGCTAATATGTACTGTATCTACAGATCATGGAAAATTAGTGGGATGGACAGATGATCTTTGCTTCTGTGGCCAGCGAGAAGAATGCCCAATTTAGGCCTCATTTACACCAGACGTTTAGCCTTGGTTCATGGGATCCTGGGCCTGCTTGAAATTTAAACATTCATCCCTGGGCGCATACTGACATAAACATTAGTACCACTAATGGTGCACCACCCAACCCTATGAAGCTGTAGCAACGTTCAATTCTAAAGAGTTTTGATTGCTGCCAGTTGTAGGGCTAGATGGTGCATCTGTGCCTTCTGATCCCAATTGCATGGGGCTAAATGCCCAGTGTGCATGAAGCAATATAAATAGCTTAAAAGATCATTGATGTCAGTGGTGACTTGTCTGAGAGGTAGAAATTGCTCAAAGGTAAAAGAACCCCTAGTTACCTCTGGAGGAAGCTTGGTGGAGAAAGGCTGGTTTAGCAACTCTACAATCTATACTGGGAATAAGAGCTGGGAAAAATGAATAAAACTGGAGAAGTCCTAACAATAGCTAATGAGAAGCACAAGTGACACAAGTGGGTAGTGAAGGTACCAATTCAGGAGATGGGATCAAGGTTAAGGATTCACGCAAGATCAGTAACAGCTGGGCAGTGAAAGTACCAAATCAAGAGACAAGAAAGAAGTTGAGGGTTTGGGCCAGGGTTGGTAATAGCTAGGCAGTGAAAGTATCAAATCAGACAATATTAGGGTCAAGTATTCAAGCCAAAGACAGAACTAGTTGGACAGTAAAGGTACCAAAGGTAAAAGAACCCCTAGTTACCTCTGGAGGAAGCCAGGTTGAGAAAGACTGGTTTAGCAACTCTACAATCTATACTGGGAATAAGAGCTGGGAAAAATGAATAAAACTGGAGAAGTACTAACAACAGCTAATGAGAAGCACAAGTGACTGTCTTGAGCAAGTGCATCACTTTTGCTCCAATTTCCTTTGCGCCATTGTTTAAAGTTCAACTCTGGTGTCTCTCCAGTGTCTGGAGATTAAGAGTTGATTGCATTATAGGGTATATTTAATAACTTTACTACGTATAAATGGACTATTACATCCAAAATCAGCAAAGCACACAATAATATTCACAGCTAACAAGCTTAAAGCCTAAATTCTGGTGGAGATCTAGTTGAGGAGGGGGATTTTCCTGCACCTCCTGTCGAACACGCCTGGAAATGGCAACAGGGAATGAAAGGACGTAGAGTAGCATTACTTCTGGTGTTACAGGTATTACCGCATCTGTCGAGGCTGGCAGGTATGTGTACTAGGTCACTGTAGATGGCTGAACAGAAACCAGATGCAGGAACAATTGGGGTCCAGAACAAGTGACAGGAGCGTAGACAGGATTTAAGCAGAGGGTGGCAACAGCCAAGAGTCAAGGTTTCTAGCCATGGTTGGTAACAGTCAGGCACAGAGACTATCAATTCAGGAGACAGGATCAGAGTCAAGGATTCAAGCCAAGGTCAGTAACAGTCGGGCACTGAAGGTACCAATTCAAGAGACAAGATTAGAGTCAAGGATCTGAGCCAAGTACAGTAACAGCTAAGCAGTGAAAGTACCAAATCAAGAGGCAAGAATGGAGTCAAAGTTTGTGCCAAGGTTAGTAAAAGATAGGTAGTGAAAGTATCAATTCAGGTGACAGCATCAGAGTCAAGGATTTGAGCAAAGGTTGGTAACAGCTGGGCAGTGAAGGTATCAATTCAGAAGATGGGATCAAGGTTAAGGATGCACGCAAGATCAGTAACAGCTGGGCAGTGAAAGTACCAAATCAAGAGACAAGAAAGGAGTTGAGGGTTTGGGCCAGGGTTGGTAAAAGCTAGGCAGGGAAAGTATCAAATCAGGAGACAAGATTAGGGTCAAGTATTTAAGCCAAAGGCAGAACTAGTTGGACAGTAAAGGTACCAATTCAGAAGACAGACTTGGAGTCAAGGATTTGGGCCAAGGTTGGTAACGGTCGGGCAGTGAAGGTACCAGTTCAGGAGACGGGATCAAAGTAAAAGATTCATGCCAAGATCAGTAACAGCTGGGCAGTGAAAGTACCAAATTAGGAGACAAGAATGGAGTTGAGGGTTTGGTCCATATAAAATATTTATTCAGGAGACAGGATCAGAGTTAAGGATTCAAGCCAAAGTCAGTAACAGTTGGGCAGTGAAGGTACCAATTCAGAAGACAAGATCAGAGTCAAGGATTTAAACCAAGATCGGTAATACCTGGGCAGTGAAGGTACCAAATCAAGTGGCAAAAACAGAGTCAAGGGCATGGGCCAATGTCAATAAAAGTGGGGCAGTGAAAGTATAAATTCTGGTGACAGTAACAGGGTCTCGGATTTGAGCCAAGCTTGCTAACAGTTGGGCAGTAAAGGTACCGGTTCTGGAGATGGGATCAAAGTGAAGGATTCATGCCAAGATCAGTAACAGCTGGGCAGTGAAAGTACCAAATTAGGAGACAAGAATGGAGTTGAGGGTTCGGTCCAGGGTTGGTAAAAAGCTGGGTAGTGAAAGTATCAATTCATGAGAAAAGATGAGGGTCCAGGATTTAAGCCAAAGTCGGCAACGGTTGCGTTGGGTTTACACTCATGCGGTGCAGTTTAAATCAGTTTTCCAGTGCGATTTCAAGGAGCACGCCCAGTGCGAGTTGATGTGGTTTATATGCGATTCCAATGCATTTTTCATGCAATTTGGATACATCTGCGATTTGGATTTATGCCCTGGTGTCTCTCTATTTCTCTGTCTCTCTCTGTAAGCAGGTCAGGAAAACAGCAGAGATTTGCAGAAAATGCACGGGAATTGTCTTATATTTGGACAGCGTTTAACATGCAATTTACATTCAAGCCTTTGGAGCTCAAAATAGCACAAATCCTCTCCCCCCCACTCCAAAACCCCCCTCCCAGCACAACCCCCTCCCCCCCCCAAATATCCCCCTTTAGCACAAAGGCCCCCTCAGTCATCCCTACTAGCACAAATCCTCCTCCCAAAAAAATTCCCCTCCTAGCCCTTCATATTGTAGAGTGCTGTGCAAACTGTTGGCATTATATATATCCTGTATAATAATAATAATAGTGCAAATCTCCCCCCCCCCCCATATTATCTTTTCTAGCACAAACCCCCCAAATCCCTGATCCTAGCACAAATCCCCTTCCTCTATCTCCCCTCTCAACACAAATCCCCCTCCCCCCCAACCTAAATCACCACTACTACTACACCTCCCCAAATTTATCCTCCTTGAACAATTCTTACCTCCTGCTGCCCCCCTCCCTAAATCCCCCCCCCCCCCAATATCCTTGTGATGCCCCTGAAATTCACATGAAAGCACAGTGCCCAGGGTCCAGGGGCCCTGTGCATGGACATGCTGCAAGGTATACATGCTAGAGGGTGCTCTATGCCCCAACGTGCCCATCCTGATGCCCACATTGGTCTTTTTATACTAGATCAAACCAGACCCCCCTTATGGCTTGTGAACACAAAAAAAAAGGATTTCATATGCCACATCTTATTATTACAGGTGTTAACCACATACAGTTACCAGAATACAATATTTCCCTCCTTTAAATGACGGATCCTTTCCATTTCATATCTCCAGAGCCATAATCTGCCTTAATACCGCATCCCTTGTGCCAACAATTCCCCAGCTCTCCATCTATGTTTTCTAGATTGCGGTGCACCGTTTCATCTTGGCATTGGTTCTCCTCCTTGTCTGCAGTGTGGGAAAGCGTGTGTGCATCTTGGGTATCCTGATGGGGAGACGTAATCATTCTTATGTATCAAATTCTAATTATGTAAAAGGAAATCTGTACTCTTCGCTCTCTGGGAAAACAAATACTTCTGTTAGACATATGCTCGTTTTGACACATTCCTTGCAGATAATTCTCACGGATCATCCGCCATCGCAGTCTCCTTTGGTGGTGCAGCTCGAGACACAGGGCACTATTACTGCTCATCCTTGTTAGAAATTTTTTTTTTTTTTTTCTATTTAAAAGGAATCGACTACAGTGTAGGAGACTGAGGCCTCCAACCAAAATAATAAAACATAAAATTAAATCTCATATAAGTTTTAAAGACCAGGCTTATTTCTGACATTTGCTGCTTACAAGTTAAAAATCATTATTTTTGCTAGAAAATTACTTAGAAACCCGAAAAAACTATATATATATATATATACATATACATATACATATACATATATATATATATATATATATATATATATATATATATATATATACATACACACATATATATTATATATATATATATTTTTTTTTGCAGAGACCTTGGAGAACAAAATGGCGGTCGTTGCAATATTTTATGTCGCGCTGGATTTATGCAGGGGTCTTTCAAAGGCAATTTTTTTTGAAAAAATACACCTTACTGAATAAAAAAAAAAAAAAAAACTAAACAGTAAAATTAGCCCAATTTATTTGTATATTGATGTAATATGATGTTACCCAGCGTAAATCGATATCTAACATGTTATGCTTTATATTTGCACGCACTCGTGGAATGGTGACAAACTATAATACCTAAAATTCTCCATAGGCGCCGCTTTAAAAATTTTTAACAGTTACCAGTTTAGAGTTACAGAGGAGGTCTGGTTATAAAAGTGTTGCTCTTGCTTTAATGATCACGGCGATACCTCACATGTGTGATTTGTTTACATTTGCGGGCGAGACTTACATATGCGTTTTCTTTGGCACACAAACACCTGGGGTGGGGGCGCTTTAAAAAATTTTTCTTTTTTTTTTTTTTGGGGTCTTCTGTCAGCTTCCCTGAAGATTGCGGGAGGCCGGTGGCAATCGCCGCCGCTCCACAGTGGGAGTGCGGCTCCGGCGGCACGCATGCGCTATCGAGACTGCGTGCACAAAATCAGGTAGATCTACGTGATTTTGCGCATCTGAGCTGCCCTGCTGCAGTATATCTGCGTGGGGCGGTCGGCAAGCGGTTAAAGTTCATGTGCGTGTAAAGGCAGGCGTCCCAATACTTTTGACAATATAGTGTGTGCATATATATATATATATATATATATATATATATATGTACATACAGTATATTATTGGCGCTGGTGGTAGTTATGGGTTTATTTTATTTTAGTTTTTGCAGTACAGGAGGTACACTTTGGAGTTGATTTACTAAAACTGGAGGGTGCAGAATTTGGCGCAGCTGTGCATGGTAGCCAATCAGCGTCTAACTTCAGTTTGTCCAGTTAGGGCCCCTTTCACACTTTTGCGACCTAAAAGTTGCGCGATTTTGTCACGATTTTGACTGGACTTGAAGCGATGCCTATGTAATCTTGAGGTCTACAGATGAGGTCGCACAGATATGAACGGTACTCATTGGAAATCATAGATTTTGACTTGTCATGCGACTTTGCAGTCCCAACTCGCAGGACAAGTCGCACAAGTGTGAAAGGGGCCTTAGCTATGACAAAAAAAAAAAAAACCTGGAAGCTGATTAGTTTCTATGCACACAGAGGCATAACTAGAACCTTCAGGGTCCCTTTGCAAGAAACCATGAAGGGCCCCCCGGACCCTTCCCTTCAAGCCTGGGGCTCTTCCCACTGATCCTGGGGCCCTTTACTCTCGTTGCGGGACCCTTTATTAATGTCCCACAGCGGGACCCTTTCACAAGTTCTGCAGTGGGCCCCCTTCCTGCCATCTTGGGGCCACCCCACGGTGGTGGAATACCAGGGCCCGGCTGCAAGTGTGACCTTTGCGATCCTAGAAGTTCACCCACTGGTGTCAGTAGTTTTTATTTTTTGGTATTTTAATTGTATTATTTTTTATCATTTTATTTTATTTTTTTACAGTGTCACTGACTATGACTCTGTCCATTCAGAAAAGGAAGGAGCTGGTAAATTACATATTTACCGACCCCTTCCTGGTTCTCTATTGTGACACATCCCCTGCAGCAGCCGGCAGGAGAGGGGAGGGAGCACAGTGGTGGGGGGGGGGGGATCAGGGGAGCACACAGGGGCCCAGAGACAGCAGAACACAAGTGAACTGGATAGGAGGAGTGGCAGGGACAGCATACAGAGCAGGGGCTGACTGGCAAATTTCTGCCCAGGGGTCAAGTGCAAACCAGAGGCCCATGGTGCAGTGACTCCACCCCCCTTCCACTCTCCCCCTTGGAATCCTTCTCCTGATCCCCATTCAAGGCTGAAGCCCTGCTCCAGGTACTCTCTACTCACCGGCTGAATCCAGGTTCCCAACCTTGCCAGCAGGGGGCGGTTGGGGGGAGCTGGGACAGCTCGGTTGGGGCTGGCCAAGGGAGAAGAATCTCCAGTGGGACATGGAACCGGCCTCTGCTCAGACACAGGTTACACTATCCATGCTTGGGAGGAGGGCTGCGCTCTGTCCTTGTCTTCATTCCGCACTCAGTAGGTCGCTGCTTGCACAGCTGCACTAGATGTTGCACTCTCAAGTTTTAATAAATCAGCCTCAATATATAGTGAATATTATGAAAAAATAGGTCAGACGGTAGGCATACTTTAACCGCTTGCCGAACCGCCACACGACTACTTACTGCGGCGGTCAGCCCCTCACAGGCAAAGCGACTACCCTGTGAGGGTCTAGGGAGCGAGCGCGCGCCCCCGGAGGTGCGCTCCCGCGCGGTCACGGGCCCCCCCCACTCGCGATCGTCCGTTACACCGGAAGAAAGGCAGGCGGCTAATGTAAACAAAGCCGCCTATCATTCTTCCCTGTGTAAGAATGGAGATCAGACGGTTCTACTATGTAGGACCGTTGATCTCTGTTCTTACGCCAGTAGCCACAGCCAATCACAGTTAGAAGCACACCCCTAGGACACACTTAACCCCTCCCTCTCCAATACAGTTAACTCCTTCACTGCCAGTGCCATTTTTGCAGTAACAGTGCATATGTATAGCACTGATTACTGCAGTAATATCACTGGTAACCCCAAAAGTGTCAAAAATGTCAGTCAAGGGTCCGATCTGTCTTCCGCAATGTCGCAGTCTCGCAAAAAAAAATCGCAGATCACCGCCATTACTCGTTAAAAAAAAACAACAAAAATGACAAAAATCTTTCCCTTTGTTAGTAAACGCAATTTTTTTTTTACCAAACATATGTAGCATAAAACAAATTGGCCGAAAATGTTAAAAAATGTAGATTTTTACATTTTTTTGGGGGGGAATTTCATATAAAAAAAATGTGAAAAATATTGTTATTTTTGCAAAATTTACGCTCTTTTTTTGTTTATAGCGCATGATCAAAAAATCGCACAGGTGATCAAATACCACCAAAAGAAAGCTCTGTTTGTGGCAAAATAGGACGTCAAATTCGTTTAGGTACAGCGTTGCACGACCGCGCAATTGTCCGTTAAAGTCATGCAGTACCGAATCGCAAAATAGGCCCTGGTCAGGAAGGGGGTAAAATCTTCCGGGGCTTAAGTGGTTGGTTAAGTGGACCAATTCTTCCTCCCGGCCTTGGTAAAAGCTGATGTTCCCCTTAAACCTGAGCTATTTGGCACCCTTACCTAAATGTCAAACTGCGTGGTATAACCTCCACCCTAATCACTGTAAAGAAACATATTCGTCATTATTTGGGAAGGCATGAAGCGAGCCGTTGTTGCTTTGTAGGAAGCATTTTCCAGTGTCCAGCCTGATAGTAAAACAGCATTACTTGTTTATTGTCTTTAAATGTATTCAAGTCTTTTCTCCAGCGCCTGCATTCCCCGGGATAACAATGCAATGATAACAACCCGGGTTTGAGTCATCACGCTCCGGAAAAAATGACACAATTGTTAACGGGCTATTTCAAATCGATGGCATCAGCCACTGCCATGTTAACCCTTCCCGCAGCTTCTGTTCTCCTCCAAAATAATAACTCCGCTCCAAGAGACCGGATACTTTATGATGGCGGAGCTTCCCAAATATAACCTATTGACAGTTTCCTATAAAGGGGGCCATGCATATAAAGGCAGCACAGGGGCTTAGTGGCAAGCACTGGCAGCACTGGGGGTTCTCAGCCAGGGCAATGTCTGCATGGAGTTTGTATGACCTCCCTGTGCTTGTATGGGTTCATTTTGCTTTCCTCCCACATGCCCAAAAGATGTGCTGGTATGATAATTGACTCTAGTATGTGTATATATGTGATCAGTAGCGGCCCATCCATTGGGGGCGCAGGGGCGCCACCCCCCCCATCCCTGCACCCGGCCCCCTAATCTACATGCAGGGCACCGGACACATGGATTCCAATGTTTTTTTTTGTTTAAGCACCTGATTAGAGCCAGAGGCTCTAATAGGCTTCAAAAAAGGGTGGGCTCGGGGCGCAGAGCACTGCACCCTGAGCCCACCCAGTTGTGTGACAATAACGAATGAATATTCGCTATTGCCACACTGATTCTCCTCCCTGGCCAATCAGGAAGCGGGTCCTGAGACCTGTTTCCCGATTGGTCGAAAGGAGAAGGCATGCTATTGGCCAAGAAGGGGGGAGGAGATGACCGCCGAGAAGGGACATGAGGGGGAAGCCGCTGCTTCCTGTCATTCCAGAGGAACGAGCTAAGTAAACTGGCTGGCGAGCGGGCGGGCAGGTGGCCGAGAGATGTGGTGGTGCAGGCTGGAGTGATATGGGGGGGGGGGGGCAGGTCCGTACACAGGGCCCCTTACACAGCTTTAGGCCTGGGCCCAATCATATCCCAGCCGTCCCACTAAATCCACCCACTGGCCATCCTACTGAGTCCTTCAGTGAATCCACTTTTTTTTAACACTCTTATAACTTAAAGCGGTAGTATACTCTAAAAAACCCTGCAACACAAAGGCATAATGAGCTAGTATGCATCGCATTGTAGCTCATTATGAAATACTTACCTTAGAACGGACCCCCAGACACTGCTGTGGGAGCTGACATGATCCTCGGCATCTCTTCCGGGTTCGGCGGCTCCAGCGCTGTGAGTGGCCGGAGTCGCGATGACGTCACTCCCGCGCATGCGTGCGGGGGATTAACTTTCCAGCAACTTCCCGGCAAGGAACTCTGAAGGTCCACCGGACCATCGGAGTGCATGCGCCGCTCGCGTCAGCGGCTACATGCAGTGCAAATATCTCCTAAACCGGCACTAATTGTACCTACAGGTAAACCTTATTATAGGCTTACCTGTTGGTAAAAGTCACAAAAATCGGTATACTACCGTTTTAATATATGAAAATGAATCCAATCCAGCAAAGAGGCATCCCCACATAATCAGCAAACCGATGGCCCAATCCAGCAAAGAGACATTCCAATCCAGCAAAGAGAAGGCCCATTTATAGCAGGACTGGGACATTGCAGCAGTCAAATCATTACACTAAATGACACTTTTTGGGGACCAGTGACACCAATACTGTGATCAGTGCTAATAAAATGCACTGCCGCTATATAAATGACACTGGCAGGGAAGGGGTTAACATCAGGGGCGACCAAGGGGTTAAGTGTGCTCCTAGGTAGTGCTTTCTAACTGTGGGGGGAATTGGATGTACTGGAGGAAAAGAGAGATCTGTGTTCTCAGCTAGCTCAAACAAAAGATCTCTCCTTTACTCCCTGACAGAACAGCGGTCTGCCTTGTTTACATAGACAGACCGCTGTTCTGCCTTTCCTTCGAACGATTGGCGGGTCCTGGCGGCCTAGATCCCGTGCACAAAACCACGTACATTTATGTGATTTTGCGCAGCCGGGCCACACTGCAGTATGTATGTGATGGGCAGTCCATAACTAGATAATTTTTAAGTAAATCTAATATATATATATCTATATATATATATACATATCTATCTATCTATCTATCTATCTATCTATCTATCTATCTATCTATCTATCTATCTATCTATCTATCTATCTATCTATCTATCTATCTATCTATATATATATATATATATATATATATATATATATATATATAGAGAGAGAGAGAGAGAGAGAGAGAGAGAGAGAGAGAGAGAGAGAGAGAGAGAGAGAGAGAGAGAGAGATAGAGATACAGTATGTGTATATATATATATATATATATATATATATATATATATATCTATAGATAAATAGATAGATAGATAGATAGATATATATACTTATTTTTATTTTTTTCTTAGCATCAATATTTATTAAAGGCTAACAAGAATTCTTCACTGTCACTGTCAAGTAGTGGTTAATGATTCTTACTCTGAATGGTCTAAGGTTATCAGTGGTGTACCCCAAGGTTCAGTGTTGGGACCCTTACTTTTTAATATCTTTATAAATGATACAGGGTCTGGGATTAAAAGTACCATTTCAGTCTTTGCAGATGACACCAAGCTTTGCAGTGGAATAACTTCCTTACAGGATGTCTCCAATTTACAATCTGACCTCAATGCCCTGTTTCATTGGGCAACCATGTGGCAAATGAGGTTTACTCTTGATAAATGTAAAGTTATGCACTTGGGGGGCTAAGAATATGCATGCATCATACATACTAGGTGGAGTAGAACTGGGGGAATCCATAGTGGAGAAGGATCTGGGTGTTTTGGTAGATCATAAGCTTAATAATAGCATGCAATGCCAAGCTGCTGTTTCCAAAGCAAGCAAAGTCCTTTCCTGTAATAACAGAGGCATGGACTCCAGAGAGAGAGATATCATTTTTCCCCTGTACAGATCATTAGTAAGACCTCATCTGGAATATGCAGTTCAGTTTTGGGCACCAGTTCTTAAAAAGGATATCGGGGAACTGGAGAAAGTGCAGGGAAGGGCAACAAAACTGATAAGAGGCATGGAGGAGCTCAGCTATGAGGAAAGATTAGAGGAACTGAATTTATTCTCTCTTGAGAAGAGGAGATAAGGGGGGATATGATCAACATGTATAAATACATAAGCGGCCCATATAGTGAACTTGGTGTTGAGTTGTTAACTTTAAGATCAACACAGAGGACAAGAGGGCACTCTTTACGTCTAGAGCAAAACAGATTTTGTCTCCAAATACGGAAAGGTTTCTTCACCATAAGAGCTGTAGTATAGACTCCCTCCAGAGGTGGTTCTGGCCAGCTCAGTAGATTGCTTTAAAAAAGGCCTGGATTCTTTCCTGGGTGTACATAATATAAGTGGGTACTAATATGTATAGGTAAAGTTGATCCAGGGAATATCCGATTGCCTCTCGGGGGATCAGGAAGGAGATTTTTTCCCCTGCTGTAGCAAATTGGATCATGATTTGCCGGGGTTTTTTTCACCTTCCTCTGGATCAACTGAAGGGATAGGATTGTGTATATGGGATTGTTTGGTTGGGTTTTCAATACTGTTTTTTTCTTTTTTTTTCGGTTGAACCAGATGGACTTGTGTCTTTTTTCAACCTGACTAACTATGTTACTATGTAACTATGTAGCTTTCACCCAGCAAAACTAAATACACCCTTAGTGCCGGTTCACACTGTTCCGACTTGTCAGGCGACTTGGTCGCCTGACAAGTCGTGCTCCATTCTGTGCTATTGGAACCGTTCTAATAGGAGCGACTCAAGTCGCTCCGACTTAGAAAATAGTTCCTGCACTACTTTTGGGTGAAGTCGGAGTGACTTGCATTGACTTCCATTATGTGAAGTCGGTGCAAGCCGTGCCGAAGTCGCGGTGCACGGGCGACAGCATAAGTCGCCCCGAAGTCGTGTCGCCATAGTGTGAACCGACACTTAAAGTCCATAGACTAGGTGTATAGTCGAGTGATATTATATATACTATATTTATTTATTATAATAACAATAATATATATATATATATATATATATATATATATATATATATATATTTATATATATATATACACATATATATATATATATATATATATATATATATATATATATATATATATATATATATACTTTGTATATCTATATATAAATATATACATATATATATATATATATATATATATATATATATATATATATATATATATATACAGTATATCAGATCAGAAGATCAAACTTATAGACATTTCTATACCTTTTGTGAAGCATTACCCAGTTCTATATTATCCAATGGAATCATCCGAAGAATTAGAAGATCAGCCTTCAAATAAAGAACGTAAAGTTTTGAAATTCCGTAGCTTTGCCAAACTTCTGCTGTCATTCGGCTTATATAAGCGAAAATTATCAAGCCGCTCATGCAAACATCTGAATATTTATACATATTTAAATTAACCTACTATTGTCTCAAAGAAAGAAAAAAATGCTACGTGTTCTGACACCTAAAGAAGGAAACAAAGTTGTCCTTGAATTTCATAACCTTTATTTTAAACATGACAGCGTGGAAGGTTTATATTCACAGGGGTGTTTGTATTCCACATTCAAATGAAGGAGTTTTATTTAAGCTTGGAGAAGATGCAAGGATTTTTTTTTGGATACACGCTGTTTACTACTTTCTTTAATTTTAATTTGTCTAGAAATGCAAATTTTTTTGTTACAATATTTAAAATTACCCACTGATTTCAACCTATCCTTAACCACCGGTCATATAGGAAGAACAAATAATGAACTATAGAATCCGCCTATATTGTCTTAATTAGTGATCGACCGATATCGGATTTTGGTTGCAGATACCGATATTTTGGCCATTGAATATCAGTATTGGCCGATATTGGCCGATATTTTTGTACATTTAAAAAATATTTTTATTTTTACACTTGACAGGTACTGAAAGACCCCAAACCCCTCCTCTGCACTTTAATGCATTCAAAACAGCCAAGTTTGGCTGTTTTGAATGCTGTAATTTTTTTGAATTTGGCGCCGAGTACCCGGAAGTGATGTCATGATATCACTTCCGGGTTTTTACATGGAGACTCGATCAGAGCCAAATACAGCTGTGATCGGGTCTTCTCTTCGGCGGCCGTGCAGGCTGGTTTCCCAGGTCTCCCGGTGGGATGGGAGACCCGGGCAAGCCGCGAAAGGTGGCGGGAGGGGGGGGGGGAACGTCCCCTCCCTCTCCTTGTAATGACAGCTGACCGGCTTCTCAGCCACATCGGTTGTCGTTACAAGACAGCCGACCGTCGGCTATGGATGCCGGTACCGGGGTGATGCTTCTAACTGCAGGCATCACTCTGGTACAAGCACTTTCCGAAATATCGGCAATATCGGTAACCTCCGGGGCCGATTCTGATATATCGGGAAAAGTGCAGATCGGCTCTCGATATATTGGCTTTGCCGATAATCGGTCTATCCCTAGTCTAAATACAAGAGTCCTGTGTATTCTCGCTTGAACCTTGATGTGCTTTGTGTATTTCCCCCAGATCTGTGCAGTAATCCAGTGTGAGACTTCCTGTAATAAAGACTGATCACTGCTGCTCTCCCTCCTTGTTCAGGGTGACTGGTCTTGTCTCCGCCCCCTCCTGTAGTTTTCTGTAGTGGGTGGGGCCAGTTGGGCCCCTCCCACAGCTTTGTTCTCTCTCCTTGTGCAGGGTGACTGGTCTTGTCTCCGCCCCCCCCTCCTGTGGATTTCTGCAGCCAGTATGTAGTGGGTGGAGATTGCGGGCCATTATTCATGGGTAACTCTAAACTGATGACCTCGATAGAAGTGGACCTAGGTGTCATCTAAATTGGTTGGCTTGGCATGTTGGGTATCTATTGACTTGACACAACCTCATCTTTTATATTTTACAGAAACAATTGGTAGTATATTGGACTGTGTGCACTAAAATTACCTTTAGTGTATTTTTTACTGAACTATCACCATCTTATTCTTCAGGGTCTCTGCCTTCAGAAAATATATCATGTTTGGGGGTTTGAACTAATCTGTGATTTCATGGGCGCTTACAATTTTAAGCCTGGGCATGTTGAGTATCTACAGTATGGATTCTACGCTACCTTATCTTTTATATTTTACCAAAAAACATGTAGTATTTTGCACTGTGTTCACTAAAATTTACTTTTTTTTTTACTGAACTACCACCATCCTATTCTTAGGGGTCTCTGCTTTCGTAAAATACATCATACTTGGGAGTTTTAGCTAATCTTCAGTCCTAAAATGTACATTTTAACACGTGTGCAAAAAATGCAAAAACAGTCCTTGTGCCGGAAGGGATTAATTATTCTATTAGATCCCTCCTTGCCCCAAACTGGCATTCGATAGAGGTGGACCTATGTGTAACGGGTTGGATTGGCATGTTGGGTATCTATTGACTTGATGCAACCTCATCTTTTAACACAAAAAATTGGTAGTATATTGCGCTGTGTGCACTAAAATTAACTTTTGTATATTTTTTATTGAACTACCACCATCTTATTCTTCAGGGTCTCTGCTTACAAAAAATGCATCATGCTCAAAGGTTTTAGCTAATCTTTTAGCCTAAAATGTACATTTTATCATGTATGGGAAAATCTGCAAAAACAGTTCTCGTGGTTGAAGGGATTTATTATTCTTTTTGATCACTCCTTGCCCCAAATTGGCATTGCATAGTGGTGGACCTAGGTATCCGCTTAAAGAGGTTGTAAACCCTCTCTTATAACTTGTACCTATAGGTAAGCCGTTATTAAGGCTTACCTATAGGTACTTTAAATATCTCCTAAACTTGCATCGTTTGGGAGATATTTACTTTTATTACAGCCGATGACGTCATTGGCGCATGCGCTCCGAAGGAACGGCACCTTCAGAGCCCTGAGCCGTGAACGGCGGCTCCCGCGTACATGCCCGGGAGTGATGTTATCGTGCCTCCGGCCAATCAGGACGCGAACCAGAAAGCAGGACGGCCGAACATGTCGGCTGTGTCAAAGAAAACAAGAGAAGGGCACCCCGACCTAGTGCAATATCATAAAACATTGGAAAATCATTAAAACACGTCATACATTATACTCACAAGAGAATGCTAGATATAAGCATAAAATCAAATGATTCCTTCGGCTATCCATAGACCGCAGGACCGGGATGCCTAATTGCAACAAGAGGACTTGAAGGCATCCATATAGATGGGGCTAACGCGTTTTAAGGGAGAACCCTCTTCATCAGGCTCTGATGATTTTCCAATAAATGTTTTATGATATTGCACAAGGTGGGTGTGCTTTTCTCTTGTTTTCTATGCTTCCAGTTCATGTGGATACCCATTATCCTGAGAGGGCAGCAAGACTATAGATGCCAACAATTTAGCCATCATTTTCTTATTTTTTATGCAACTTTAGAGCGCAGGAAACATTTACTTGTCTTTTATGTCGGCTGTGTCACCACTCAGCGGGCAGCAATGCGGGGGCTTCATTCTAAAGTAAGTATTTCATAATGAGCTAGTATGCGATGCATACTAGCTCATTATGCCTTTGTCTTACAGGCTTTTTTTTTTTTTTTTTGGGGTTTACAACCTCTTTAATGGGTTGGCTTGGCATATTGGGTATTTATTGACTTGACACAACCTCATCTTATATTTTCTAAAAAAAAAAAAAAAAAAAGGTAGTATATTGCATTTCGTGCACTAAAATTAACTGTAGTATTTTTTTTTTTTGGTGGTAGTTTTGCTGAACTGCCGCCATCTTTTTCTTAAGGGTCTCTGCTTTCAGAAAATATATCATGCTTGGGGGCTTCAACTAATATTCCGTTTTAAAGGCATGCACAGTTTTAAGGCTTGGCATGTTGGGTATCTATTGACTCGACGTAGCCCCCATCTACTATAATTTGAAAAAATAAAAGGGTAGTATATTGTACTGTGTGCACTGTGTTGGCTTGGCATGTTGGGTATCTATTGCCTCGACGCAACCTCATCTTTTATATTTTAGTAATATATTGCACTGTGTGCACAAAAATAACTTTTGTGTATTTTTAACTGAGCTACCACTATCTAATTCTTCAGGGTCTCTGCTTTCAGAAAATACATTATGCTCGGGGGTTTTAGCTAATCTTCAGGCCTAAAATGTACATTTGTGCAACATTTGCAAAAATGGTTCTGCCAGTGGAAGGGTTAAATCATTCTATAAGCTCTTTTCCTTGCCCCAGACTGGCATTCTATAGCGGTGGACCTAGGTGTCGGCTGATCAATGACCATATCTCCTGTACTATGTGACACAACTCATAAAAAATAAAGAATTCCCTTTAAAGCTGTATTAATCATCTGAGCCTAGCCTGGACGTAGCCAAACATTCAGACTTTGCTATGTTAAAAGAGGTCCTTTAGGCCCTTGTGAGGTTCTTTTCAGTTGTAAATTGAATTCCTCATAAGGGTATCGGAATAGTCTCACTAATAGCCCGACACAATGGAACTGCACAAATTCCTTTCTCTTTCAGCTCAGTGTGTTCCCGCAGCTGAAACATCTATCATTTCAGACCAAGCTTCTATTAAAAGTCTCCTTTCAGCTCCTTCCATTTGTTTATCGGTCCTCATCTGTTTGAAATGATTAATTCTATTTAAATAGACATATACTGTCTCACCCCATGAAAGTGGACCGAGATTAGCCCAAAATCTAGCTCACTGCATTTTTAATAACGACTCATTAGTCTGCCTTTTACTAGGTCATTTTCTCATAATGGGGGTGAAAAGATGCTGGCCTTTAAGTTTGGATTATAACTTTTACCATTTTTTTTCCCCGAGAGCTCTGTCTTTTTTTTTTCTTTCTTTTTAAATAAAAAGTTTTCAACTTGGTTTAAAGTAGAACTATGAGTAAAAAAAGAAAAAAAAAAAAAGATCTATGTGATGCAGTCTGTAGGCAGGTGCAGTTAGCTACTTTGCCACTAGGTGGCTCTGTACCAGAATAGTGCCTGGTAGGAAGGTGCAGTTAGCTACCTAATCATTAGGTGGCTCTGTAACAGATTAGTGCCTGGTAGGCAGGTGCAGTTAGCTACTTTGTCACTAGGTGGCTCTGTACCAAAATAGTGCCTGGTAAGCAGGTGCAGTTAGCTACTTAACCATTAGGTGGCTCTGTAACAGATTAGTGCCTGGTAGGCAGGTGCAGTTAGCTACTTTGTCACTAGGTGGCTCTGTACTAGAACAACATCTGGTAGGCAGGTGCAGTTAGCTACTTTGCCACTAGGTGGCTCTGTACCAGAATAGTGCCTGATAGGCAGGTGCAGTTAGCTACTTTGTCACTAGGTGGCTCTGTACTAGAACAACATCTGGTAGGCAGGTGCAGTTAGCTACTTAACCATTAGGTGTCTCTGTATCAGAATAGAACCTGGTAAGCAGGAGCAGTTAGCTACTTAACCACTAGGTGGCTCTGTACCAGAATAGTGCCTGGTAGGCAGGTGCAGTTAGCTACTTAACCATTAGGTGTCTCTGTACCAGAATAGTGGCTGGTAAGAAGGTGCAGTTAGCTACTTAACCATTAGGTGGCTCTGTACCAGAATAGTGCCTGGTAAGCAGGTGGAGTTAGCTACTTAACCATTAGGTGGCTCTGTACCAGAATAGTGCCTGGTAAGCAGGTGCAGTTAGCTACTTAACCATTAGGTGGCTCTGTACCAGAATAGTGCCTGGTATGCAGGTGCAGATAGCTACTTTGTCACTAGGTGGCTCTGTACCAGAATAGTGCCTGGTAAGCAGGTGCAGTTAGCTACTTAACCATTAGGTGTCTCTGTAACAGATTAGTGCCTGGTAGGCAGGTGCAGATAGCTACTTTGCCACTAGGTGGCTCTGTACCAGAATAGTGCCTGGTAGGCAAGTGCAGTTAGCTTCTTTTCCACTAGGTGGCTCTGTACCAGAATTGGTGTCTGGTTACAGTAAGTAAGGTCATCAGGTGCTAGGCCCATTTTAAGTAGAGCCCTTCTTCAGTGATGTCATGAGTGAGTCAATGCTTCTTAAAAGCCAGCTTGGGAGGAGCCCTAGCAGCACTTGGGAGCCAAATCCCCAACTCCAATGAGGATGTAGCCAGCACTTGTAAGTCCTGGATAGGGCAGGAGGCCGGGTGGAGTGGTCCTGCATGCAGGAGGAGCCAGCTGTAGTCTTTCTTTCCTCATGTAGGTGGGGGCTAGGGCGGCTTAAAAAAGGCCTTTTAGACCAGGCTGGAGATCCCTGGGGGAGGCGGCTTCCCTGGAGGGTTCTTGGGAGAGATGAACTTAGCAAGGAGGTGTCTACAGAGAGCAGAGTCCTGTAAGTACTGATGACCCTGGGCAGAGGAGAGACTGAAAGGGAGATGGCTACTGAGGTTCTTCACGTGCTTTCACTTGTGACTACTACGGACCGTCCACTCACTGTGATTGACTGTGTAGAGGCAAGTGACTCCGGAATGTCCTTGCGATGTGACTGTAATGCTGTTTTCTGAATACCACCAGTAAAGTGCAGCAAAACTTCTTCTTGTGTGGACATTCCTTCTCTGGGGATACAAAGGTCTATGGCCGGGAATGTGGAGGCCTATGGCAAGGAGCAGGGCACAAGATGGCAGAGGGTTCAACCTCAGCAGGAGAAGTGTTCAGGCAGGGCTGGAGCAGAGAGAGGGACTTTTGGTGCCAAATTCAGACAACCACGAAGCTCCCTTACAAGTCTGTCACTAATAGTGATGAGCTTAAATTCAAACCCGAACCCTTTGCTGTCACATGATAGCAGGCCACTGGCCCAATCAGCTGAGGCTGAGAAATTTTCCACCCTGCAGCCAGGGCACAGATATTGGCTGATGTTATTATCCAAAAGTGGCACAGCACCCTTGCATGCTCTTTTCCACACCTGCCTTCTGGGCTGGGCCTTTTGGACCGGTGGAATTTTTATACCAGCTGGAAGGTCTTGCACATTGGCACTTCTGAGCATTTATTTATTTTGCACTTTTTTGCACAGTACATACTGTACGCACTTTACTCACTCCTGATTAGTAAGGGGTCGTCCTCAGACTTGCCCTGGAAGTGATCTCATAGCTTTATGGTCAGGGTCTCCCTCTCCCAAGGGGTTTCTCTTCAGCGGAGCCTCACCTAGTATTTGAGTAGACATTGCCTTGGCAGGTCCCCTAAAGAATGGGGCTTTGTCTGGGGGAAACACAAGTACCCCAGTCCCCATCAGGAGTCAGAATAAATAAATAATATATATATATATATATATATATATATATATATATATATATATATATATATATATATATATATATATATATCTGTATATACTGTCCACAAGGTTTAGGAGTGTGTCTATGGGAATGTTTGACCATTCATCCAAAAGTGCATTTGTGAGGTCAGGCACTGATTTTGGATGAGAAGGCCTGGCCCTGAAACTGCACTGCAGCACGGTGGCTAAAACCATACAGCGGTTTAACAGGGCAGGTTCCACTCAGAACAGGCCTCTCCATGGTCGACCAAAGAGGTTGAGTGCACATGCTCAGCGTCATATCCAGAGGTTGTCTTTGGGAAATAGATGTATGAGTGCTCCCAGCATTGCTGCAGAGGTTGAAGGGGTGGGGGGTCAGCCTGTCAGTGCTCAGACCATACGCCGCACACTGCATCAAATTGGTCTGCATGGCTGTCGTCCCAGAAGGAAGCCTCTTCTAAAGATGATGCACAAGAAAGCCTGTAAACAGTTTGCAGAAGGCAAGCAGACCGAGGACATGGATTACTGGAACCATGTCCTGTGGTCTGATGAGACCAAGATAAACTTATTTGGTTCAGATAGTGACAAGCGTGTGTGGCGGCAACCAGGTGAGGAGTACAAAGACAAGTGTGTCTTGCCTACATTCAAGCATGGTGGTGGGAGTGTCATGGTCTGGGGCTACATCAGTGTTGCCGGCACTGGGGAGCTACAGTTCATTGAGGGAACCATGAATGCCAACATGTACTGTGACATACTGAAGCAGAGCATGATCCCCTCCCTTTGGAGACTGGGCCACAGGGCAGTATTCCAACATAACGACCCCAAACACACCTCTAAGATGACCACTGCCTTGCTAAAGAAGCTGAGGGTAAAGGTGATGGACTGGCCAAGCATGTCTCCAGACCTAAACCCTTTTTAGCATCTGTGGGGCATCCTCAAATGGAAGGTGGAGGAGTGCAAGGCCTCTAACATCCACCAGCTCTGTGATGTCATCATGGAGGAGTGGAAGAGGACTCCAGTGGCAACCTGTGAAGCTCTGGTGAACTCCATGCCCAAGAGGGTTAAGGCGATGCTGGAAAATAATGGTGGCCACAGAAAATATTGACACTTTGGGCCCAATTTGGACATTTTCACTTAGGGGTGTACTCACTTTTGTTGCCAGTGGTTTAGACATTAATGGCTGTGTGTTGAGTTATTTTGAGGGGACAGCAAATTTACACTGTTATACAAGCTGTACACTCACTACTTTACATTGTAGCAAAGTGTCATTTCTTCAGTGTTGTCACATGAAAAGATATAATAAAATATTTACAAAAATGTGAGGGGTGTACTCACTTTAGTGAGATACTGTACGTGATTTTGCGCTTAAAGGCCGCCCTGCTGCAGTTTATGTACGGTGGGCGGTCCTTAAGTGGTGAAGTATAGAGACCTAGGTGGTTGAATGACTGTTTAATGATCTTAGCATAGTTGCAGTGTTTGCTGGATGGCTGTAACAATCCTATTGGCTGTCGGAGGTTGCTTCTCAAGGTATGCTGGGACTTATAGTCCACCGACACATTTCAGCCCGGCAGGTTTGGGAATGGGGTTGTCAGGCATCGTGTTATCATTCCTTCCTAAAAGATCCGAACTCTTCAACCCAGCAAACTGCTCCTGCTTCCTATACATACATAACTAGTCCGGCGAGACCCATGCATCATCAAACCAGCGTGTATGAAGATTCTCTGATTACAAGTCTGTCTGAACATTGTGTATTGAAGTATGTGATGTGCTAATTAATTATGTCTAATACATTACCTGCTGATCCTCCGAGAGAGACTTTCTGGCTTTTGGCGGCTTTTTTGCTGTGGGCATGAAGGCACGCGGGGCGTCAGGTGGCTGCGTCTTCAGATATGAAGGAAGATGATGAACGCCGGGTCTAATGAGAATTTCCTTACATTATACATTTCCTCTTCCTTATCTGTAAATGTGTCCGGTCCCCACATGGAAATTAGAAGATAAGCATAGTAAATGCTGCAGGATTCAGGTGTTCATGCTATCACTCACTGTATCTGAGTCCCCCCCCCCCCCCCCCACCCATCAGTCCTTGGTTCTGTGCTATTTCTGTTTTCCTTGAAGATTTAGTCTAGGTTTCTCCTCCGCCATGTCCTTGACCCTGTGCTGTTGCCATAGGCTTGCGCAGGGGGTGTGCCAGGTGTACCTGGGCACACCCTAATCACTATGTGCAGTGCTGATTCCCCCTACTTGCCAGGCTCCCCCCCCCTCCCCCCCACTATCTGTCCTTGGTTCTGTGCTATTTCTGCTTTCCTTGAAGATTTCGTCTAGGATTCTCCTCCGTTATGTCCTTGACCCTGTGCTGTTACCATAGGCGTGCGCAGGGGGTGTGCCAGGTGTGCCTGGGCACACCCTAATCACTACCTGCGGTGCTGATATCCCCTACTTGCCAGGCTTCTCCCGCCCTCCCATCTGTCCTTGGTTCTGTGCTATTTCTGTTTTCCTTGAAGTTTTAGTCTAGGTTTCTCCTCCGTTATGACCTTGACCCTGTGCTTTTAACATAGGCGTGTGCAGGGGGTGTGCCAGGCGTACCTGGGCACAACCTAATCACTATGTGCGGTGCTGATTCCCCCTACTTGCCAGGCTCCCCCCCCCCATCTGTCCTTGGTTCTGTGCTATTTCTGCTTTCCTTGAAGATTTAGTCTAGGTTTCTCCTCCGTTATGTCCTTGACCCTGTGCTGTTACCATAGGCGTGTGCAGGGGGTGTGCCAGGTGTGCCTGGGCACACCCTAATCACTACCCCCTCGCCTCGTTGGCCTCCCTATGCCACAGTGCTGCTGGCTTCTCTCCTCTCTTTTCCCCTCGGCTGCTGCAGGGGATATTTCAGGATGGAGAGCGGGGGAAGGGGCTAGTAATTTGTAAATATGCCCCTTCCTTTTCTAAATGAACACAGTGAGAGATCAGCACCAATCGCTCCTGTGTCTATTCATAACTGAACCATAGTAAACTGTGTTTAGTATGCTTCAGTTTGTGAATGTGTTTTTGGATCAGACCAATCGTCTGGTTGAGTATCTGCCCCCTTCCTGATTTGGCCTATATAATCTGGTGCATGCATGAGAAGAACCACACTGAAGCGTGTTCAGGTAAATGATACTTCCTTTATTGCTACTGGATACGTGGGGTTATATAGGCGAGCGGCTATTGTCGTGGGCAAGTGCGTCATAAGCATAGCGTCATCTGATTGCTTGTAGCTTCTGATTGGTCATGTCCATTTAAGGTAAATTTCCTCCAGGGTCTAGGTGTCATCATCTTGGGTGTAGTCCTGGATGGAGGCGCCATCTTAGTTACATGAGCTTCACTCGATGGGAGGGGGAGCTGCTAGCGGCTATTTTGAGTAAGGAATAAAAAAGCATATTTACATGTACAAAAAATAGACAAAGAAAAATAGACATTTTACCTAATCCATCACAAATGAACAGGAAGCCGCACAGAGCACTTCCCATTCATTCACTGTTCGCTGCAACCGAAGCTGCAGAGAAAGTCATGTGTGTTTGAGGTTTGGGACGCACATCCTAATGCAATAGGCTGCACACACTTATGGCTGTTACTGGTTCTCTGTGCAATTTCTGATTTGCCTTGGCTACCGAGACAACCTTTTCTGAAACTGCAGCTCTTTCTTTATGTGGCATCGCATTTTTCTTTGTAGTACCTAACTACTTTTCCAACTGTCAGGACCTGGATCACCTGCTGGTGGCACTGTGGCTCCCAGAGATGAAGGTTGTAGTTCCAGTGTCCACCAGCGGGTGTCTCCCAGCAGATCCCAGTGATCTGGCTCCACCTGATGCTGGCTGCTGGTAGAGTATTTTGTCCCTCCTAAACGGCCTAATGCACACGGGACATTATAAAAACGTCAGGAGAGGTAGGGCCCTTTCACACTTGTGCGACTTGTCCTGCGATTGAAAAGTCACATGACAAGTTGTACTCTATGATTTCCAATAAGTACCATTCATGTTTGTGCAACTTTAAGGCTCAGTGACTTCAAAGTAGTCCCTGCGCTTCTTTGGTCCGACTATGATGCGACTTGAGGTCCATAGACTTCAAGATCACCTAGGCATTGCTTCAAAGGGTAACTCCACTTTCGTGGTGGAAAAAATAGCAAAAAAATTAAAAATAATATTACGTATACGATTGCGAAACAAATCATATTTTTAACTTGCGGCAAATCATATTGTAATTGAATATTATTAAAAATTACCTTTCCTTTTCATTCTGCAGCTGTTGTAATTTTCTGAAAATGCAATACAATATGGCCGCCTGGAGCTGTTCTGTACACAGAATGTATACTGACCACACCCCCAGAAACATCATTTTCCTGCTTGTGTGATTGGCTCACCAATTTTCCCAGAAGTCTGCACTAAGATACAAGTCAGGTTTCTGGCATCCCCTGCAACAAAAATGTCATTTTTGGTGAGATTCTCCCAATAGGAACACGTCTAAAGGCTTGCAGACCCAGCAGATTTCCTCATTAGTGCTCTGCATCACCTGAAACCATGTGATGTTATTTTTCTGTAGGTAGAGCCTTGGTATTCACATCACTGTTCCAAATAATTCCCGTAATGTGTCTAATATTTGTATTTACTATGATTGTCAGCTTCATCTAGTGGCTATAATGCAGTAGTTTTCTGGTTGTGGTTTTTCAGGAAAATACAGCATTATGGCCACTAGATGGAGCTGACGATCATTGAAAATACACATATTAGACACATTACGGGGATTCTTAGCGACTGCATTTGTACTGCTTTTTTTTTTTTAATAAATAAAACCAAAGTTTAAAGTATACACCTATAATTGAATGTTTTATATCATTTCTAATTTACATAAACAATTTTACCGTTTTTAAAATTTTTAAAAAATTCGTATGCAATATTTCACATTTTCAAAAAAAAAATAAAAATAATAAATAAATAAATAAATAAATAAATAAATAAATATATATATATGTGTATTTTTTTCAGATTTTAGGGGACCCAAACTGTGGCTATCGGGAGTAAACAATGCCTTGGGTTTGGTGGTCAGTATATATATATATATTGTGACAGGAAGTCAGCTAAATCTGGGAATGTAGTCACAGGAAGGAGATACATTTCCACCTGATTGAGAAGTCCATTAATTAATTTAGGGTGTTGGCTACAGAGCTAGCCAGCAGGAAGTTGAAAGGCCTTCACCTGTTCAGAATGAGGGAGTTAAGGCTCTATAATTTGTTCAGAGAAAGTCCTATTGTTTGCTGCCTCCAGAAGCTGCATCCTGAAGCCATGTGGGCTGGGAGCAGGAGGACAGTCAGCGTGTGCCTCCCGACAGGATGTGTGGGCCTGGGAGAAGACCCCCCGGAGTGATGTGTGCCCGGGACGGTAACCAAGAGTGAAGACGTCTCAAAGGTGAGAAGACGAAGTGTTGTTGATGTGAAAGAAAACAAAGGGACATGTTCAATGGACAATGTTTGTGCTGTGTGAAAAGCAAACAAATGGACATTTGAGTGTCTGCTGTAGGATCAGCAGTGTCGGCCCAACAGTAGGTTGGGAAGACTTCTTAGGTAGGTTCCAGCGTGAGAAGGTAGCCGCCCACAGAGGCAAGGATTTATTTTGTTTTATTTTATTTTGATGTTTTTGCTGCATGCACTTGTTTGAAGAATAAACCTGTTGTTTGCAAGCACTTTTGGGCTATTTCTCTGTGAAAACGCACCCCCCAAGGAGTCATCCACACCCGCCACCGAGCTAATCCCTCACATATGGTGGAGGTATGCAGTGGGCATAAGCAGAGATCCCTGCAAGGAAGTGCAAATGTTTGATGAACTTTGTCTGGTGCATGAGATTGCACAATCTATGTGTGCAGGAGAGAAGATCCTGACAGAAAAAAAAAAAAAAACGTGTTTTAAAAAAAAAAAACAGCGGTCTCAACATTTTTGATGAACTTTGTTGTGTCTGGTGCAAGGGACTGCACAAACTGTGTGCGCAGGAAAAGAGATCCTGCAAGAGAGAGAAAAACTACATGTGTTGAAGAGACAGTGGTCTGAAAATTGTTTGCTGGACTGTGAAAAATTTGTTTGTGGAGTTATTGAAGATGGGGCGATCCAAACGCCTGAAAAATGCAAAGATAGATGAAATGAGAGACCGGATTCTATGGATGGAGGGGATGTTACCGTCTGAACCAGCCCCATCCATGCCTAAAGAGAGTCTACTAAAGAGGAAGGTTGTTGTCCCTAGCAACACTGATGAAACTGCTATGGAGACGCAGTGTGCTCAGATGAAAAGTAAACCCAAAATGGGGGAGATGCTGAAACAACGGAGCTTTGCAGCTCAACAAAAGGCTCATCAAGAGAGCATGGCAGGCTGGAAACAGAGACGCCAGCAGCCAATGGAGGCCATCGGTTTGGAGGAAACCGAGTATGTGTGCAGGGCTGAGTTGGATGCCTTGCAACGGAAAATGGAAGAAAAGGAACAAGCCTTGGAATTGCTTAAAATGGAGCATAGAAACTTGCAGGAAATGAATGAACTAATCAAGTCTCATGTGTTACAGTGGGAAGAATCCACTGCTCTTCTTTTGGTCGAGTTGCAAAAATGTCAAGACACTATAAAGGAGAAAGATACCATCCTCATGGAAAAGGAAATTGAAATTCAGACTTTGCAGAAGCAAAGTATGTGTGAAATGTTGGAGTTGCGTAATCAGCTGGAAAAAAGTCTTCAGTGTTTGGAAGTTACAAAAATAGACCTGCAGGAGTCGCAGGAACAGAATGTCGCTCTGAAAACGACATTGTCTCTCAGCGACAACGAGAAAAGTGAAAGAGAGGCTAAATTACTGAGTACTGTGTATGAGCTCACCACTTTGAGCAATGTGGTAGATGAATTACGTGCAGACTGTGAAAGTTGGAAAGGTGAAGCCCAACGTGTCCAGCAGCAGTTAAAGGAGAAAGAAGCCTGTGTGGCAGAATTACATTCTTATTCCCAGATGCTAGCCAATGAGGTGAAGGCTCTTATGCAGGGAAAAGGAGATTGTGAACATAAGAGGGAAAAAGTAGAGGCACAGCTTCTGGAATCGCAAGTCAAGGTGTCAGAAGGTGACCGATTGTGTGCTAAGCTGTCAGAGAAGGCAAACCGACTGCAGGTTGAGTTGGACAATGTTACAAATCAGCTTTCTCAAGCAGACAGCAAATCTAGAGAAATTGCGGAAGATTTTTCTATCTTGGAATCGCAGCTGCAAGACACGCAGGAACTCTTACAGGAAGAGAGGTGTCAAAGGCTGAGTTTTAGCACAAAGCTCAAACAAATGGAAGATGAGAAAAATGGCTTCCTGGAACAATTAAAAGAGGAGGCGGAAGCAAAGAAAAACCTATCAGAGCAAGTCGCAACATTGCAAGCTCAGATAGCGGATATGAAAAAACGCATGGAAGAAAGCGTTGGTTCATTACAGAGTGTTGAAGATGTGAAAAAGAAGTTTGATCAGATGCTTGGTGAAGAGAAGACTGTGTCTGCAAAATATGCAGAAGAACGCGACCGTGCAAAAACGGAGGCGCGTGATAACGAGAGCAAAGCCCTGTTCTTGGCTCGCTCTTTGGAGGAAGTTCTAGAGTGTAAGGCTGAACGAGAAAGTGTTAACAAACAGCTGCGTACAGAAATGGAAGAATTGGTCAGCTCCAAGGATGATGTTGTGAAAAGCGTTCAGGAGCTAGAAAAGTCTAAACGAGCCTTAGAACAGCAAGTAGAAGAGATGAAGATTCCGTTGCAGGAACTGGAAGAGGAATTCCAGGCAACAGAGGATCTGTCCCAAAGAGGGGATAGTGTGCCTGATGCAGTTTTTAAAAGGATCAGTGTTTTGGGGTCTGTCCTGAGTGAGCCTCAGAAATGTGATGACACGTGGCTTGAATCACCCCTTTGGAATAAACCGTTCCTTCAAAAACTTCAAGCATTGGAAAATGTATCATTAGAACTTCAGCAAATAAAGGAGTTGTGTAAGAAATGTGATGATTTCTCAGTTCAGGCTGAAAACCTAGTGGAGAAAACTAAAGCGGAGAAAACTAAAGCAAGTGATATAAATCTGGGAGGAAAAAGCAAACGCCACCTAGTGGAGAAAACTAAGGCTGTTGGTGAAAACGTGAAGCAAATGAATTTCAAGTGCCTTTCAGAGAATATTTCTAAAATGAAACTGGTAAAAGACGGGTGGCAGAAGTTTGATCGTGATCTTGAGATGCATTCCATGTGGAATTCAGATAGAGAAAAAGAACTAGGTGACCTTGAGCGGTCAAATAGTTCAGCAGAAAGTGCATTGAAGAAACCTGTAAAAGAATGTGTTGCAGTTCCATGCTTCTTCACTGATGCAGAGAGGAGGTCTATAATGGATACCACCCAGATCGCTGGGTTCAACTGTGTTGTTGCCTTTGACCCCTATGTTGGTGGAAGGAAAGTTGATGATGTTCTGGTTGGCTTCTTCTGTGAAGAGTTTGGCAAGAAATATAAACTCAATATCAAATCAAATAGTAGGCCTTTACTGCGACTCGCTCAGGAGGGCGAAAAGTTTAAGAAGTTGATGAGTGCAAATGCTTCAGATCTGCCTATGAATATGAAATGTTTGAATGATATTGATATCTCTGGGAAAAGGAACAGGGGTCACTTTGAAGAAATGTGTGACAGCCTGTTGTCTCAATTGGAAAATCCTCTGCACAGCATCTTAGAGCAAGCAAAGCTCAAGAAGGAAGATCATTCCCTTTTACAACAAAAAGTCAATGATTGTGTACAGCTGTATGGAGAGGCAACTCAAGTCACAGAGGGATGTCAAGAGTCCCTACTTGGAACAAAGCTTAGTGAAGCAAAGGTTCTCAAAGTTTTGTGGAAAACATTTATGGATTGCAGAGAGAGGCGTCTTAAGAATGTTGAAGACATTAAGACTAGCCCAATTGAGTTGCCTATGGATCACGGTCCTCCATGGTGGATTGGACAGACGGTTATGAGGGACAAGCTGTCTGACATTTATGAGAAAGCTGTCAATGAAGATGACAGAAACGAGAAGGAGCAAAATGATGCCAAAAATGCAGTTGAAGAATGTGTATATGAGATGAGAGACAAACTGTGTGGCATTTATGAGAAATCCGTCAATGAAGATGACAAAACAGTTTCATCCGGAAGCTTGAGGATAATAGGAGGCTTATCAGTGAGTCAGCAGTGCCTGACACATGCGTGCCTGGAAATATGTGTCCCAACCCTAGGGTTGAAACAAGAGGGGGGGGTATGTGACAGGAAGTCAGCTAAATCTGGGAATGTAGTCACAGGAAGGAGATACATTTCCACCTGATTGAGAAGTCCATTAATTAATTTAGGGTGTTGGCTACAGAGCTAGCCAGCAGGAAGTTGAAAGGCCTTCACCTGTTCAGAATGAGGGAGTTAAGGCTCTATAATTTGTTCAGAGAAAGTCCTATTGTTTGCTGCCTCCAGAAGCTGCATCCTGAAGCCATGTGGGCTGGGAGCAGGAGGACAGTCAGCGTGTGCCTCCCGACAGGATGTGTGGGCCTGGGAGAAGACCCCCCGGAGTGATGTGTGCCCGGGACGGTAACCAAGAGTGAAGACGTCTCAAAGGTGAGAAGACGAAGTGTTGTTGATGTGAAAGAAAACAAAGGGACATGTTCAATGGACAATGTTTGTGCTGTGTGAAAAGCAAACAAATGGACATTTGAGTGTCTGCTGTAGGATCAGCAGTGTCGGCCCAACAGTAGGTTGGGAAGACTTCTTAGGTAGGTTCCAGCGTGAGAAGGTAGCCGCCCACAGAGGCAAGGATTTATTTTGTTTTATTTTATTTTGATGTTTTTGCTGCATGCACTTGTTTGAAGAATAAACCTGTTGTTTGCAAGCACTTTTGGGCTATTTCTCTGTGAAAACGCACCCCCCAAGGAGTCATCCACACCCGCCACCGAGCTAATCCCTCACAATATATATATATATATATATATATATATATATATATATATAAAGATATATATATATATATTTAATTTTATTTCATTTTTTTTTTCAATATGAAAATGTGTCCCAGTAGGTGAAGGAATAGTGTCCCATCATTGATATCAGTGGGAGGCAGTGCCAGGATAAGGTCACATAGAGCCCAGGGCAAACATGGCAAACTGCGCCCCCCCCCCCCCCAGGCTGTATGAGCATCGTGTGTCAGCAAAAATCCCATCTCCCAGCACAAATCTTTGCACCAGCCCTCAAATCCTCCCAGAACAAATGCCCCCCCCCCCCCAGAGAAAAAAAATCAATCATCCTAGCACATATCCTCTACCCCTCACATTTCCCCTCCAAGTACACATACCCCCCCTGCACTCCAAATCCCTCCCTCCCAGCAGAAATTCCCCCATCCCGCCCTTCAAGCAAAAATACCCTAAGCCCCCCTCCCAGCACAAATCTTTGCCTTCCATCCCCCAAATCCCCCTAGCACAAATGCCCCCCCCCCAACAAAAAAAAAAAAAAAGCACCCCTCCTAGCACAAATCCTTTACCCCTCAAATTTCCCCTTCAAGTAAACATCTTCTCACCCCCACTCCAAATCCCTCCCTCCCAGCAAACCCCCCCCCCACCCCATTCCCCCTCCTAGCACAACCCCCCCCCCCACCACCACCACTCAAATGTCCTCTCCTAGCACAAATACCCCTCAATCATCCCTATCAGCAGAAATCCTCCCCTCCCCCAACACAATTTCCCCTACTTGCACTACCCCCCCCCCCTCAACTATATAAACTCTTCTTGCACAAACCCCCCCACCCCAGCACAAATTCCCCTAAATCACTACTCCCAACAACACCTCCCCCTTACTTTCCCCTTTCCCTACTAGCACAATCCCCCCCCCCCCCAAATGTCTCCCCCTAACACAAATACACCTCAGTCATCCCTACCAGCACAAACCCCCCCCCCAAAAAAAAAATCTCCTACTAGCACTACTCCCCCCTCAACTATGTCAACTCTGCTAGCACACCCCCCCCCCCCCAGCACACATTCCCCTAAATCACTACTCCTAACAACACCTCTCCCTTACTTTCCCATTCCCCCTCCTAGCACTGCCCCCCCCCCCAATTCCTCCTCCTAGCATAAATACTCCTCAATCGTCCCTACCAGCACAACCCCCCCCCCCCCAAAAAAAAAATTCTCCTACTAGTGCTACTCCCCCCTCAACTATATCAACTCTTTTAGCACAACCCCTCCCCCTCTTAGCACAAATTCTCCTAAATCACTACTCCCAACAACCCCCCCCCCTTAATTTCCTGTCCTAGAACAATTCTTACCCACACAACCCCCCCCCCCCAATCTCCTTGCAGCCCCCCCACCTCATATGATACTTCAGTACCCAGGGCAGCCACCACTCCTACCCACCCTTTGTCCCAGCCCTATCTATTTTTTGTGCAGATTGAGTTTAGCCCCGCCCCCTCCTAATTATCTTAAACTCCCTATTGATCAATGAATGCATTGGCCATCCTCACCGACCGGTAAGAAAATGGCACCAACTGACTTCTATAGGAAAAGACAAGATTGGTTTATAACTTCAGCTGCTGGTATCTCTGAATCTTATGATTCTGGCATGCAGTTTTTTGAAAGGCTATTTCGTTTTTTATTTTTTTATTAACCTTATTAATAGTATTCTTTTATTTTATATAAGGCAGCTGTGGCTTTAGGTCTAGCGGGCCTCTCATTTTATTATCTCCCCATTCCCTTCGTTTAATTTCCATCACACAAAGACCTTTTCGCAGTGCTATGGCCGCGGACAGATGGTTTATTTTTATCACGCCGTAAAGCTCCGCTATAAAATGATGAATTGGTTTATTTGTCCAGATATAGAATTATCTGACCCCCCCCCCCCCATGCTAAATACAGCAGATACTGTATGTTGGCTTAAAGCAACAAATGAAGGCACACAACGTTATCACTTGTGTTGGAGAGAAGAGCGAAGAGGGGGGGGGGGGGGGCTGGAAGTAGGGGGGCCAGGGGATGGGGGGCGGGGGGGCAAGGGGCATCCCACCCATCCCACCCACAACTGATGTTTCAGGCCTTAGGTGATGCTTAGGATGGGGGTTCAGCTCTTCCATTCCTAGTCGGGGGTTTTATAATAATTATTATATAATGCAAAATACAATAGTGGAAATAGCAGTACCCGGGGAAGGGGGGGGGGGTGTATCTAGATCAGTGCTTCAACATTTTTTTTTATCCAGGGCACCCTTTGAAATGATACAAAACCTTGGGGCTCCCCAGTTTAAATTGTACATCAGAGCCCTCCTTTACATCAGAGTCCTCAGCCCCCCCCCTTCACATCAGAGTCCTCAGCTCCCCTTACCTTTCACATCAGAGTCCTCATTCCCTGCTTTCCCCTTTCACATTAGAGCCTTCAGTCCCTATTAACATCAAAGTCCTCAGCCCCCCCCTTCCTTTTACATCAGAGTCCTCATCCCTCCCCTTTCACATCATAGTTCTCAGTTGTCCCCTTTCACATCAGAGTCCACATTGCCCCCCCCCCCAACTTTCACATCTGAGTCCTCAGTCTCCACCTTCATATCAGAGTCCTCATTCCCTGCTTTCCCCTTTCACATTAGAGCCTTCAGTCCCTATTAACATCAAAGTCCTCAGCCCCCCCCCCCCTCCTTTTACATCAGAGTCCTCATCCCTCCCCTTTCACATCATAGTTCTCAGTTGTCCCCTTTCACATCAGAGTCCACATTGCCCCCCCCCCAACTTTCACATCTGAGTCCTCAGTCTCCACCTTCATATCAGAGTCCTCATTCCCTGCTTTCCCCTTTCACATCAGAGTCTTCAGTCACCTCCCCATTTACATCAGAGTCCTCAGGCTTCACCTTCATATCAGAACCCTCAGCCTCTCCCTTTTACATCAGAGTCCTCATCCTCCTCTTTCACAATATAGTTCTCAGTTGCCCCCTTTCACATCAGAGTCCACATTGCCCCCCCCCCCCCACCTTTCACATCCGAATCCTTAGTCTCCACCTTTATACACCTTTATATCAGACCCCTTAGCCCCCCCCCCCTTCACATCAGAATCCTTAGCCCCCCACCTTTTACATCACAGTCTTAAGTTCACTTTCACATCTAAATGAGGGCCAGGCACCACATCGGAAGTTTCCCTTTTCCCATCAGAGTCATCAGCCCCCCCCCCTTTCCTTTTAACATTAGAGTCCTCAGTTGCCCCCTTTTACATCAGAGTCCATACCCCCCCCCCCCCCTCTACCTGTCATATCAGAAATATCAGCCCCTTCCCACACCCGTTCACACATCAGAGTCCTCAGTTGTCCCCTTTATTATCAGAGTCCACATTGCCCCCACCTTTCACATCAGAGTTCTCAGCCCCCTCTCACCCCATTCCCCCACCCTTTCAAACACAGTGCTCAGTTCTCCACTTTCACATCTAGATAGATGAGGGCCAGCTATCGCATCAGAAGTTACCCTTTTCATATCAGAGATGTCAGTCCCCACCTTTCACATCAGAGTCATCACCCCCCCCCCTTTCACATTACAGTTCATAGTCCTCCCACCTTCATAGAGTCCTCAGTTTCCCCCCTTCACATCACAGTCCTCATTCTCTTACTTTCACATCAGAGTCCTCAGTTACCCCCACCTTAGAAGTTCTGGACATTGGGGAACACCAACCCTTACCAGGACAATATCAAGCTATCTCTAGATGCAAAGATGCTTAGATGTCCCTGACATTGGGAAGTACCAACCCCTACCAGGACATTATCAGACAATCTCCATAGACAGAGGTGCTTAGATGCCCCTGATGTTGGGGAATACCAACCCTTTAACTGGACAATATCAAGCTATCTCTAGAGTCAGAGGCACTTAGCAGTCCTTGACGTTGGGTAAAACAAACACCTACCAGGACAATATCAACCTATCTCTATAAGCAAAGGCCCTTAGATGTCCTTGATGTTGGGACGTACCAACACTTACCAGGACATTATCAGACTATCTCTAGAGGCAGAGGCACTTAGATGTCCCTGATGTTTGGGAATACCAACCCCTACCAGCACAATATCAAGCTATCTCCATAGGCAGAGATACTTAGATGTCCCTGAAATTGGGGAATACCAAACCTTACCAGGAAAATATCAAGCTATCTCTAGAGTCAGAGACACTTAGAAGTCCCTGGTGTTGGGGAATACCAACCCTTACCAGTATATGTAAGAAAATATACCAAAAGTATATTCCCCGCACCAAGGATAATTATTACAATGTTGTATATGGATACTGATATGTAAGAAAAAAATTTAAATTTAAAATTATGTATAGGAATAAAATAGATAAAGTGAATGGTGCAGCAGCAGCTATAGGTAATAAACCGAAATGCAAATGATTAGGTCAAAGAGCTAACTACAGCGCTTGCTGAATACAGGGTCTTGTAAGCAAAGAATTTTTAGTATCTTATAAAGATTAATAATGTACCCCAATATTTAAATTAGTGACTGCATAAATAAAATAAATAGCGAATAAATAAATTAGATACAATAGTATTCAAAAGCAGACAAATAAAATACAATAAAGTCCAATGAATTTTAGGTGACTATAGTGCTCAAAATGGTCAAAGAAGTCCTTTGTGACTATATGGTTCAATAATTCAAAAGTGCAAGTGCTCAGGCATGAGTGTCCATAAATTCTGTGACATCAATCTGTTTCGCCGTGATTTGAGGGTAGATGAAATCACTTACCAGAACCATATGCCTTACAGCACTAGGACCGTTTGCGCTTTTTTGCCCCCTGGGCTGGGATGGGTTCCCCTTTAAACTCCTATGGGCTGGTATGGGCTGGTAACAGGCTTCTCCTCACACCGTAATAGGGCCAATTGCAAAAGAAAAAGAGGCTCCAGATGGTGCAGTATCAACAGGTTAGTTTATTCCCCACAATAGTGGGTTTTAAAAGCAGGAAAATGTACAGGTAAAAAACAGTGGTGGTCAGTGGTCGGCTGGTGCGGGCTGCGCGTCCTCTCTGCAGAGTGGCAAGCAGGGCTTCTGGCTTGCGTTCCACCTGACTGACGTAATGACGCTATGCGTTCCAAACTGACGCGTTTCGTCACTTCCTGTGACGTCTTTAGAGTTTCCCCATCCCAGCCCAGGGGGCAAAAAAGCGCGAATGGTCCTAGTGCTGTAATGCATATAGGACCCATTGGTTCTGATAAGTGATTTCATCTACCCACAAATCACGGCAAAACGGATTGATGTCACAGAATTTATGGACACTCATGCCTGAGCACTTGCACTTTTGAATTATTGAACCATACAGTCACAAAGGACTTCTTTGACCATTTTGAGCACTATAGTCACCTAAAATTCATTGGACTTTATTGTATTTTATTTGTCTGCTTTTGAACACTATTGTATCTAATTTATTTATTCGCTATTTATTTTATTTATGCAGTCACTAATTTAAATATTGGGGTACATTATTAATCTTTATAAGATACTAAAAATTCTTTGCTTACAAGACCCTGTATTCAGCAAACGCTGCAGTTAGCTCTTTGACCCAAGAGCTAATCATTTGCCTTACCAGGATAATATAAAGCAATCTCTAGAGGCAGAGGCACTTAGAATTCCCCGACATTTGGGAATACCAACACTTACCAGGACAATATCAAGCTATCCCTAGAGGCAGAGGCACTAAGATGTCCTTGACCTTGGGAAGTACCAGTCCTTGCCAGGACATTATCAAGCTATCTGTAGAGGCAGAGACATTTAGAAGTTTCTGATGTTGGGGAATACCAACACTTACCAGGACAATATCAAGCTATCTGTAGAGGCAGAGGCATTTAGAAGTCTCTGATGTTGGGGAATACCAACGCTTACCAGGACAATATCATGCTATCTGTAGAGGCAGAGGCATTTAGAAGTCTCTGATGTTGGGGAATACCAACGCTTACCAGGACAATATCAAGCTATCTGTAGAGGCAGAGGCATTTAGAAGTCTCTAATGTTGGGGAATACCAACACTTACCAGGACAATATCAAGCTATCTGTAGAGGCAGAGGCACTAAGATGTCCTTGACCTTGGGAAGTACCAGTCCTTGCCAGGACATTATCAAGCTATCTGTAGAGGCAGAGGCGTTTAGAAGTCTCTGATGTTGGGGAATACCAACACTTACCAGGACAATATCAAGCTATCTCTAGAGCTAGAGACGATGAGATTCCCTTGATAATGGAAAGTACCAACACTTACCAGGACAATATCAAGCTATCTCTAGAGGCAGAGGCGATGAGATGTCCTTGATAATTGAAAGTACCAACCCTTACCAGGACAATAACAAGCTATCTCCATAGGCAGAGGCGCTTAGATGTCCCTGGCTTTGGGGAATACCAACCCTTACCAGCACAATATCAAGCTTCCTTTGAGAGGCAGAATCCCTTGAATGTCAATGACATTGGGGAAAACCAACCCTTACCAGGACAGTAATAGTCTTTCTATAGAATCAGAGGTACTTAAAAGTCCCTGACATTGGAGAATACCAGCCCTTATCAGAACAATATTATCTCCTCTAGAGACAGAGGCCCTAAGAAGTCCCCGGCATTGGGGAATACCAACCCTTACCAGCACAGTGTCGAGGTCCCTCGAGATATGGTCCAAATTAACTGAGTTTGCAAATGTCTCAAAGTCGTGGTTTATATTTTCTTCTGGGAGATAGGATCTTGTTCATGGAGGCTGACAGGTAATAAATTACACTTCGTCCAGTACATCAACTGTCCCGCTATTGTCTGCGTGTGAATATAATATTCTAGCTACGGCGATGGGAGGGCTTCATCCACCAAAGCCAGCAACAAACAATTATGATTGCAAATGCATAGTGACAACTAAATCTGCGGATTTCTGGGCCAGAGTAATTGTGAGGTTTTAATACAGATGAGAGGCAGACACAGAGCCCCATGGTTAGTTAACAGGAGGAAATGATAGAGGATGGTGAATGTAATATTAACATATGTGGAAAGATTCTCTATGGAAATAGACTGACGGTCATATCTGGTGTATATCACAGGCTGGGATATGTGTGCAGCAGTCTGGGCTCTATAAGGTCCTCTAATAAGTATGCTGACTACCAACTACCAGTCTGACCCAGCAAATTCTGGATTGGAGTAGAATGTTCTATGTGAGCCATCCAATCGCAGTTTGCAAGTATCTGACAACTTTACAAGCTTTGTGTCTGTGCCCCGAATTCAATGTTGATTCCTTCCCTTATTCCATCCTATTGTCTCTCATACCTTCCTTCTTTCCTCTCTTCCTTTCTTTTTTTCTTAAAAGAGAAGTGTGGGATTATTGTTTTTTTTTCTTTTTCTTTAATTCATACTTACCTAGCTGGATATGTCATCGATCTGATGCTGCCTCTGCCCCCCCCCCCCCCCCCCCAGCTCTAACACTGAGAAATTATGAAAACGGGTCACAGTAGTGCAGAACAAACTTCACTTCTGCGATCCACAGGTGAAGTACAGCCAAATAAGCTTTGGTTGTACTTCTCCTTCAACTGCTTTCTTCCTTCCTTCTCTTTTCTTTTCCCTGTCTTCTCTCCTTCTTTCATTACTTTCTATATTATCTTCTACCTTCCTTTAATATCTCCTTCCTTCCTTCTTTTGTTCCTTTTTTTTTCCTATCTTCTCTCCTTCTTTAATTTCTTCCTATATTATCTTCAACCTTCCTTTAATATCTCCTTCCTTCCTTCCTTCCTTCTTTCCTTCTTTTGTTCCTTTTTTCCCCTATCTTCTCTCCTTCCTTCATTTCTTTCTATATTATCTTCACCCTTCCTTTTTTAACTCCTTCCTCCCATTTTCTCTTCTGCCTTCCTTTTTTTCATAACTTCTTTTCTTCTGACTTTTATTCTCTACTTTTTCCTTCCTTCCTTCCTTCCTTCCTTCCTTCCTTCCTTCCTTCCTTCCTTCCTTCCTTCCTTCCTTCCTTATTTCCTTCCTTATTTCCTTCCTTATTTCCTTCCTTCCTTCCTTCATTCCTTCCTTCCTTCCTTCCTCCCTTCCTTCCTCCCTTCCTTCTTTCCTTCCCTCCTATCTTCCTTACCTAACTTACCTCCTTCTGACCTATATTCTCTACTTTCTCTTTTTCTTCCTCCCTTACTATTTTTCTTCCTTCTTTCTTTCATTCATTCCTTCGTGTTTCTCCCTCTCCCTATCTTTCTTTCCCTTTTTCCTGTTTTCTTTATTTCCTTCTTTCTTTCTTCCTTCCTTCTTTTCTCCCTACCTTATTTCCTTTCACCCTTATTCCATTTTATCCCTTTCCTTCTCTATCTATCTATCTATCTATCTATCTATCTATCTATCTATCTATCTATCTATCTATCTATCTATCTATCTATCTATCTATCTATCTATCTATCTATCTATCTATCTATCTATCTCTTCTTTCCTAACTTCTTTATCTTCCTTCCTTCCCTTCTTTCTTTTTTCCTTCAATTATCTCCTCCTTATTTCCATTCACCCTTCCTTTTTACTCCTTGCTTCCTCCTCTCCTTCCCATATTTACTCTTCTTTTTTCATTTCTTCTTTCTTTCTTACACATTTTCTCTCCTCATTTTTTCCTCTCAATTTCCTTCCTAATAATTTCCTTCCTTCCTTCCTAATTTCAATCCTAATTTTCTTTCCTTCCTAATTTCCTTCCTTCCTTCCCAATTTATTTCCTTTCTTCCTTTCTAATTTATTTCCTCCTTTCCTTCCTAATTTCCTTCCTAATATCCTCCCTTCCTTCCCAATGTATTTCCTTCCTTCCTAATTTATTTCCTTCTTTCCTTCCTAATTACCTTCCTTCCTTCCTAGTTTCCTTTCTTCCTTCCTTATTTATTTCCTCATTCCTTCCTAATTTATTTCCTCCTTTCCTTCCTAATTTCCTTCCTTACTTCCTAATTTCCTTCCTTCCTTCCTAATTTATTTTCTTCATTCCTAATTTATTTCCTTCTTTCCTTCCTAATTTCCTTCCTTGCTTCCTAATTTCCTTCCTTGCTTCCTAATTTATTTTCTTCATTCCTAATTTATTTCCTTCTTTCCTTCCTAATTTCCTTCCTTCCTTCCTAATTTATTTTCTTCATTCCTAATTTATTTCCTTCTTTTCTTCCTAATTACCTTCCCTCCATCCTAATTTATTTTCTTCATTCCTAATTTATTTCCTTCTTTCCTTCCTAATTTCCTTCCTTTCTTCCTAATTTCTTTCCTTCCTTCCTAATTTATTTCCTTCCTTCCTAATTTATTTCCTTCTTTTCTTCCTAATTACCTTCCTTCCATCCTAATTTATTTTCTTCCTTCCTAATTTATTTCCTTCTTTCCTTCCTAATTTCCTTCCTTTCTTCCTAATTTATGTCCTTCCTTCCTAATTTATTTCCTTCTTTCCTTCCTAATTTCCTTCCTTTCTTCCTAATTTCCTTCCTTTCTTCCTAATTTATGTCCTTCCTTCCTAATTTATTTCCTTCTTTCCTTCCCTCTTTCCTTCCTTATTTCATTCCTTCCCTTCTCCCTTAGACTGTCATCCAAGAAGATGTAAAACTTCCTAAAATAAAGAAAGTGTCCCTTATTCTTTTTTTGGTGACTTCCTCACTCATTTTCATCCTGAGGATTTATTGCTTTTATCGTTTTATTCCCCTCTGAGTCCAGATCTAAATTGTTTTTAGGACATTGTGTTTCTTTCACACACACACCTAATGCAGCTGAGCTATTTCGGGCAACAATTTAAATAAAAGACAATTTAGATGAAAAAAGAGATTCAGCTGAATGACGACAAAAAAGGGCAGCGATTGGAGTGGGGGGTTGAAAACTGCTAAGTATTCATTTTCCATTGTGTTCCTTAATAAAAGAAAACTTCCCTGCGAGTGACGATGACACTAACACATGTAGCCCAGCTTTTAAAAATAGACGCCGATAACATCTTGTCAGATTCGAAGACTTTTTTTGATGACAGCGTTGCGGAGCCGTACAATGCCGACGCGTCTGAGCTATCGGCTGAAGGAGGTCTCTTTTTTGTCGAATCAGCCATTTCGGATAAAACTTCGCTATTTACCAATTTTATCATCAATCTCTTTGCAGTCAAAACAATAAGTCAGAACGAAGGGAACATTATGCTTTTCCGCCGAGTCAAACTATTTTTTTTAAATAAACTTGTCTAATTATCTTTCATCCTTTTGTCTGTAACTTTTTTTTTTTTTTTGTTTCGTAAATTAATACAATAGAGGGAAAACATGTAAAATGTCAATAAACAAAAACACTTTGGTAGGAACTTTTTTTTAAATCAAACTTTTTTTTATTGCATGGTAATTTTTAATTAACACTATAGCTAATCTAAAATGTATTCTGTAACCTTTAATGAAAAATAATATTAATAATAATAAGTAGTAATAGTAGTAGTAGTAGTAGTAGAGATTTAATGGCTTATCCTCATCATTTTATTATTTTATTTTAATTTAACGTTGAAACTATTTTGGATTTTTAATAATGGCTGTCTGGTAAGCCCTTTAAATTACCTTTCTCTTGTTTCTCTCTGGCTAACCATGGCCAACTGCCATTCCACTGTCCAATGAGAGTGCTCTTACTGGACAGGTGGGTGGTCTCATTGAACATCAATGTCAGTTGGCAGGACTTATCTATAATGGAAACCCATTACCCAGTAACAAAATAAACCAAAATCAGAGAGAAGCACAAAATAAACTTTTCTGGGCAATTCAGGTGACTGTAAGAATCTTGTGATGATGTACTGTGTATATATATATATATATATATACTGTATATATGTATTTACCCATAATACATGTTTTTTTATATATATATATATATATATATATATATATATATATATATGTGTATAGATAGATAGATAGATAGATAGATAGATAGATAGATAGATAGATAGATAGATAGATAGATAGATAGATAGATAGATAGATAGATAGATAGATAGATAGATAGATAGATAGATAGATAGATAGATAGATAGATAGATAGATAGATAGATAGATAGATAGATAGATAGATAGATAGATAGATAGATAGATAGATAGATAGATAGATAGATAGATAGATAGATAGATAGATAGATAGATAGATAGATAGATAGATAGATAGATAGATAGATAGATAGATAGATAGATAGATAGATAGATAGATAGATAGATAGATAGATAGATAGATAGATAGATAGATAGATAGATAGATAGATAGATAGATAGATAGATAGATAGATAGATAGATAGATAGATAGATAGATAGATAGATAGATAGATAGATAGATAGATAGATAGATAGATAGATAGATAGATAGATAGATAGATAGATAGATAGATAGATAGATAGATAGATAGATAGATAGATAGATAGATAGATAGATAGATAGATAGATAGATAGATAGATAGATAGATAGATAGATAGATAGATAGATAGATAGATAGATAGATAGATAGATAGATAGATAGATAGATAGATAGATAGATAGATAGATAGATAGATAGATAGATAGATAGATAGATAGATAGATAGATAGATAGATAGATAGATAGATAGATAGATAGATAGATAGATAGATAGATAGATAGATAGATAGATAGATAGATAGATAGATAGATAGATAGATAGATAGATAGATAGATAGATAGATAGATAGATAGATAGATAGATAGATAGATAGATAGATAGATAGATAGATAGATAGATAGATAGATAGATAGATAGATAGATAGATAGATAGATAGATAGATAGATAGATAGATAGATAGATAGATAGATAGATAGATAGATAGATAGATAGATAGATAGATAGATAGATAGATAGATAGATAGATAGATAGATAGATAGATAGATAGATAGATAGATAGATAGATAGATAGATAGATAGATAGATAGATAGATAGATAGATAGATAGATAGATAGATAGATAGATAGATAGATAGATAGATAGATAGATAGATAGATAGATAGATAGATAGATAGATAGATAGATAGATAGATAGATAGATAGATAGATAGATAGATAGATAGATAGATAGATAGATAGATAGATAGATAGATAGATAGATAGATAGATAGATAGATAGATAGATAGATAGATAGATAGATAGATAGATAGATAGATAGATAGATAGATAGATAGATAGATAGATAGATAGATAGATAGATAGATAGATAGATAGATAGATAGATAGATAGATAGATAGATAGATAGATAGATAGATAGATAGATAGATAGATAGATAGATAGATAGATAGATAGATAGATAGATAGATAGATAGATAGATAGATAGATAGATAGATAGATAGATAGATAGATAGATAGATAGATAGATAGATAGATAGATAGATAGATAGATAGATAGATAGATAGATAGATAGATAGATAGATAGATAGATAGATAGATAGATAGATAGATAGATAGATAGATAGATAGATAGATAGATAGATAGATAGATAGATAGATAGATAGATAGATAGATAGATAGATAGATAGATAGATAGATAGATAGATAGATAGATAGATAGATAGATAGATAGATAGATAGATAGATCGATCGATCGATCTATATTTATACAGTATCTATAAATATATATATATGCTGTGCCTTGAAAAAGTAGCCATTCCACTTGAAAGATAAATATCTGAAAAGTGTCAAGAGTCAATACTTTGTAGAACTGCCTTTCCCTGCAATTACAGCTGCAAGTCTTTTTGGGGATGTCTCTACCAGATTTGCACATCTAGAGAGGGACATTTTTGCCCATTCTTTGCAAAATTGCTCAAGCTCTGTCAGATTGGATGGAGAGCGTCTGTGAACAGCAATTTTCAAGTCTTGCCATGAATTTGCAATTGGATTTAGGTCTGGACTTTGACTGGGCCATTCCAACACATGGAAATGATTTGATCTAAACCATTCCATTGTAGCTCTGGCTGTATGTTTAGGGTCGTTGTCCTGCTGGAAGGTGAACCTCCGCCCCAGTCTCAAGTCTTTTGCAGACTCTAACAGGTTTTCTTCTAAGATTGCCCTGTATTTGGCTCCATCCATCTTCCCATGAACTCTGACCATCTTCCCTGTCCCTGCTGAAGAAAAGCATCCCCACCACATGGTGCTGCCACCACCAGGTTTCACGGTTGGGATGGTGTGTTCAGGGTGATGTACAGTGTTAGTTTTCCATCACACATAGCGTTTTCTTTTCAGGCCAAAAAGTTAAATTTTGGTCTCATCTGACCAGAGCACCTTCTTCCACATGTTTGCTGTTTCCCCCAAATGGCTTCTTGCAAACTGCAAACTGGACTTATGGCTTTCTTTCACCAATGACTTTCTTCTTACCACTCTTCCATAAAGGCCAAATTTGTGGAGTGCACGACTAATAGTTGTCCTGTGGACAGATTCTCCCAACTGAGTTGTGGATCTCTGTAGCTCCTCCAGAGTTACCATGGGCCTCTTGGCTGCTTCTCTGATGAATGCTCTCCTTGCCCGGCCGGTCAGTTTAGGTGGACGGCCATGTCTTGGTAGGTTTGTAGTTGTGTCATACTCTTCCCATTTTCGGATGATGGATTGAACAGTGCTCCATGAGATGTTCAAAGCTTGGGATTTTTTTTTAACCTAACCCTGCTTTAAACTTCTCCACAACTTTATCCCTGACCTGTCTGGTGTGTTCCTTAGCCTTCACGATACTGTTTGTTTACTATGGTTCTCTAGCAAACCTCTGTGGGCTTCACAGAACAGCTCTATTTATACTGAGATTAAATTACACAGGTGGACTCTATTTACCAATTAGGTGACTTCTGAAGGCAATTGGTTCTACTAGATTTTAGTTAGGGGTATCACAGTAATGGGGGCTGATTACAAATGCACGTCACACTTTTCAGATATTTATTTGTAAAACATTTTGAAAACCATTAATCATTCTTCTTCCACTTCACAATTACGTGCAACTTTGTGTTGGCCTATCTCATAAAATACCAATAAAATACATTTACTATTTTAGTTGTAACATGACAACCTTCTCAACCTTTTCAACGCAGAGGAAACATTGAAATAACTTTCTGGTCTCAGGGACCCCCTGCTAAGAACGACTATACTGTATCTACAACTCATGATACATTAGTGTGATGGTCAATGGGAAGAATACTCCTTACACTTTAGGTCATAGGTCTTATGGTCAATACTCCCTTACAGATAACTAAAAAGATCAATGGTGTCAGTGGGAACTTATCTGAGAGGCAAAAACTGCTAATTGCTCAAGAAAACCCCTAGCAACCTCTGGAGGAACCCTAGAGTTCCAAAGAGACCTGGGCTGAGAAACCCTGCTATAGATTGTGACAGTTGCAGCTCTGAGTCCGCTGGGACTGCTGACATCACATCCAAGATGGCAGCACCCAATAGCAGCCTCAAGGCTTAGGATGTTTACAAGGAAGGCTTTTATAGGTATGTAGCACTGCCCTCTTGAGGACTGCTGGATAATACACTCTCGGGTCCCCTTGGGTAACCGTTAGCAACACTGGCATTCACAGATTAGCACTGTACTTCTTGGTTCATTCAATGATCAATCCAGGGGTATGTAGTTGTTTTTGGTGTTTTATTTTAAATAGGGATGGGAGAAGGGAAGAGTGGGATACTCCAAATCAAGCTATTCACAATAGATGAGGACTTCTGTCTGAAGATGCAGCCCGGCTGCAGATTCACCTTGCCACTACATGAATTTAGGTTAAGTCTCTGTACAGACGACTTAGTTGGTTAAATTATCTTCGGGATACCTGCCTAGTATCCCCTTTCACTCCATAGACTGACACCTGTCCTCTGACTATCCTACTCCGGGGTGGCCCCCCTCAGGTCAGGCCCCTAGACACGATCCCCTGTACTCACAATACTGTTTTTCGAGCGTCTCCAGTGTCTCTACCCCTGCAGGCAGTTCTCCTGGACCTCTGAGTTCAGTTCCTTTCCTCTGGTCCCCAGGCCGACTGCCTGTGACCACGTGCCACTGCTACAGAGGAGGTGGCAGCCGCCACCCCCCCTCTGGGACTCTGCTCACCAGCCAAAGACCCCACAGCACATGTGCTCCTGGCTTTTATACAGTATCCCAAAATGCACTAAGATAGCCAGGCTCTACCAATCACTGGGACTGTATCAAAGCCTGTGTACTCATTGGTCAGGTTTCCTCCCACTCCCCAACATGCCTCCCTATTGGACCAGTGTGTAATCTACACTGGACCCCTCTACTATCTAGACCCAATGAATCACACACTAGACACACTGAGCAGACCTAACTCACAGATCCTGCTCTCTGGTAGGCAGAAAGCAATATATATTTGCCTGCTGCTCCTCTGATAGGCAGGCAGAGCCAAAAATTATACTCTCTCACTAGCACCTACCTAGGAGGGTGCTACTGGTAAAATAACATGCAAAACATACTATAAATGTTCACATATTCTAATGGGAAGAATTTTGTTGAAATTAATGGTCTGGGGACATGGTCTTTTTAAAGGAGTTCCCCATAGGCGGGGATCTCCAAACTACGGCCCTCCAGCTGTTGCAGAACTACATGTCCCATGAGGCATTGTAAAACTCTGACATTCACAGACATAGCTAGGCATGATGGGAATTGTAGTTCCTGAATAACTGGAGGGCCATAGTTTGGGCGGATATGCACTTTCCCCAATATATCAGAATCGTATGTTGCGCCACGTGCCTCCGCGCACTGGGACAGCTTATGCCTTCTTAGGCTGCCTCCCTCAGCCTCGTCTGGAGTCGGGGAGTCTCGGGAAAGTGAGTGCACCCAGTGTGTTTAACACAGCCGCCACATACATACACCCACCCACAGTTGCCCGGTGCCAGCCAGCCAACCACAGACCCTGCTTGTACCAGCTAGCCAGCCACAGGCCCTGGGCCTGTACCAGCTAGCCACCCACCACACAGGGTGCCAGCCAGCCAGCCACTTACCAAAGGGTGCCAGCCACCCACCCACCACAGGGTGCCAGTCAGCCACCCACCAAAGGGTGCCAGCCAGCCAGTCACCCACATAAACATGCTCAGTAACAGATTTGTGCCAAAAATTGTGTTTATTTTGCAAAACTTTAAATGTTCAAAATATCGGCCCATATCGGCCGATACCGATATGCAACGGACAAAATATCGGTATTGATAACGAAAAACCGATATCGGTCAATCCCTAATAAAGCCTTCTTAGCACAGAAGGTGTTTGCAAGTCTCATTCCATCACATATTCCCAAAAAAAGGATTATTCCTCATTTCAGGACAATGGGTCAGAGCCATGCAAATCATTCCTTTATGACCCAACAGGCAAATACACAACCAGAACTCTATAGTGCAAATATAGTCTATTTATTACAAATTGTATACAGCAGTTTTAGACTTTTTGGCCAACATCAGTATAGTGCATGGATATCCATGGCTTTTATGAAATAGGGCTTGGTGACCAACGAGACAGTATATGGTACAGGTTATGTTGAGGAGGGACTGAAGGATACAAAAACTCTACAACTGCATCAGCGGATAGCACAATGAAGCCTTCTTAGAGCATAAGGTTTTTACATGTCTCATTCCATCACACAGTACCGGGACAAGGTCATCCAGCACCCAGGGCAAGGATACCAAACTATGCCCCCCCCCTCCCTTAGAGTTAGGGTCAAGGTGCCCCCCCATCCCTGCAATAACCCAGGGCAACACATCCTTCTTGTCCACCCCAGCCCTGCCATCACATATCCCAAAAATTATTTGAATATTCTTCATTTTAGTTCAGTGGGTGGAGCTATGCAAATCAAGCAGTCAAATGCACATCCAGAACCATAGGTGTGTGCAGACTATAGCATTAGTGCGTGGTGTGCACCCCAAAGCTCAACCACACATACCTTTCTCTGCAACCTCAGCTGCACTGAACAGTAAATGAATAGGAAGACAGTGGGAAGCTTGGGCAGTAAGGAGAATCAGCACCGCACAGAGTGATTGGGACACCCCCGCATCCACACCTATGTCCAGGACCCTATATTGCAAATATAGCCGAATATTATAGAACTCCACTCAGCTGTTTCAAACTTTCACACCACGGAAATCATGACTTCTATAAAATAGGGCTTGGGACTCAACGAGATAGTATAACCAGCAGAGATGTATAGTAACTAAGTAGAACTACTTCACTACTGTACTTAAGTACGGAAAGGCGGTATCTGTACTTTCCTGGAGTAGAATTTTTTTCTCCTACTTCCCCTTTTACTTCACTACATTTTTTCAATGATTTCAATACTTCTACTCCAATATTTTTTTTTTGTGCTGCATAGTTACTCGTTACAATTATAAAAATTACCACTGCCAGAACAGTAGATGGCAGGTTTCATGAAGCTCAAAACATGTGTATTCTCAGAGCATACGAAAATAAATGCTACTGTATGTATAAATAAAAGCTGCATTTGAAATAATAAAAAACAATATGATGTTCAAACTTTTGACTTCTTTCTTTAATAACTACATAACACAGTACTTGTACTTTTACTTTCAGTACTTGAGTAGCAACATTTTTAAAAAAACTACTTGCAATACTTTAGTACTTCTACTCAAGTCACTTTTTGATGGAGCACTTCCACTTCTACTCAAGTCACTTTTTGATCGAGCACTTGTACTTTTACTCAAGTATGGGTTTTGAGTACTTTATACAACTCTGATAACCAGGCAGGTTATGGTGAGGAAGGACTAAAGGAATCAAAAAACTCAGTGCATAACTCCAGGGCCGGCCCTACCATGGGTCCCACTGGGTCCATTGGACCCAGGCAGAACTTGGAGAGGGGCGCCAAATTGGCTGCCAAGATTTTTTTTCCAGCAATTTTGTGTGTCGTCAGTTTTTGGCACGTTATGATGGGCATTTCCCCATCTCATACTGCCGCCTGTAGTGCAAACTGAAGAGTATGAGGAGGTGGAGTGTCTCCTCCGGGGGGAACGTCCCTCACGTGATCATGGTGTGCGCAATGACGTCAGGCATCGGCGCACTTCATCTCAGGGCAGGCTGGATCTTCTAAGGCAGTGATGGTGAACCTTGGCACCCCAGATGTTTTGGAACTACATTTCCCATGAGGCTCATGCACTCTTGCAGTGTAGTTGAGCCTCATGGGAAATGTAGTTCCAAAACATCTGGGATGCCATCACTCTAGGGCAGGGGTCTTCAAACTACGGCCCACCAGTTGTTCAGGAACTATGTTTCCCATCATGCCTAGTCTTGTCTGTGAATGTCAGAGTTTTACAATGCCTCATGGGATGTGTAGTTCCGCAACAGCTGGAGGGCCGTAGTTTGAGGATCCCTGCTCTAGGGCGTTGGCAGACAAAGTAGTGACAGGAGGACTGAGGACAGACATTGGGTGTTTGGTGGACCGGTCCGGTGGAAGAAGATAACAGTATATATAATATTTTCGAAATTTTCAATTTACATAAAATAATGGATGTGGGGGGCCTTTTGTTGGGTGTGATTTTTTTTTTTTTTGGGGGGAGGGCAGCATTTTATTCTTGGACCCAGGCAGCACAATGTCTTGGGCCAGCCCTGCATAGCTCAATGTATCTTCTTGGTTCTCATTTCATCACATTTCCCAAAAATAAGAGGATCATTCCTCATTTTAGGATAGTGGGTGGAGCCATGCAAACTGTATAGGCATAATATCTAGGAGGTAGGTATCTGAAATAATGTTGCTCGCTGTATATAGGCGACTCAGAGGGGGGTTTGTGTTTCGCTTTAATGCTGCCCATGGAGTTATGCGGAGCTTCTGCTTGTTTAGACTCTCCAGCTGTTGCTGGTGACTCATAGCTCTATCAATAAAATCCGGGAGATGTGCCTTGGACGAGGCATATTTAGGAATTAATCTTAATTCTCCTTTCCTGTGTTCCTTTTAAAGTTATCTGTGTGTATGCATGCAGCTAGACAATTACACCTCTAGGATCTCTCCACCAGCTCGTGGGAACATAGTGTTTTGCAGCGTGCGTGCATTGAGGTGTGTAGAATGTTAGATCTGAAGGTCCTTCTACTGGCGGAGCCACCCACAAGCTCTATAAATACCGAGTCAAAGAGAATCAACACCCAGTGGCCCCTTTATTAGGTACATTCTATTTGTTAAAAACAGAAAACCATGTGGAATGCAATTCAATGCATAAATCACGCAGACGTGGTCAAGGTTTAGTTGTTGTTTGAGCCACCGTTAGCAATTTCAACTCCAAACTTCACTCCAAATTAAAAATAAAATAAAGAAGATTTTGCTGCAATACTTGTAGGCAGGTGCAGTTATCCATTTTGCCACTGGGTGGCTGTATACCAGAATAGTGTCTGGTTACAGCAGACAGTGTCATCAGGTGCTAGGCACTTTGAGGTAGAGTCAGAGGCATAACTAGAACCTACAGGGCCCTGGTGCAAGAAACCATCGCCCGCCACAATTTCCTATCCCGGTAATGCTGCCTCAGAGCCCCAGGATCAGTGGGAAGGTCCTCCTTGACCCTCGCCAGGGCCCTTCCCACTGATCCTGGGGCTCAGAGGCAGCATAACCAGGATAGGAAATTGTGGCGGGCGACATTTAAAGAAACCAATCCAATGTTCTATTGCAGCCGCTGAATGCTTGAGGGAGGGAAAGGAGGAGAAGCTGGCTTTTAGCAGCTCCAGGAGAAAAATGGAAGGCATTGTTTTTTTTAAATGTCGCCCCGCCACAACTTCCTACCCCAGTTCTGCTGCTACCAATTTTCTCCTGCAGCCGCTGAATGCTTGCGGGGGGAGAGGAGGAGAAGCTGGCTTTTAGCAGCTGCAGGAGAAAAATGGAGGGGATTTGTTCCTCTATATGCCGCCCCCACTGCTCCTTTGGTCCAGGTGTACAGGGGGATGGATTGGTCCCCTGGAGCATGGTGCTGGGTCGCAATTGCAACCCCTGTGACCCCTGTAGTTATGCCCCTGGGATGAGAGGCAGCGGTGGTGTGTGGGGGGGGGGGGGCTCAGTGGCAGTGGTGGTGATGGGAAAAGTGGCAGCAGTGGTGGGGGGATAGAATCAGTGGCAGCAGTGGTGGTGGTGGGGGGGGGGGGTAGGATGGGAGGAGTGGCAGCGGTGATGGTGGTGGGATCAGTGGCAGTGGAGATGGTGGTGGGGGGGAGGGATGAGTGGCAGCAGTGGTGGGGGGGGATCGGGTTCAGTGGCAGCAGTGGTGGTGGTGGGGGGTAGGATGGAATGAGTGGCAGCGGTGTTGGTGGTGGTGGGGGGTGGGTGGGATCAGTGGCAGCGGAGATGGTGGTGGGGGGGGAGGGATGAGTGGCAGCAATGGTGGGGGGATCGGGTTCAGTGGCAGTGCTAATATTGGGGGGTGGGGTGGGATCAGTGTAACTCACTTGCAGATCACTCAATTCCCCCTCCTTACTCATTCTCAGTGTATCTCCTGATTCCTATCTTCATGTGTCTCCAGTGACACCTATCCCAGCATGGGGTCTCCTCACATGGCATAGAGCACCTCCCCTTCACTCTACATAGTATGCATGAAGGTAAAAAACCTTGAGCCTTTAGAACTAATTTAACTCCTTAGCGCCAGCCGCACACAAATTTGCAGGCCTCTCAGCGGATGGGCCTTGGCACCGAGCAGCCACATATTTGCGTGCAATAGTGCAAATAGAGCTGTGCCAAGAGCACGCGCCCTGCACACTCCTGGCACAGTTACTAGTAGTTTCCGGTATCACTGCTTGCGCTCAGGAGCTTTCCGATCATGTGACCACTGTGAAAGCCAATGATGGCGGTCACAGGACCTTAAACCCCGTCTTTACAGCATTCAAAACCTCTTAAGGGGCCGGCAGGCACTGGCTCCAAGGCATTGAGTTTAGTGTGAAAGGGTCCTTGTGCTTGGTGTGATATATCATACTTGGATATTTGCACCTATTGTACTCTTGTGCTTCTATATATGTGGAATACAACTTTATTGCAAAAGCATTCTTTGGATGCGGCTCGTTTCCTTATTTTTAGTTATCGTTTTGCCGTACACGGCATTGTCAGAGCAACACCCTGCAATGTATTGGCCTGAATGGGCCTTTAACAGTTCTGACATTAGAAATTAATTGATTAATTTGAGTTGTTGCTTCCAGTTTCTGTTTAACCCTATGAGTCCATTTTTTTTTTTTTGTGGAAAATCAAATTTATTTAGGCAGTTAAGCTGGATGAAAGCAGCCCGTGCAAGAGAACGGCGCACTTGGCGCTCTCTCCGGTTAAATGTACCCATCTGTGTGGATGTAGGACTCCTTTTTCTGCACCATTAGTTAGACGTTGTCTCGGAGCCGGAATGCGGTGGCACGGTACCACCCCTGACACCTACAAATCTCCAGATAAGTATCAGTCACCTTGAAATCAGCTTCTTCGTTGCAACTTAGCGCACCATATCCTTATTTTTCCTCTGAAGCCACTTCTGCTGCTTTCTTTGGGGTTTCGAAGCCATTCCATAGTGCCGCTTTTACATCGTTTAATGCAATTTGTTCCATCCATTGCCTTTCATGGAGATACAAGCTGTTCACTTGCAAGTAAGTTGGCAAAAACGAGGAAATGTTGGCAAAGCTTCTTATCCGGGAGGTTCAATGGGAACGTGCCATTTGCTAGCACAGCAACAGCTCGGTTTAATGGCATGGGGCAAGGACCAGGCAACCAATGTTGTAACAGTAGGGGGCGCTATACAGCCAAAAAGCCTTAAAGGACTTCATATAGTGTAGCCGACATATGAAGACTAGATCTAAACCCGATCCCTAAAATCTCATATCAACTTGTTCATGTCATTTTTTTAATCTTTTAAAATCTGTTACTGTTGTTAAAAAAGATAATCTGGTGATCCTGCCTTGGAGGTCCTTTTGTGAACATCTGATATGAGATGACAACTGGCTCCTGGTTATGCTCCTGAGTTGTCACCTTGTAAGCAAGCAATCATGTGAACTCACATAATGCAGACTAGTGATTGACCGATATTGTTTTTTCATTGCCAACACCGATACTGATATTTTGGTCATCGCTTATCGGTATCGGCCGATATGAACCGATATTTTCGTACATTTAATTTTTTTTTTATTTTTTTTTATTTGTTTTACTTGACAGGTACTCTTGTGGAGGGATCTGGGGGTCTAAAACACCTCAAACCCCTCCTCTGCACTTAAAAGCCTTCAAAACGCCAATTTTGGCAGTTTTGAATGCTGCCATATTTTTAAATCTGGCGCCAGTTTTTGCATGGAGATCCAATCAGAGCCGAATGCGGCTTTGATCGGGTCTTCGTCGGCCATGCAGGCTGGTTGCCCGAGTTTCCTGGTGGGACGGGAGACCCGGGCGAGCCGTGGAAGGCGGCAGGAGGGGGGGGGGGACATCCCCTCCCGCTCCTTGTAATGACAGCCGATCGGCTTCTCAGCCGCATCGGTTGTCATTACAAGTCAGCCAACCGTCGGCTATGGACGCCGTTACCGGGGTGATGCCTCTAGCCGCATCAATCCGGTACAAGCACTTTACCGAAATATCGGCAATATCGGTAACCTCTGTGGCCGATTCCGGGTGAAGTGCATATTGGCCCTCGATATATCGGCTTTGCCGATAATCGGTCGATCCCTGATGCAGACATAGTCCATTGTTCTTGGTATGAGAAAACCGATCCAGAACAATGATGTGCACCCATCCCTGGAGTGCGTGTTGGCAGGAAGTGGCTAAAAGAGGCTGCAGGAGATGCATAACTGGGTAAAAAGAATAGTGAAAACAAGTAATTTATTAAAACAAGCCCATTTTCAGTGATGAGTGAACTGCCCTGGGTTTGGTTCACAGGAGGATTCACAAACCCAACCCTGAACATGGTGTGCAAACCCTATTAATGTCAAACAGGGCTGCTGTTAGAAATCGCGGGGCCCCGTACAGACTACCTGGCAGGGCCCCCTTAAGAAAATATTAAAGATATATTTAGCTAAAATTACAACAAAATCACTATTATCAGACACAAATATAACATAACTCGCATAATTCCTGCTAAATCTAAAAAAAAACTATGTTAAATAAAAAAGAAGATAAGGTGAGAAAAATATACAGGCTGGGCAGTTGGAGCTCAGTGATCAGAGAGACAGAGAGAGAGAAACAAAGTTACAATTTACAAATAAACTCCTGAGCAGAGATAAGTGCTGGGAGGGGGGGAGGGGGGGCACACAAGGGAAGGGGATTAGTGAGGGACAACTGTCTCTTTCTCAGCAGATAAAAGCTGATAGCAGGGAGAGGGACAGATCAGATTCAGGTGCTGGAGGAAGATTTCTGTAATTGTTGTCCATCACTAATCCCCCTCTCTGTGTGGGCCCCCTGTGTGCTCGGGCCCCCTACAAGAGGGCTGGTGGCCCCCCCCTATCAGCGGCCATGATGTCAAATCCTGGGAAATGTATTATTATTAATATTATACAGGATTTATATAGCGCCAACAGTTTACGCAACGCTCTAAAATATAAAAAAAAAGAGGCAATACAGTTACAATAAAATACAAGAGGATAAAGAGGGCCCTGCTCAGAGGTGTTTCCAATCTAATAGGGTGGGGCAGGTGGTACAAAAGGTTGTAATTGGGGGGTGAGCTGATGGATGTGGTAAAAGATTAGTTGAAGGAGTGATTGGCTTCCCTGAAGAGATGAGTTTTCCGGCATTTCCTGAAGGCAGCCAGAGTAGGGGATAGCCAGACAGATTGGGGTAAGGAGTTCCAGAGGATAGGAGAGGCTCTGGAGAAATCCTGGAGGTGAGCATGGGAGGAGGAGACAAGGGAGCCTGAGAGTAGGAGGTCTTGGGAAGAGTGGAGAGGACGGTTTGGGTGATATTTGGAGACAAGATTGGTGATGTAGCTCATGGCAGAGCTGTGAACGGCTTTGTATGTTGTTGTTAGTATTTTGAATTTAATTTGTTGGGCGATTGGAAGCCAGTGTAGGGATTGGCAGAGAGGGGTGGCGGACACGGAGCGGTTGGTAAGGTAGATGGGTCTGACAGCAGCATTCGTGGTAGACAGAAGAGGGGGTAGCCTATGGAGAGATGGGCCTATGGGAAGGGAGTAGCAATAGTCAAGGCGAGCGATTACAAGGGAGTGGATGAGGAGCTTGGTGGTTTCATTAGTTAAAAAGGGGCAAATTTTAGAGATGTTACGGAGGTGAAGTCTACAAGCTTTTGACAACGATTGGATCTATTACAAGCAGGGCTTTTTTTCAGCAGAAACGCGGGGGAACGCATTTCCAGCACCTCCAGCACTGAATGTACAATATGTAATGACTTTGAGTGCTAAAGGATCTATTATTGCAGGCTACTAGAGGATCTATTGTCACCGCTGGCTATTTTGTTATGGTGGTTTCTATTGTTGCTGGGGGATCTGTTGTTCCAGGAAGCAAATTATTGTTGTGGTAGGGGTTCTGTTGTTGCTGGGGATCTATTGTTGCAGAGGTGGTCTATGGTTGCTGGATGCAGGGGATCTATTTTACTGTTTTTCTTATTATCATTATCAAATTCCATACAAATTAACTTAGCACCACAAAATTATACTTGGCTATTTTTTCTCTAAAAGGGACGTTGCTTGGAGGTGGATAGGGGGTGGAACCAAGGGACGGTGCTCTGAGGTGGGTGGGGGGTGGAACCAAGGGGACGGTGCTCAGAGGTGGGTAGGGGGTGGAACCAAGGGACGGTGCTCAGAGGTGGGTAGGGGGTGGAACCAAGGGACGGTGCTCGGAGGTGGGTAGGGGTTGAAACCAAGGGACAGTGCTCGCAGGTGGGTAGGGGGTGGAACCAAGGGACGGTGCTTGGAGGTGGGTAGAGGGTGGAACTATGGGACGGTGCTCGGAGGTGGGTAGGGGGTGGAACCAAGGGACGGTGCTCGGAGGTGGGTAGGGGGTGAAACTATGGGACGGTGCTCGGAGGTGGGTAGGGGGTGGAACTATGGGATGGTGCTCGGAGGTGGGTAAGGGGTGGAACTGTGGGACAGTGTTTAGAGGTGGGTAGGGGGTGGAACCAAGGGACGGTGCTCGGAGGTGGGTAGTGGGTGGAACCAAGGGACGTTGTTTGGAGGTGGGTAGGGGGTGGAACTATGGGACGGTGCTCGGAGGTGGGTAGGGGGTGGAACCAAGGGACGGTGCTCAGGGGTGGGTAGGGGGTGGAACCATGGGACGGTGCTCGGAGGTGGGTAGAGGGGGGAGATAAGGGGTGACTCTAAAGGGAGTACCTGCACCTATTCTCTGAGAAAAAAAGCCCTGATTACAAGTACTTACATAGCATCATCAATTTACACATGTGTAATACAGTCCCTGCCCTCGAGGAGCTTACAATCTAAGGGAGCTTACAATCTAAGGTCCCTAACTCACATTTATACATACTAGGGCCAATTTAGAGAGGAGCCAATTAACCAACCAGTGTGTTTTTGGACTGTGGGAGGAAACCCACAAAGCCATAGGGAGAACATGCGGGTAGGGAGAACCAGGCAGGTAGTGCTATGGTTGGGATTTGAACTGATGACCCTAGTGCTGCCGGGTGGAAGTGCTAACCACTTAGCCACTGTGCTGCAATACCCTTTGAACTTCCCTTTTCCAAGGCCAATGCGCACATTTTTGGTATAAAAAGGGCATGGGTAGCTGGGCACTGCCATGGTGAGCATGTCCTAATGCATAACAAATAAAAATAAAATACTGTCCAGCGGGGAATGGGTCCTTTCATGAGGCTTAAGGAAGAAAGAAAAAATGATTGCCACTTATGGCAATGGATTGGCAGTTCATAGTAATTAACAACTTGACCACTGGAAGATTTTACCCCCTTCATGACCAGAGCATGTTTTGCTATTCAGCATTGCGCTACTTTAACTGGCAATTGTAATTTAAAAATTACAATTCAATTAAAAATAGTAATTTATATTATTTTTTTTCACACAAATAGAGGTTTCTTTTGGTGGTATTTATTCACCAAACGAAAAAAAAAAAAAAAAAGAACAACATTTTTGAAAAAAATATGTTTTTCTTAGTTTCTGTTGTAAAATTTAGCAAATAAGTGATTTTTCTCCTTCACTGATGTGCGTTCATGAGGCTGCACTGATGGGCACTGATTGGCTGCACTGATGAGCACTGATAAGGGGCACTGATGGGCACGGATGAGGTGGCACTGATGCGGAGGCACTGATGGGCACTGATAAGGAGGCACTATTGAGACTGCACTAATATGCGGCACTGATAGGCGGCACTGATGGGCACTAATAAGGAGGCACTGAAGGTGGCATTGATGAACACTGATGAGTGGCACTGAAGGGCACTGATAGGTGGCATTGATGGGCTGCAGTGATGGGCGGCACTGATGAGGAGGCACTGATTAGCTGCACTGATGAGCACTGATAAGGGGCACTTATGGGCATGGATGAGATGACACTGATGGGGAGGCACTGATGGGCACTGATAAGGAGGCACTGAAGGTACCAATGATGACCACTGGTAAGTGGTACTGATAGGCGGCACTGATGGGCTGCAGTGATGGGCAGGACTGATGGTCACTGATGAGGAGGCACTAATATGTGACACTGGTAGGCGGCACTGATGGATGGCACTGATGGGCACTGATACGGAGGCACTGATGGGCACTGATAGGCGGCACTGATTGACACTGTTGGGACTGCACTGGTGATCAGTGTTCTGATTATCTGTGTACATGTTCCCTGTCACGCTTGCTGGTTACCAGCTCTCCTCTTCTCACGCTGTAACAGCACATGAGAAAATGAATGTCGATAACCGGCATGCATGTTTACATTGTGATTGGACACAGATGATCACCTGTTAAAGAGCCTCTGTGATTGGCCCTTTACCCTGATCTGTTATCAGCTGTGTCTGAAGGACACAGCGACCACACAGCATGCCGGACGGGCACCCCAGCGGGCGTGTGGGGGGCGTTGTTTCCGGGAGGATGTCCATTGACTCCCTTTCCGGAATGAGAGAGCCGCGCTGCAGTTGTCTTTTGATGCAGTAAAGAGGTGGTTAACTTATTCAAATGCCCCCAGTTCACACCAGTGCAGTGTGTTCCAGTGCAGTCAATAAAAGCAGAACGTGCTGCATTTATTCTTTATGGAACGCATCTGGAACGCACATGTCCTCAATTGAGAATTGAAGAAAAAAAAGAGGACATTTCAGCAGAATGAATCAAAAATGCACTGGAGCGCATAAGAAACATGCACGCAAAAACAAAAGAAAGCTCTATTTGTGGGGAAAAAAGGACAATTTTATTTGGGTACAGCGTCGCACGACTGTGCAATTGTCCGTTAAAGTAACGCAGTGCTGAATCACAAAAAATGGCCTGGTCATTAAGGGGAAAATGCCTTCCGGTCCAGAAGTGGTTAAAATACGCTTATTGGGATTTTTTTTTACCAAAAATATGTAGAAAATGCAAATTGATCTAAAATTATGAAAAAATTAGATTTTTACATTTTTTTTTATGGGGGGGGGGGGGGGGATGTTATATAGCAGAAAAATAAAAATGTCATAAATCTTTCCCCTAATTTGTAGACGCGATAACTTTTGCGCAAACCAATCAAAATATACTTATATGCGTTTTTTTTTACCAAAAATATGTAGTAGAATACAAATTGCCCTAAAATGATGAAAAAACTAGATTTTTACTTTTTTTTTGGGGGGGGGCGAAGTTATATAGCAGAAAATGAAAAATATTGTTTTGGTTTTTTTTTTTGTTTATAGAGCAAAAAATAAAAATCGCACAGGTGATCAAATACCACCAAAACAAAACTCTATTTGTGGGAAAAAAAGGACATCAATTTTATTTGGGTACAGCGTCGCATGACTGCGCAATTGTCCTTTAAAATAACGCAGTGCCGAATCGCAAAAAATGGCCTGGTCATTAAGGGGGAAAATCCTTCCGGTCCAGAAGTGGTTAAAATACGCTTATTGTTTTTTTGTTTTTCTTACCAAAAATATGTAGAAAATGTAAATTGGACTAAAATTAAGAAAAAAAATTTATTTTTAATTTTTTTTTTGGGGGGGGGGGGATGTTATATAGCAGAAAAATAAAAATGTCATCTTTCCCCTAATTTGTAGACGCGATAACTTTTGTGCAAACCAATCAAAATACGCTGATTGCAATTTGTTTTACCAAAAATATGTAGAAAATACAAATTGGTCTAAAATGATGAAAAGATTAGATTTTTACATTTTTTTATTTTATTTTGGGGAACATTATATAGCAGAAAAATAAAATCTTTCCCCTAGTTTGTAGACGCGATAACTTTTGCGCAAACCAATCAATATACGCTTATTACAATTTGTTTTACCAAAAATATGTAGTAGAATACAAATTGGCCTAAAATGATGAAAAAATTTGATTTTTACATTATTTTTTTTGGGGGGGGGGGGGGGAACGTTATAGAGCAGAAAAATAAAAATGTCATATCTTTCCCCTAATTTGTAAACTTAATAACTTTTGCTCAAACCAACCAAAATATGCTTATTGCGATTTTTGTTACCAAAAATATGTAGAAAATACAAATTGCCCTAAAATGATGGAAAGACTAGATTTTTAAAAAAAAAAACTTGGGGGGATGTTATATAGCAGAAAAGGAAAATATTGTTTTTTTTTTTTCAGAATTGTCAAATTTTTTTGGTTATAGCGCAAAAAAAAATTAAAAATCGCAGAGGTGATCAAATACCCCCAAAACAAAACTCTATTTGTGGGAAAAAAAGGCCATCAATTTTATTTGGGTGAAGTGTCGCACGGCCGCGTAATTGTCAGCTAAAATAACGCAGTGCCGAATCGCAAAAAATGGCCTGGTCATTAAGGGGGCAAATCTTCCGGTCCAGAAGTGGTTAAAAGCACCTTCTGCCCCCCTCTGTACAATATTGGCTCCATTCACATTGTATCGTTTTGTAAATCATCTCGTTTTTGGATACCTCGCTGTGTTTGCCGCTCTCTCTGACTCTATTGAACAGCGAGTATCAACACATCTGTTGTTTGTTGCCTCATCTGAGCGGATTCTCTGATTTTTCTATAAATAAACCCTTAAAAGCTCCATCATGTCTGAGGAAGAGTGATAAAAACAATATATGTATGCCACTTAAAGACACGAGGATCTAAAATTCCATTCTAAGCGTATCATGCCACCGATCGACTATCGAATATTTGGAGGCAGAGCAGACGGCTCGGTTCTCTCTCTAATATAAATATCTTTTATAGATGTGCGAGTGTGCAAAGAGGCTGCTGGGTTTAGGCTTAACCCCTTACTGGAGTATCCTTAACCGCTTCCGATTCGGAAGATTTACCCCCCTTCATGACCAGGCAAATTTGCTGCTTTTCGGCGCTGCGTCACTTTAACCGATAATTGCGCGGTCATGCAACTCTGTACTCTGTTTTTCAATCTGTAGTGGCACAAACCCCACAGTACAGACCCCCTAGCACAAACCCCTCAAGCACAAACCCCACAGTACAGACCCCCTAGCACAAACCCCACCTCTTCCCGACTGCCAGTCGTCTATTTACTGCAGCAGTGCGGCTCTCCTGCGCAAACCGCCGTAGACCTACGTGGGTCGCGCGCCTGCAGCTAGTAGGGCGAGCATGCGCGCTCCCGCCCCCACCCGGCAGCGGGGAAGCCGCTGCATGGGGCAGGCAGCTCGGATTGTCGCCTGACACCCGCGATCGCTCCCTGCTGAGAGAGAAGGACGGTCGGCTGTTGTAAACACAGCCGACCGTTCTTCTCTCTGGAATGATCATAGAGCGCTTGTGATCCTTCTATATAGTATCACAGGTCTCTATGGTCATTTCACAAGCCACACCCCCCTACAGTTGGAAACACTCCCCTAGGGTCACATTTAACCCCTTGATCACCCACACTGTTAACCCCTTCCCTGCCACTGTCATTATTACAGTAACAGTGCATATTTTTAGCACTGATTACTGTAGTAATGTCACTGGTCCCCCTAAAAGTGTCAGAAATGTCAGTTAGGGGTCCGATGTCGCAGAATGTCGCAGTCCCGCTATAAATCGCAGATCGCCGCCATGAAAAGTAAAAATGACATAAATCTTTCTCGTAGCTTGTAAACGCGAAAACGTTTGCGCCAAGCAATCAAAATATGCTTATTGCGATTTTTTTTTACCAAAAAATATCTAGCAGAAAACAAATTGGCCTAAAATGTTAAAAATTTTTGATTTTTAATTTTTTTTTTTGGGAATGTTATATAGCAGAATGTGAAAAATATTGTTTTGGTTTTTTTTTCAGAATTTTTGATCTTTTTTTGTTTATAGAGCAAAAAATAAAAATCGCAGAGGTGATCAAATACCACCAAAAGAAAGCTCTGTTTATGGGGAAAAAAGGACATCAATTTTATTTGGGTACAGCGTCGCACGACTGTGGAATTGTCCGTTAAAGTAACACAGTGCCGAATCGCAAAAAATGGCCTGGTCATTAAGGGGGTAAAACCTTCCGGTCTTTAAGTGGTTAAAAAAATTTAGGCCAAAATTTATTCTGCTACATGTCTTTAGTAAAAAAAAAAAATATATATATATTGATTGGTTTGCGTAAAAGTTATGGGGTCTACAAACGGTGGTGGTTACATACAGTATCTCACAAAAGTAAGTACACCCCTCACGTTTTTGTAAATATTTTATTCTATCTTTTCATGTGACAACACTGAAGAAATGACACTTTGCTACAATGTAAAGTAGTGAGTGTACAGCTTCTATAACAGTGTAAATTTGCTGTCCCCTCAAAATAACTCAACACACAGCCATTAATGTCTAAACCGCTGGCAACAAAAGTGAGTACACCCCTAAGTGAAAATGTCCAAATTGGGCCCAATTAGCCATCTTTCCTCCCCGGTGTCATGTGACTCGTTAGTGTTACAAGGTCTCAGGTGTGAATGGGGAGCAGGTGTGTTACATTTGGTGTTATCGCTCTCACTCTCTCATACTGGACACTGGAAGTTCAGCATGGCACCTCATGGCAAAGAACTCTCTGAGGATCTGAAAAATAGAATTGTTGAATGATGACCATAGAAATATGGGCCGTGAGTTTGCTTTTCCCACTTGAAGTCCAAGCCATTTATAAACCGGACTACTCTAGTTCTGGGAGGACTTCATATAACGTCCTCCCATTCTTGCTGCGCATGCATGCCCTCTGGGACACGCGGCACAGCAATCAATGCTGAGCTGTGTCCCTAGGACAGTGCTTCACCGATCGTAGTAAAGAGCCAATGACAGCGGCTCTTTACCACGTGATCGGCTGTGTCAGATCGTGATGTAAACCAGTTATCGCCAACAGGAGATAGGCAGGCACCGGCTAGTGTAAAAGGGGACATCTGCACTGTTAATCAGGGTACTGATCATCATTGTCCTGATTATTGGTGCAGCCTCAACAGTGCCCACCAGTGCTGCCTATCAGTGCCCACCAGTGCTGCCTATCAGTGCCCACCAGTGATGTCAAGCAGTGCTCACCAGTGATGCCAAGCAGTGCTCATTAGTGTTGCCTATCTGTGCCCACCAGTGCTGCCTACCAATGCCCACCAGTGCTGCCTACCAGTGCTACCAATCAGTGCTCACCAGTGTTGCTTATCAGTGCCCACCAGTGCTGCCTATCAGTGCCCACCAGTGCTGCCAATCAGTGCTCATCAGTTCTGACTATCTGTGCCCACCAGTGCTGCCTGTCAGTGCTCACCAGTTCTGGCAATCAGTGCTCACCAGTTCTGGCAATCAGTGCTTATCAGTGCTGCCTATCAGTGCCCACCAGTGCTGCCTATCAGTGCCCACCAGTGATGCCAAGCAGTGCTCACCAGTGATGCCAAGCAGTGCTCATTAGTGCTGCCTATCTGTGCCCACCAGTGCTGCCTACCAATGCCCACCAGTGCTGCCTACTAGTGCTCACCAGTGCTACCAATCAGTGCTCACCAGTGTTGCCTATCAGTGCCCACCAGTGCTGCCTATCAGTGCCCACCAGTGCTGCCAATCAGTGCTCATCAGTCCTGACTATCTGTGCCCACCAGTGCTGCCTGCCAGTCAGTGCTCATCAGTTCTGGCAATCAGTGCTCACCAGTTCTGGCAATCAGTGCTCATCAGTGCTGCCTATCTGTGCCCACCAGTGCTGCCTATCAGTGCCCACTAGGGCTGTCAACCAGTGCTCGCCAGTGCTGCCAATCAGTGCTCATTAGTCCTGCCTATCAGTGTCCACCAGTGCTGCCTATCAGTGCTCACCAGTGCTGGCAAACAGTGTTCATTAGTGCCGCCTATCAGTGGCCATCAGTGACACCTATCTGTGCCCATCAGTGCTGCCCATCAGTGCTCATCAGTGCCACCTATCAGTGGCCAAAGTGCCACCTGTCAGTGCCCACCAGTGCTGCCAATCAGTGTACATCAGTGCCACCTATCAGTGCCACCTAGCTGTGCCCATCAGTGCCGCTTATCAGTGCCCATTAGTGCAACATTTCAGTGCAGCCTGATCAGTGCCCACCAGTGCCGCCTCATCAGTGCCCATGAGCACTGCCTATCCGTGCCTCCTCACCAGTGCCCATTAGTGCCGCCTCATCAGTGCCCATTAGTGCAGCCTATCAGTGCCCATCAGTGCAACATCATCAGCTCACATCAGTAAAGGAAGGAGAAGATTTACCTGTTTGCAAATTTTAGCTTTTGTTTTTCTTTTTCAACATTTTTGGTCTTTTTTTGCTTGTTTAGCAAAAAAATAGAAAACCTCAGTGGTGATTAAATACCAACAAAAGAAAGCTCTATTTGTGTGAAACAAATGATAAAAATTTCATCTGGGTGCAGTGTAGCATGACCGCGCAATTGTCATTCAAATTGTTAAAGTGCTGAAAGCTGGAAATTGGCCTGGGCAGGAAGGGGTTGGGCAGGAGGTTAAAGATCTACCCTTGTCTTGTTATAATAATAATTCCTGAAGCCGATCCTGAAACATTGATCATAAAGTAAAAAAATCTAAATCAAAGTACGGTTACCATATACGGCAATGAGCTTAGAGGCAAGCACCAAACCATAACACTTAATGGGAAAAAAAAAGTAAACTAATAAATAGAATAAAAAAAATTACATCACAAAGCCCAACATTTTCAAAAAATGAAAACATTTATGAAAACAGTGACAACATCACTTTAAAATGCTGCATTTTCTGCCAATTATTCTTAACCATCTCAATGCCGTAAACCCATGGGCAGGAATTTTCCCAGCAGTGCGTTTATGATAAGCCGCTCGTTCTACAGTCTTAAAAAAGAAAAAAAAAAACTTTACATTGAGCGTGACATTTCGTACAAAGCTTTTTTTTTTCACCCCTCATTTTTCAGCTGGTTTTAAAAGAATGGGCTATATTTTCAGCAATTTAATTACTGGGAAATGTGGTGGTTTTTGCTGAAATACAAAAAAAAAAAAAAAACACTTTTCATTTTGAAAATTGATGGACAAATGGTTCTTGGACTGAATAGAGAAAAAAAAAAAAAAAGGAAATCTTACCATCCACTCACCAGTTTAGCTTTCAAAACTTAATTGTAAGCACTTGGCACAGTGAGGAGTCAGTCAGCAAAACTAATGAGCTTGAACAGAGGCGGGAGGATTTTCCTGATGGCGATGTGAGCGCTCCGTAGACACAAGGCGAAACTCTGCTCCGCATTAATATACAAATATTTCCAGGGATTCAACTACAACATTAGCTGCAGATCTGCAATAGATTCGGTGAGGTCTACGACGTAAACCATTATTTTTGCAACATTTATATTTTTTCCGTGTTCTAAATACACTAAAATGTTTGAGGACAACTGACTTTCTTAAGCCCCGTACACACGTACCGATCGTCGTCATACAAACGTTCGTCTTTTCTCCCCGGGATGTCGATGTCTGTTGAAAAGTGCAAAGACAGCACAAGAATTTTGTCCGCCGACTTCAGCTGACTGCAGAAGTGATGTCATGTAATGGTTAACTTTCCCTGTGTTTTTTCTTTTCTGAGCATGCCCAGTCTTGCAAATCTGCGGTCTGTCGGCAGAATTCTGTACTGACTGGCGAACAATCGTCCATTCTGGTGTCGGCATACAAAAATTTTCATGTTTGCAAGAAAGACTCTTGTCCGCAGAATGTGCGCAGACAGCTGTCGGAGGCACCATACTAACAAGCGTACAATCGGCAGATCTTTCGTCCGCCGACGTTTGTATGACGACGATCGGTACGTGTGTACGGGGCTTTACCTACCTATATGGTCCATAGTATGTAGAGATCTAATACTTACCTAATGTATATGGCCTAAGGTATGGGGACACTTGACCATCATACCTAGCTTCATGTCCAATGTTTGAAGACACCAGACCTTCAAAATTACCTATATGATCCATAGTATGTAGAGACCTAAAACTTACCTAATGTATATGACCTAAGGTATGGGGACACTTGACCATCATACCTAGCTTCATGCCCAATGTTTAAAGACACCGGACCTTCACATTTACCTATATGATCCATAGTATGTAGAGACCTGATACTTACCTAATGTATATGGCCTAAGGTATGGGGGGACATTTGATCATCATACCTAACTTCATGGCCAATGTTTGAAGACACCAGACTTTCACACTTAGCTATATTATCCATAGTATGTAGAGACCTGATGCTTACCTAATGTATATGGCCTAAGGTATGGGGACACTTGACCATCATACGTGGCTTCATGCCCAATGTTTAAAGACACCAGACCTTCAAAATTACCTATATGATCCATAGTATGTAGAGACCTGATACTTACCTAATGTATATGGCCTAAGGTATGGGGGGACACTTGATCATCATACCTAACTTCATGGCCAATGTTTGAAGACACCAGACCTTCACACTTACCTATATGATCCATAGTATGTAGAGACCTGATACTTACCTAATGTATATGGCCTAAGGTATGGGGACACTTGATCATCATACCTAACTTCATGGCCAATGTTTGAAGACACCAGACTTTCACACTTAGCTATATTATCCATAGTATGTAGAGACCTGATACTTACCTAATGTATATGACCTAAGATATGGGGACACTTGATCATCATACCTAGCTTCATGGCTAATATTTGAAGACATCGGACTTTCAAACTTAGCTATATGATCCATAGTATGTAGGGACCTGATACTTACCTAATGTATATGACCTAAGGTATGGGGACACTTGATCATCATACCTAGCTTCATGGCCAATGTTTGAAGACACCGGACCTTCACACTTACCTATATGATCCATAGTATATAGAGATCTGATACTTACCTAATGTATATGGCCTAAGGTATGGGGAGACTTTACTATCATACCTAGCTTTATGCCCAAGTACTGTAATAGATGTAATCTCTCATAATATCTCCAAGGTACCCTAAGTATAAGTATTACCAGTAGATGTAATCTCAAGACGCTGGCTGTGTGGGAATCCTGTACCGGTATACCGTATGTTCCGTAGCTTTGGCTACATACAGTATACCGCCAATGAGCCAATCACAGTGAGTGATGTATTCTATTATTGAATGCAAAGCCTGCTCGGATCGGCAGAGTCAGAGAGGCGGGCTGATGTTACTCCGCCAATCCGAGCAGGCTTTGCATTCAATGATAGAATACATCGCACTCCCTGATTGGCTCAGCGCGGTGGATCCTCTGCAGCTCAGCTCCACACCTGGTTCACTAGTCTGACCACCTAAGACCACCTTCCTCACACAGTGTAGGAGGAGAGACAGCCGTCTGCCTCCCCCTTGTACTTTGCGTCCCGCCAAAGGCGCCCTGTCACATGTCCCTCCAGCTTTTATGAGCAATCCCAGGATGCATTGCAAGGATGCCCTCCCACTGGGACTCTCACAAAAGCCAATATGTCACTGGCTGGGTTTCCTCCACTGTCCAACAAGCTCCCTAATTGGATAGAGTGGGGACACTCCCTTAGACCCAGTGAATCAAACCTGGATACATGTAACAGGCAACCCAATAGATCAGGCTTCCCTGATAAGTAGAAGGAGCAATAGATGCTTTTGCCTAGCACCTACCTAGGAGGGTGCTACATAGATAAAAGTTGAAAAGATTCTTATGAGAGAACCACAAAGCCCAGACAGCAATCAAATCATCCATGTTTAGAAACAGAGATCCGAGGGCAGAATATGGGTGACAGCCCCTCCAGCAACGAGTATCCTGCTCCCTCACCTTAATTGATGGACCCCTGAGCTGACAGGAAGTCATAAACGCATGAAGTAAAGACCAATGATGTATACAGAACCCACTGGGCCATCACAATGCACATGCAGATAAAAACAGATCTAAGTGCTCTCTACTTAAACTAGTCAGGATTTATTAAGGTATAAAAATCAAACTCACATTTAAAACGAAATAAACTGGCTCATAGAAATAGAACAGAGCTTCGTACAGCTTTCGTCTCAAAGGATGGCAGCAGGTGACGTCATCCAAACATAGCTCCTCCCCCCGTACATGTTACGTCCTTTAGGACTTCATCAGTGGGATTGAGAAATCTATTTTTTTAAATAAATCAATACAATGATAAAGTGTATATGAATGAAAATGTCTTACTTGGAGCTTTTTTCGTAACCAGCATGATACGATTCAGAACAACGGAGCTTCAGTAAAACAAAGCAAAGAAATTCCAAATAAGATTGAGACATTTATAGAGGGCCAAGAAAAATACATTCAGTCTGTACCTTTCTCCACCCTGGTCTCTGTTAAATCAGGGTCCCTCTCAGAGTCCTCCTTACATCAGCCTCTCTGCTTGCATCAGTCTCCCCTTGTATTAGGGTCCCCATCAGAGTCCCCTTTACATCACAGTCCACATCAAAGTTTTCCCTTACATATGGATCCCCATCAGTGTCTCCATTACATCAGGGTACCCACCAGAATACCCCTTTTATCTGAGTCCCCCTCCCCCTCTTACATCAGGGTCCCCATCAGAGTGCCCCATACATCACAGTCCACATAAATGTCCCCCCTTACATTAGGGTCAACATCAGAGTCCCCTGTACATCAGGGTCCAAACCCGAGTCCCTTTTACATCTCTGTCCATATGATAGCCCCTTTCTACATTAGGGTCACTATTAGAATACCCCTTACATCAGAGAACTACTTATGTCAGAGTCCCCATCAGAGTGCCCCATTACATCAGAGTCCCCATTAGAGTGCCCCCTTACATCAGAGGCCTACTTATGTCAGAGTGCCCATCAGAGGGCCCTATTACATCAGAGTGCCCCCTTACACCAGAGGCCTCCTTATGTCAGAGTCCCCATCAGAGTGCCCTATTACTTTAGAGTGCCCCCTTATAGCAGAATCCTCCTTATGTCAGAATCCCCATCAGAGGCTTACATTATATCAGAGTCCCTATCAGAGTGCCCCCTGACATCAGAATACTCCTTATGTCAGAGTTCCCTATTACATCAGAGTGCCCCCTTACATCAGAATCCCCTATTACATCAGTTTCCCCAGCAAAGTGCCCCCCTACCTCAGAACAGCAAACTAGCACAGTACGCCGCAAACCGACCATTGGGCGAACCGCAAGGCCATCTCTGCCTATTACATCAGAGTGCCCCCTGACATCAGAATTCTCCTTATGTCCGAGTCCCCTATTACATCAGAGTCCCCATCAGAGTGCCCTCTTACATCAGAAATCCTCCTTATACCAGTGTCCCCATCAGAGGCTTACATTACATCAGAGTCCCCATCAGAGTGCCCTCTTACATCAGAATCCTCCTTAAGTCAAAGTTCCCTATTACATCAGAGTCCCCTCTTACATCAGAAATCCTCCTTATGTCAAAGTTCCCTAATACATCAGAGTCCCCATCAGAGTGCCCTCTTACATCAGAAATCCTCCTTATACCAGTGTCCCCATCAGAGGCTTACATTACATCAGAGTCCCCATTAGAGTGCCCCCTTACTTCAGAATTCTCCTTATGTCAGAGTCCCCAGAAGAGGGCGCTATTACATCAGAGTGCCCCCTTACATCAGAATCCTCCTTATACAGTGTCCCCATCAGAGGCTTACATTACATCAGAGTCCCCATCAGAGTGCCCCCTTACATCAGAATCCTCCTTATACCAGTGTCCCCATCAGAGGCTTACATTACATCTGAGTCCCCATCAGAGTGCCCCCTTACATCAGAATCCTCCTTATACCAGTGTCCCCATCAGAGGCTTACATTACATCAGAGTCCCCATCAGAGTGCCCCCTTACATCAGAATCCTCCTTATACCAGTGTCCCCATCAGAGGCTTACATTACATCAGAGTCCCCATCAGAGTGACCCCTTACTTCAGAATTCTCCTTATGTTAGAGTCCCCATGAGAGGGCCCTATTACATCAGAGTGCCCCCTTACATCAAAATCCTCCTTATGCCATCAGAGTGCCCTATTACATCAAAGTCCCCATCAGAGTGCTGTATTACATCAGAATTCTCATAGTACCCCCTTACATCAGAGTCCCCCTAATATCGCAGTCCACATCAGACTCCCACCTTACATCAGGACCCCCCCCCCCCATCAATGTTCCCCCTTACATTGGGGTGATAATCAGAGCGGAGACTGTGGACATCAGCTGCGGGCCAGATCAATGTTGTAGCGGGCAGCATGTGCCCCATTGGCCGTACTTTGGAGACTCCTGTATTACTCCATTCACAGCCATTCAGGTTGACAATCATATTTATTTCTAAGAAAACCTTTAAACTGTGTACATTTTTTTTTTCTCAAGTCCTTGGCCCTGGCCACCCCGATAAGAGCAGAGAGTTCTCAAATCTCTTGAACATCTGCCTGTGGATGGCTGGCTTTAGAGTGTTTGCAAATGTTGACATGTCTTTCTCCTTGAATTTTGGAGCTATCCTACAAAGCGTACTATCTTTTCGAAATGAAAAGCGTTTTTTTTTTTTTTTGCAGATGTTTCAGTCGATGTGCTGAATTCTTAATCCGAATACGGATCCCCTCCAAGAGCCAATATATCGCATGTGGGCAAACACTAAGACAGATAGCATTCCTTGGCCTCTTAAAACATCTTCAAGTGATGCATATCTCTGCCGCATATGCCACCATGGCTCCCAGCAATCCGTTTTTCTGATCAAGCATAGTTTAAGGAAGCCTTAAGGCTAAACACATGAGTCTGCGCGCATAATAGCCTAGTTTGGCGTTCGGGGAATACAACTGCTAGGTGAAGGAAGAACGACTGCAAAATTATGGAGGAGCAATGTGACATTTATCACTTCGCCTAGGTGCACTTCTTGAAAATAAGCAAGATAATTAAATCCAAATTTATTTTGGTAATAGAGACATGACAAAGAAAAAAAGGCAAGGATAACCTTGAAATTAATTCATAGTGAACCAGGCGCCATAAAACAAAAAGGATTCCGATTGTGCTTTCCAATAACATGGGGGGGTGTCAACAAATATACGTTTCTGTGCAGAGGAATGCTCATCCTCAAACGCACCGACAAAGGGGATTATTATTAATATTCTATAGGATTTATATAGCGCCGATAGTTTACGCAGCACTTTAGAACTTGAGGGTAGACAGTACAAATACAATACACTTTAACCACTTAAGCCCCGGAGGATTTGGCTGCTAAAAGACCAGGGGGTATTTTGCGATTCGGCACTGCGTGACTTTAACAGACAATTGCGCGGTCGTGCGACGCTGTACCTAAACGAATTTGACGTCCTTTTTTTCCCACAAACAGAGCTTTCTTTTGGTGGTATTTGATCACCTGTGCGATATTTTGATCATGCGCTATAAACAAAAAAAAGAGCGTCAATTTTGCAAAAATAACAATATTTTTCACATTTTTTATATGAAATTCCCCCCCAAAAAAATTTTAAAAATCAAAATTTTTTAACATTTTCGGCCAATTTGTTTTATGCTACATATGTTTGGTAAAAAAAAATCGCAAAAAGCGTATTTTGATTGGTTTGCGCAAAAGTTATCGCGTTTACTAACAAAGGGAAAGATTTTTGTCATTTTTGTTGTTTTTTTTTTTAACGCGTAATGGCGGCGATCTGCGATTTTTTTTGCGGTACTGCGACATTGCGGCGGACAGATCGGACCCTTGACTGACATTTATGACACTTTTGGGGTTACCAGTGAAATTTCTACAGTAATCAGTGCTATACATATGCACTGTTACTGTAAAAATACACTGGCAGTGAAGGGGTTAACTTTATTTGAGAGGGAGGGGATGTGTGTGTCCCTAGGGGCGTGATTCTTACTGTGATTGGCTGTGGCTTGAGCTGTAGAAACAATGATCAAGGGTCCTACATAGTAGAACCGTGTGATCACAGTTTCTACACAGGGGAGAATGACAGGCGGCTTGTTTACATTAGCCGCCTGACTTTCTCCCTCTCCCCCGACGATCGCTGAGTGACCGGCGGACATCGGGTCCGCCGGTTACACGCGCGGGGGGTCCGTGACCACGCGGGAGCGCGCGCGCGCCGGCGACGCGTGCTCGCTCCCCAGAGCCTCACAGGCTAGTGACGTACCCCTACGTCACTCTGCCTGTGAGGGGCTGGCCGCCGCAGTATATCTACTTGCGGCGGTCGGCAAGTGGTTAATACAGTAGGAATCAGAGGGCACTGCTCGTTAGAGCTTACAATCTAAGAGGGAGGGTCAATTGATACAAGACAAGAGGTAATCACTGAGGGGGATGGACTGATGGAGAAAATAAAAGTACAGTTGTTAGGTGGATGCCAGATAGGTTTCTCTGAAGAGATGTGTTTTCAAACAGTAAAATAAGTATTGGATCCCCAAGCAAAACATGACTTAGTACTTAGTGGAGAAACCCTTGTTGGCAATCACAGATGTCAGACGTTTCTTGTAGTTGGTGACCAGGTTTGCACACATCTCAGGAGGGATTTTGGTCCACTCTTCTTTACAGATCTTCTCTAAATCCTTAAGGTTTCTTGGCAACTCTAAGTTTTCATAAATTTTCTATAGGATTTAGGTCTGGAGACTGGCTGGACCACTCCATGACCTTTATGTGCTTCTTCTGGAGCCACTCTTTTGTTGCCTTGGTGGTATGTTTTGGGTTATTGTCATGCTAGGAGACCCATCCATGACCCATCTTCAGTGTTCTGAAGAAGGTTCTCATCCAAGATTTTTCACTACATGGCCTTGCCTATAAGCCCCTCAATGCGGCAAATTCGGCCTGTAGCTTTAGCAAAGAAACAGCCCCAAAGTATGTTTCCACCTCCGCGCTTGACTCTAGGGATGGCATTCTTAAGCCTCGTACATACGCATCGATAGTTGGCCGTGAATTTTCGGGCCAACGTCCGATCGGCCGATTTTCAGCTTGTTACTATGATGCTTTCGACAACTGACTCCGACTTTTCGGCCGAATAAAATCTGGTGTGCAGGCTATAACATTTTTGTTGGCCGTCAACACAACGGCCGATTTTCCGTCAGTCAGTACAGATTTCGGCAGACAAAAATCTGATGAGCAAGACTGGGTATGCTCAGAGAAGAAAAAACACGCGGAAAGTAAACCAGCAAATGACATCACTTCAGAAGTAGATTTTTGTTGTCCGAGAAAATTCGTGTGCAGTCTAGGCACATTCCAACCAACAAAACACCACTCTGGACAAAAGTTGACCGATCGGTCGGCCGATAATCGTTGCGTGTGTACGAGGCATGAGGGTCATAGTCAGCAATTTTCTTCCTCCAAACACGGCGAGCTGAGCTAAAGCCAAAGAGCTCAATTTTGGTCTCATCTGACCACAGCACTTTCTCCCAATCCATCTCTGAATTATTTAGATTTTCATTGGCAAACTTCAGACCGGCCTGTATGTGTGCCTTCTTAACCGCTTGCCGACCGCCGCACGACTATTTACTGCGGCGGTCAGCCCCTCACAGGCAGAGCGACGTAGTACTATGTCACTAGCCTGTAAGGGTCTAGGGAGCGAGCGCGCGCCCCCAGAGGCGCGCTCCCGCGCGGTCACGGACCCCCCCCGTGCGTGTGACCGGCGGACCCGATCGTCCGCCGGTCACTCGCGATCGTCGATGCAGAGGGAGAAAGTCAGGCGGCTGATGTAAACAAGCCGCCTGTCATTCTCCTCTGTGTAGAAACAGTGATCATAAGGTTCTACTATGTAGAACCGTTGATCACTGTTCCTACACCTCAAGCCACAGCCAATCACAGTAGAAAGCACGCCCCTAGGGACACACATAGCCCCTCCCTCTCAAAAAAGTTAACCCCTTCACTGCCAGTGTAATTTTACAGTAACAGTGCATATGTATAGCACTGATTACTGTAGAAATGTCACTGGTAACCCCAAAAATGTCAAAAATGTCAGTCAAGGGTCCGATCTGTCCGCCGCAATGTCGCAGTACCGCAAAAAAAAATTGCAGATCGCCGCCATTACGCGTTAAAAAAAAAAACAACAAAAATGACAAAAATCTTTCCCTTTGTTAGTAAACGTGATAACTTTTGCGCAAACCAATCAAAATACGCTTTTTGCGATTTTTTTTACCAAACATATGTAGCAGAAAACAAATTGGCCGAAAATGTTAAAAAATTAGAGAACTGAAACCCTACTGGCAGAGGAAGCACACTCTCATACCTCCCAACTTTCTGACATAAATAAGGGAATAAGGGACACCTATTAGCAAAAGTATGAAATGTGTGGGTGGGGAAGGTTGTGGCTAGATATATGTGCTAATAAATCATAAATCCATTAATCAACAAGTAGTACGGCTGTATACGATAGGATTTATACGCCCCTCCAATAAGCATAAATTCCATGACACATATTAAAAAATTATACAAATCTTTATTTTAACCAATAAAAGCATTTTTGTTAAAAACATATATTCCCTGTATTCTTTTATACATTCCTATCCTTGATTGTTAACCATCAAAATGGATACGGACCATGGTGGTTGAGTTGAAACAGGTAAAAGTAAGGTTGACGCGTTTCGCAGGGTTACCGCTTCCTCAGTACCTCCTGTTTCTTACATGTGCATAAGAGGAGCAACAAACTCTTTAACCAGTTCTGGACAGGAAGGATTTGCCCCCTTAATGACCAGGCCATTTTTTTGCCATTCGGCACTGCGTAAATTTAATGGACAATTGCGCGGTCGTGCGACGCTGTACCCAAATAAAATTGATGTCCTTTTTTTCCCCCCACAAATAGAGCTTTCTTTTGGTGATATTCGATCACCTGTGTGATTTTTATTTTTTGTGCTATAAACAAAAAAGAGCAACAATTCTGAAAAAAAAAAGAAAACAATAATTTTCACTTTCTGCTATATAACATCCCCCCCCCCAAAAAAAAATAGATTAAAAATCTAACTTTTTTAACATTTTAGGCCAATTTGTATTCTGCTACATGTTTTTAATAAAAAAAATCGCAATATGCATATTTTGATTGGTTTGTGCAAAAGTTATCGCGTCTACTAACTACGGGAAAGATTTATGTCATTTTTCTTGTTTTTTTTTTTTTTTTTATTAGTAATGGCGGCAATCTGTGATTTTTAGGGGGACTGCGACATTGCAGCGGACAGATCGGACCCCTAACTGACATTTTTGACACTTTGGGGGGGACCAGTGACATTACTACAGTAATCAGTGCTAAGATTATGCACTGTTACTGTTCTAATGACATTGGCAGGGAAAGGGTTAACAGTATAGGTGATCAAGGGGTTAAATGTGTGCCTAGGGGAGTGTTTCTAACTGTGGGGGGCGGGGCTTGTGAAATGATCACAGAGACCTGTGTTCCTATATAGAAGAATCACAGGCACTCTGTGATCATTCCAGAGAGAAGAACGGTCAGATGTGTTTACAACAGCTGACCGTTCTCTCTCAGCGGGGAGCGATCGCGGGTGTCAGGCGGCAATCGGACTCACTGGATGAACACAGAGACCTGTGTTCCTAAATAAGAGGAACTCAGGATCCCTGTGTTCATTACTGACAGAAGAGTGATCTGCCATGTTTACAACGGCAGATCGCCGTTCTGTCCCCACCGGTGGCAATTGCGGGTGCCCCGCGGACATCGCGGCCGCCGGACCCGCTGATTGGCTCCCCCAGTCCATCCCCTCCAGCGGCGTGCACGCGCCCCCACTACGTCGTTTTGCAGAACTAAACTAAAACTACGGGGGTTGGCCGGCAAGTGGTTAAACCTACAAGTGCTACAATCTTTGATTGTAGTGAACAAGCACTTTGAAAGTGTGAAACGCGTCTATCTCTGTATCCTGTGTACTTTTGATATGTGTTAAAGGATTCATCTTCCTAGCAGCTGGTGGTGTGCCGCCGATTTCTCCTTCATTTCTACTGTTGCAGCAGTGGCGAGCCGGGGTCAGCACCCAAAGCACCGGAATTGCCGGAGTGGTGGTTGTCTTCTCAATTTCTTTGTATTGGCTTTTGGAATTTACAAATACAGCAATGTAGAAATTAGATGGAAGGTTTAGCACTGGGAAACATAGTTACATAGTTACATAGTTGGTGAGGTTGAAAAAAAACTTCAGTCCATCCAGTTCAACCCATAATGTGTGTGTGTTTACTGCTAACCGTACATTGTATACCCCTGTATGTTGTGGTCTTTGAGGTGCCCATCTAATCGTTTTTTTTTAAACTATTGATGCTGACACCACTGCTTGTGGAAGAGAATTCCACATCCTTACCACTAAGACAGTAAAGAACCTCTTACGTAGCTTAAGGTTAAATCACTTTTCTTCTAGTTTTAGTGAGTGGCCACGTGTCTTATTGTATTACCTTTCTCTGAAGTTTGTTCCCTATGCTATGGTCACCAGTACAGTATTTGTACATTGATATCATATCCCCTCTCAAGTGTCTCCTCTCCAGAGAGAATAAGTTCAATGCTTGTAGTCGTTCCTCATAGCTGATATCCTCCATTCTCCTAATTATCTTTGTTGCCCTTCTCCTACTGAAAGATAAAAAAGTGCATTTTATATACAACTATATAGAACAGACCAAAATGAGGAGGAAAGAGGGGCAGAGGGACTTTATTCTGAATGAGGAACAGTCCCTCAAAATCAGGGACAGTTGGGAGCTATACATTCTGGAGTGGCCTCACAAACATTTATCACCCTCCCAGACACCTTCTGGACACCTCCTTCCAGGGATTGGTTGGTGCATGATAAATGTTCATACTGGTCATTTGACTCTCCCTGCCCTGAATTCTTGAAGCTTCTTACAGAAGCAGGTGGGAAAAAGGTAAACTCCCAGGTAGGGAACCCGGACCAGACAAAAACAATCAATTTCTGCACCACTGATTACAGTAATGACAAAAACTAAACTTAGCTGAGCAGCCTAAACAGAGGAGCGCATTACATCTGTTTCCACCAGTGGCGGCTGGTGCACCATGGGCTAGGGGGGGGGCGGCAGACGGACCACACCTTACCCCTCCACCCCTGGACCACACCAGCTCTAGCCTGCACACCTACCCCCAACCCCCACCAGGTCGCTGGCTCACTCACCCTGGGCAGGGAGCGGCCCCCCTCAGTCTCCTCCATGGGCTTCCCCTGCGTCTTCTCCCTCTTCCTTGGCCAATAGCATGGCTTCTCCTTTCGGCCAATCGGGAAATGGGTCACAGGACCCGCTTCCTAATTGGCCAGGAGAAGAATCAGCGTGGCAATAGTGAATATTCATTCACTATTGTCACACAACTGGGTGGGCTCAGGGCGCAGTGCTCTGTGCCCCAAGCCCACCCTTTTTTTAAAAGGCTCTAATCTGGCTCTAATCACGTGCTTAAAAAAAAAAAAAAAACCCCATTGGAATCCATGAGTCCGGCGCCCTGCATGTAGATTTGGGGGCCGGATGCATGGATGGGGGGGGGGCAGCGCCACTGCGCACCCAATGGACGGGCCGCCACTGGTTTCCACAATGCTAAAACAGTAAATATTGAAATCAAATGCATTGCTATTAATTTCTGGCTATCCAAAGAGAGTTCTTTTTTCATGGAAAGTCCAATCATTGGCTTGTATTTTAGATTTGTGTGCATTTTATTATCTAGACTTCCATTTCAGAGTGAATGTAATTTTTATTAATGTATCAGTAACCTACATTTTAGGTAAATGACTTATATTTCATTGTTTTAATTTCCCCGACTCGTATTTTGCATGACCCCCCTTTTTTTTTTTTCTGTATAATCTGTATACTTAAAGTTTAGCAATAAAAATAGATATAGAAACCACGGAGATGAATGTGAAGTGAATGACGGCACTCGGCTTCGGGTCAAATCAAATGTTATAACACAGATTACACATGTCAAGATATTCCCTGCAAATCATTCAACAATTGCTGTCAAGAAGCAATTATAGGACTGCAGAGCCATCTGTTACGACGGCCAGAAATGCTCTCATTGCTAGGAACTCGCAATGAAAAAGGAAAGGCAGAGATGGGAGGTATGAGGGTAAGGGAAGGAAATGGTAAAGGTCTAGGCCTATTTTTATTTATTTTTTTTGAGGCTTGAAACTCCCCAGTACAAAAAGAAGTTGGGTTGTCTGTGAGGTTTCCCATGTATCTAGGTCATGGTATGTCTAGTAATAGTTAGGAAGTTGAGAAGTGGCTTGGTAAGCTTAAAAACATCTCCAGTATTACAGAGCAAGTCCAGATGAATGTGACCAACTACTACTAGATAAGCAGATGAATATGTGTTGAGAGCTGAAGGGTCTTGAAGGTCTTTTCACAGATATTCAGCAGTTCAAAAAAGGTTATGAAACTCTAGAGCAACATTTTTACCGTAGAGGAACCAATGAAAAAAAATTTCAGGTCTCAGGGAACCCTTGCTGAAATTCATTATTTTGTGATCAGTGGGAAGAATGCTCCTTACATTGGTGATCAGTGGGAAAAATGCTCCTTACATTGGGGGTCAGTGGGGAAGAATGCTCCTTACATTGGTGGTCAGTGGGAAGAATGCTCCTTACATTGGTGGTCAGTGGGAAGAATGCCCCTTACATTGGGGGTCAGTGGGGAAGAATGCTCCTTACATTGGTGGTCAATGGGAAGAATGCCCTTTACATTGGGGGTCAGTGGGGAAGAATTCTCCTTACATTGGGGGTCAGTGGGAAGAATGCTCCTTACATTGGTGGTCAGTGAGAAGAATGCTCCTTACATTGGAGGTCAGTGGGAAGAATGTTCCTTACATTGGTGGTCAGTGGGAAGGTAGCCCTGCAATCTGCTGTATTTGGGTCACACCATCTGACACCTCCGCACACGGATTGGGGAACACCGCAGGGCTATCTCCAAGGGGACTGCTACTCATAGAGGGAAGGTCCTTCACAGTGTCCCCCCTCATTTTCCCACTTATCATAATAGGAATTTTAAGGATCTGACGGTTCTAGCCATTGAGTCTATACCCAGGAGGACTCTAACCAATGGTGAGCGTTTTTCCATACTTTGCAAAAGAGAGACCTGTTGGATATATAAGCTCAACACTCTTTCTCCCAATGGCCTGAACGAAGAGCTTGATATTCACGTTGTTGTATAATATTGTTTAATATGATGATATGTGCCCTTATATATAAAATATATATCTATATATATATATTTTTTCCTTCTCAACCAGTACTTTTTGCAATTTTTTATCTAATTTTATGTTTTCTTGATCCTATTGTCAGCTAGTTTGCATATTTGTTTTTATTTAGTTCATTATTGTTTTTATTCTTTATTATCAGTTATTATTTGGGAGGGGCCAGTGCGGATGACAGGGTGTGTCTCCCTTTCTCCTCCCCTCCCCTTCCCTATATAACTTTCTTTTTAGTTTTTACACGCCAGCTTTTAGACCTGAAGAAGGGTTTTACCCCAAAACATATAGTCTGTCTATCCATCTGATGTTGCTTTGCTCTTCCACAGCAGCTGGCCGCCCTCTGCCCTTACTCCATATACACTTGTCAGTGCCTTGCCCGTCCATTCCGGGCGTCGACATGGGCTCCCCTGCTGATACAGTTCACCTTGTGGCCGTCGCCGGTATATCCATTTGACGTGGCCGGTGCCTCTTCACTGAAGTGGGGGACTGCTCTCCAGGTGCCCCCCCCCCCTGCTTCCACTGTAGAGCCTTTTCATCTGGGTTTTCACTACCTTCCGCCTGGCTACTTTGCCCGTCCATCATTACATCCCTATCCCGGGATTTTGTAGCTGTCCATCACCTGCACTGGCTCCACTCAAGGTACTGTTTCCATCCATCTGTGCTACTATACATGGGGGCAAGTATCCTTTATGTTTTTGATCATCTACTGTGAAGTTTCCACTTGCCAATAAACTAAGACTTTTGTAGTTTATTTATGCAAGTTTGTTTTCTGTCTGGCTAGGGGTTGCGCTTTCTATCACACTTTGTTCCTTACATTTATTATCATGGGAAAAAATGCGCTTTACATTGTTGGTTAGTGGGAAGAATGCTCCTTACATTGGTGATCAGTGGGAAGAATGTTCCTTACATTGGTGATCAGTGGGAAGAATGCTCCTTACATTGGCAGTTAGTGGGAAAAATGCTCCTTACATTGGTGGTCAGTGGGAAAAATGCTCCTTACATTGATGATCAGTGGGAAGAATGCTCTTTACATTGGTTGCCAATGGGAAGAATGCTCCTTACATTGATGGTTAGTGGAAATAATGCTCCTTACGTTGGTGGTCAGTGGGAAGAATGCTCCTTACATTGATGATCAGTGGGAAGAATGCTCCTTACATTGATGATCAGTGGGAAAAATGCTCTGTACATTGGTGATCAGTGGGAAGAATGCTCCTTACATTGATGATCAGTGGGAAGAATGCTCCTTACATTGATGATCAGTGGGAAAAATGCTCTGTACATTGGTGATCAGTGGGAAGAATGCTCCTTACATTGATGATCAGTGGGAAAAATGCTCCTTAAATTGATGATCAGTGGGAAGAATGCTCCTTACATTGATGATCAGTGGGAAAAAATGCTCTTTACATTGGTTGCCAATGGGAAGAATGCTCCTTACATTGATGGTCAGTGGAAATAATGCTCCTTACGTTGGTGGTCAGTGGGAGGAATGCTCCTTACATTGATGATCAGTGGGAGGAATGCTCCTTACGTTGATGATCAGTGGGAATAATGCTTCTTACATTGATGATCAGTGGGAAGAATGTCCCTTACGTTGGTGGCCAGTGGGAAGAATGTCCCTTACATTGGTGGCCAGTGGGAAGAATGTCCCTTACATTGGAGGTCAGTGGGAAGAATGCTCCTTACATTGGTGGCCAGTGGGAAGAATGTCCCTTACATTGGTGGTCAGTGGGAAGAATGCTCCTTACATTGATGATCAGTGGGAGGAATGCTCCTTACATTGGTGGTCAGTGGGAAAAATGTCCCTTACGTTGGTGGTCACAGATCAGCCCCTGCTGCCTCTCACTTTGGGACTTGCAACAAAGTTACAGTATTGCAGTCTGGTCACTGAGGGAAGGGAAATTGAGGAATGCTTCCTCCTGCCTGCAGCAGACTGATCACATCATCTCAACCTAGTCAAAATCATTGACTGGAGCTCTGGAACAGCCTCTTAATGATAAAAGGTGAAGCTAGCATGTGTAAAATTTCTGTTAATATTGAAGTTCTTCTGACGTTCCATTGTTAAGCAACATCTCTGTGTGAGTGAATGGGTTCAGCTTTGTCCCTGGTTATTATTTTCTTGATTAATAAATTGTATTCTGTATTACTGATTTGATTTTGATATTGCAATGATCTGCATTGTATTTGTGACCGTTGACCTGTATATAAATGAACGCGGTTTGTCCAGAGTCACCTGCGCTCCCCAGACAGTATGGCGGACATGGAGTATAATGTACTCCTCTCAGATCACAGATGAATGGCACAGAAGCATTACTAATCGACAGTCAACAACAACACCACCTGGGTATTCATTGGAGAGGGGAAGACATTTACTCAGGCTAATCGCTGCTTTAAATCCGCTGCTGTGTGCGCTCCTAGTCTTGTTTTTTTTTCCGGTATCACCTAAAGCCGAACGTCTATGCAAGGTCACATGCGCTGGCCGCTTATGTCCTGTCCCAGACTACATGCATGGCTGGACACTCTGAATGAAGCTGTTTTTCTAAGTGTCTGATGACCCATATGAGACATGACAACATTCCCATAACTGAGCGTGAAAATACTGAAAATACCACTTTAACCTCTTCGCCCGGGCACAGGGGAGAGGAGACATATTGTATTTCTGGAACAAGATAGATAGATAGATAGATAGATAGATAGATAGATAGATAGATAGATAGATAGATAGGGAACAAAGAATGAAGGGAGGAAGGGAGAAAGGAAGGAAGAAAGAAAGGAAGAAGAAAGGAAGGAAGGAAGAAAGGAAAGAGAGAAGGAAGGAAGGAGGGAAGGAAGGAAGGAAGGAAGGAAGGAAGGAAGGAAGGAAGGAAAAGAAGGAGAGAAGGAAAAGGTTGAGGAAAAAGGTACTGGATTAAGGGGGTAAGAAAGGGAGGAATGAAAGAAGGAAGGAAGAATTAGGTAAAGAAGAAAAGACACAAAAGATTGGGGAAGAAACAGTTGAGGAAAAAAGTACTGGACCAAGGGGGTAAGAAATGGAAGAATGAAAGAAGGAAGGAAGGAAGGAAGGAAGGAAGGAAGGAAGGAAGGAAAAGAAGGAGAGAAGGAAAAGGTTGAGGAAAAAGGTACTGGATTAAGGGGGTAAGAAAGGGAGGAATGAAAGAAGGAAGGAAGAATTAGGTAAAGAAGAAAAGACACAAAAGATTGGGGAAGAAAGAAATAGAGTAAGGAGGGAGGAAGAGAAGGGAAAAAAAGGAAGGAAAGGATGGAGGAAGGAAGAAAGATAGAAAGGTAAGACATAGGCAGAAAGGAGGAAGGAAGCGGGGATTATGGAGGATGTAATGTATTTAATAGGGAAGGAAGGGAGTGAGGAAGGAAGGAAGGAAAAGTTTGAGGAAATAAGTACAGGAAGAAGAAGGTAAGAAAGGGAGGAATGAAAGATAGAAGGAAGGAAGGAATAAGTAAAGAGGAAGAAAGAAATAGAGGAAGGAGGGAAGAAGAGACTGAAAGATGAAAGAAATGAAAAGATAAAGGGAAAGAATGAAGAAATGAAAAGGTTGAGGTAGAAAGGAAGGAAAGGATGGAGGAAGGAAATAAGATAGAAAGGTACGACATAAACTAAAGGAAAGGAAGGAAGGAAAGAGAGAAGGAAGGAGAGAAGGAATGAAGGAAGGAGGGAAAGAAGGAGAGAAGGAAAAGGTTGAGAAAAAAGGTACTGGATAAAGGGGATAAGAAAGGGAGGAATGAAAGAAGGAAGACAGAATTTGCTACAGAAGAAACAACACAAAAGATTGGGAAAGAAAGAAATAGAGTAAGGAGGGAGAAAGATAGAAAAGTAAGACATATGCAGAAAGTAGGAAGGAAACAGGGATTATGGAGGGTGTAATGGATTTAGTAGGGAAGGAAGGAATGAAGGAAGGAAGGGAGGGGGAGGAAGGAAGGAAGGAAGGAAGGAAGGGAGGGGGAGGAAGGAAGGAAGGAAGGAAGGAAGGGAGGATGGAAGGAAGGAGGGAAGGAAGGAAGGAAGGAAGGAAGGAAGGAAGGAAGGAAGGAAGGAAGGAAGGAAGGAAGGAAGGAAGGAAGGAAGGAAGGAAGGAAAGGAAGGAAGGAAGGAAGGAAGGAAGGAAGGACAAGTTCGAGGAAGTAAGTACTGGAAGAAGGAGGTAAGAAAGAGAGGAATGGAAGAAGGAAAGATGGAAGGAAGGAAGGAAGGAAGGAGGAAGGAGTAGAGAGGAAGAAAGAAATGGAGGAAGGAGGGAAGAAGAGACAGAAAGAAGAAAGGAAGGAAAAGATAAGGGGAAAAGATAAGGGGAAAGAAGGATGAAAGTAAAAGATTGAGGTAGAAAGGAAGGAAAGGATGGAGAAAGGAAATAAGATAGAAAGGTAAGACATGAACTGAAAGGAAGAGAAGGAAGTAGGGAATATGGAGGGTGAAAGGGAATTCGCAGGGAAGAAAAAGGAAGAAAAGAAGGATGGGAGGAGTGAAAGGGTAAAGAAGTGAGGAATAGAAGAAGGAAAAAGGATGGGATGGAAGTAAGAGAAAAGAAGATTGGAAGGAGGGAAGGACAAAAAGAAGGTATAAAGGAAGGAGAAGAAAGGAAAGAAGTCAGAAAGATTTAGAGGGAATGAGGAAAGGATGAAGGAATAAAGAAAAGAAGCAAGAAAGGACAAATAGAATGGACGTGAGAAAGGAAAGAATAAATGGAGGAAGAAAGGAAAGAAGTCGGAAAGAAAGAAAGAAAGAAAGAGAGAGAAAGAAAGGAAGAAAGAAAGAAAGAAAGAGAGAGAAAGAAATAAAGAAAGGAAGAAAGAAAGAAGGAAAGAAAGGAAGAGATAACAGTAAAGTTCTGGGAACGTGGCTACACATAGGGTAGAGTACAGGGATGTTGCTCTTGGGGTCTTGGCCCAAACTCTGTTGCCTACCTCTACTGGAGGTCAGGGACCGCGCTGTGCTGTCGGGATTACAGGGCAGACTGTAGGGAATTGCAGATCTTTTGGCAGACAAGGTAGTTATAGTATTTGTATTTCAACAGAAAATGTATCTGTTTGCCTGAAGTTTGGCTTACAATATTCTCGTAAAAACAAAGTTATACTGCAGCTGGTTATATTTACACCAACAAAGTCAGGCCCTACAATCGCCCTTATCTCCTTATCTTCTGAATGGTTGATCCAATCTCTGGCTTTTTTTTTTAGGCCTCCGCACAGCGATTCCTTTCATTCTTTAATATATGACATCTGCTGTACCTCGGGGAGTGTCACCATGATGTAAGTGTCGCTGGGCATTATGGGGGAAGGAAATCTCCTTCAATGGCCAAACCTTTCTTTCCAAACTAAAATCGAACAGCGATGCTAAAGGACTAGCAGGTTGGGCAGGTAGGGGGTGTTAAAACAGCGCGGGAACAGGTGCCCAATTTCCTGGCACAAGACCGAACCGACTCGCGGTGGTTGCCATGGTGGCAAGAAGAGGAACAGCTGGCACAGTAGGAAAAATGACAGCACCGTGTTTTGAAACAGAAACATATCATGATTTAGAGCGAGACTCGCAAATTGCATTTCGTCTTTCTAATTCCAAAGAATATAAGGCGGCTCCTGTGTATTTATTAAAACCCCCCCTCCCCCGTGAAAACAAAAAAAAAAAAAGACGGGCATCCATTTTCCAACGACTGTGTGCGTTGGGTCCTATCGGCTGGGTCTCGGGCGCCTCTATGATTGCCGATCTGTAAAATGTTTATGGTAGACAACACGCTGCCATTTGCAGGTAACCTCCCTCGGAAGCACTGAAGGAAGAGCTCATTTGAATTTTAATATTGATAATTAATGTTCAATTAAGGATGAGGTTTTTAATTAAAGTGAAAAAAAAAAAGAAAATTATGAAAAGAGAATTCTGGAGCTTATGGAGAAAGAAAAGGAAAAATGGAAGCGATCGGAATGCGTTTAAAGGCTCCTAAGATATTTTGTGTTACACATTTCAGCCAAATATCTCAGAAAGGAAGATAAGTGCCGGTTCACACGTATGCAATGTCAGACATCGCATGTGATTCGCAATGCACTGCTCTGCAACTCACATGCGATGTCTGTGCAATGCGAATTCAGCCATGCAGATTGCATGGCTGAATTCCCATCGCATTCAGACCAAAGTCGCACAGGACCCTTTTTTATGGTTCGCATTAGAATCAGATCTATGCCATCCGATTCCTGTCCGAACTAACAGTTCACACTGCGATATGCAAACTAATCTGGGTGTGTCGTTAAAGCGGAGTTCCGGCCTCGGGGGTGAAATTTAGATAAAAATACCCCCAGGACAGTCAGGGCTAGTGCATTCCACAATGGATAGCCTCTGATCTGTCCCGGGTCGCACTTAGCTGTAAGAAGAAATACTTACCTTGAAAATTTCTTCTCCAGCGCTGCCATCTCAGGTGTGGGCAGCTGAAGCCAGCGCGTCCTCTTCTGCGTCCTCTTCAGTGACGTCTGAGTCCCAGAATGCCCTGCACCGGCCCCGCTTGTCACTTCCGGTGCAGGCGCGGCATTCCCTGCACAGCTTCTGGGCATGCCCAGAAGCTGTTTAGCAGGGAATGCCGCGCCTTCACCGGAAGTGACGAGCGGGGCTGGTGCAGGCGCATTGACTCCTGGGAGCGATGACGTTCAGCTGGAGTCATTGCAAGCCGGAAGAGACGGCGCTGGGTGCAGCCACAGAGGAAGGAAGTGGAAGGAAGGTAAGTATATTTTCTTCTATAACAAGGTAAGTGAACAAAAAAAAAAAAATCAGGAGCATCCAATTCTTTTACAGGTGACCCTGAGCAAGCTGATGGCCCAAAATCAATTTTTTTAATTTTGAGGCCGGTGTTCTATCAGATTTCCATACCCCATCAGATTTCCCTACCTACCTAATTTCTGGTTGAGATCAGCTGTGAATTCGTCGTGCAGCAGCTTGTAGCCGCGTCACACGTCCTATTGGGCATGCGCAGAATAGGTAGGGAATTTTGATAACATTGTAAGGGTCAGGCAAAATTCCTAGTGTGCATGCGCCGGCGCATGCACACCAACGGGTTGGTTAGCGGGATCTCTTATCATAAACATCCATCCGATCGCCATGGCCCACACTGCGCTGACCCGACAATCCGATCTCCATGCCCCACACTGCGCCGACCCGACAATGAGGCAGAAGGCGTGCGCATGTGGGTAGGGAATAGGATTGTCCCATTGTTGGCTCAGCGCAGTGTGTGCCATGGAGATCGGATGGATGTTTGTTATAAGAGATGCCGCTGCCCGATCCGTTGGTGCGCATGCGAGTAGGACTTTTGCCTGACCCCTTACGATGTTATCCAAATTCCCTACCTATTCCACGCATGCGCAGTAGGACGTGTGACGCGGCTACAGCTGGTGCATGACGTACCCGCACCGGAAATGACGTAGGTAGGGAAATCTGATGGGGTAGGGTTTTCTGATAGAACACCAGAACTCCGCTTTAACTTTGTTATGCTGATTGCCGATACCATGAGTGTACTAGTTGTAATGTCAAATCTCAAACATGATTAGTGGATATTAAATACCATAAAACTGTAAATTATGTCATGCTAAAATCATATAAAACCTTATAATAATGTGCAAATTATCACAATTCTGTACATTTGATTAAAAAAAATTCACATTCACTTTATTGCAATTTTTGCACGATTTATTTTTGTTTTGTTTTTTTGCAATTATTTGCACTGATTGTGATAATTTGCACATGACTCTTTGCACAGAATTGTGAATATGCACATGAATATAAGAAGTTACATAGTTACATAGTTTGTGAGGTTGAAAAAAGACATCAGTCCATCCAGTTCAACCTGTGATGTGTGTGTGTGTTTGCTGCTAACCGTACATTGTATACCCCTGTATGTTGTACATTGTATACCCCTGTATGTTGTACATTGTATACCCCTGTATGTTGTACATTGTATACCCCTGTATGTTGAACATTGTATACCCCTGTATGTTGTACATTGTATACCCCTGTATGTTGTACATTGTATACCCCTGTATGTTGTACATTGTATACCCCTGTATGTTGTGGTCTTTAAGCTGCCCATCTAATAGTTTTTTTAAACTATCAATGCTACCACTGCTTGTGGAAGAGAATTCCAATTACAGCAAGCTCTGACTGTAAAGAACCCCTTGCGCAGTTTGAGGTTAAAGAGTAACTCCACTTTCGTGGCGAAAAAATAGCAAATAAAGAAAAAAACAATATAGCGTATACAATTGCGACACAAATCATATTGTAATTGAATGTTATTAAAAATGATCTTTCCTTTTCAATCTGCAGCTGTTGTAATTTTCTGAAAATGCAATACAATATGGCCGCCTGGAGCTGTTCTGTACACAGAATGTATACTGACCACACCCCCAGAAACATCATTTCCTGCTTGTGTGATTGGCTCACAAATTTTCCCAGAAGTCTGCCTAAGATACAAGTCAGATTTCTGGCATCCCCTGCAACAAAAATATTTTTGGTGAGATACTACCAATAGGAACACATCTAAAGGGATGCAGGCCCAGCAGCTTTCCTCATTAGTGCTCTGCAGCTTTCACAGCTGATGGATAATTATGAAACCACTCCCATTAGACCCACTCAGCACAGAGGAACAAACAATGATTTCTTCAGAATAACAAAAGGTAGGAATCTGCAACAAAGTTTGTTATAATCCTTGCAATGTACAGAGATCACCCAGAGGGGAATGTTTTTTTCTCAACAAAAGTGGAGATACGGTTTAAACCGCTTTTCTTCAAGTTTTAGGGAGTGGCCCTGTGTTTTATTGAATTTCCTTTTTCTGAAAAGTTTGTTCCTTACACTAGGGTCACCAGTACAGTATTTGTACATTGATATCATATCCAAAGACGTGCAGTGTACTCTGTCAGAGATTTGGCCCCCCTCCTCCTCCCCCTGCCGCCGGGCCTTTCAGAAAGCGCAGAGCACTTCGTGCATGCGCAGTGCGAACCGGCTTCACAGCCAATTTCCCTTACCACAAATAGCGGCGGCAGCACCCAAGAGCCGATGGAAAGATTGGCTGGGTTGCCAACCTTGCTGGATTCCAGGACAGGTAAGTGTCCTAATAATAAAAGTCAGCAGCTACAGTATGGGAACTCTGCTTTAATGGCATCCCAGTCTTAGTCCGTAGGGTTCAATATTGAGTTGGCCCACCCTTTGCAGCTATAACAGCTTCAACTCTTCTGGGAAAGCTGTCCACAATGTTTAGGATTGTCTATGGGGATGTTTGGCCATTCTTCCAGAAGCGCATTTGTGAGGTCAGGCACTGATGTTGGAAGAGAAGGCCTGGCTCGCAGTCTCCGCTCTAATGCATCCCAATGGTGTTTCATCAGGTTGAGATGCAGGCCAGTCAAGTTCCTCCACCCCAAACTCCCTCATCCATGTCTTTATGGACCTTGCTTTGTACACTGGTCCAAATCATTTGGTGGAGGGGGGATTATGGTGTGGGGGTGTTTTTCAGGGGTTGGGCTTGGCCCCTTAGTTCCAGTGAAGGGAACACTTAAGGTGTCAGCATACCAAGACATTTTTAGACAATTTACTTTGTGGGAACAGTTTGGGGATGGCCCCTTCCTGTTCCAACATGACTGCACACCAGTGCACAAAGCAAGGTCCATAAAGACATGGATGAGTGAGTTTGGAGTGGAGGAACTTGACTGGCCTGACCTCAACCCAATAGAACAACTTTGGGATGAATTAGAGCGGAGGCGGTGAGCCAGGCCTTATCGTTCAACATCAGTGCCTGACCTCACAAATGCGCTTCTGGAAGAATGGTCAAACATTCCCATAGACACACTCCTAAACCTTGTGGACAGCCTTCCCAGAAGAGTTGAAGCTGTTATAGTTGCAAAGGGTGGGCCAACTCAATATTGAACCCTACGGACTAAGACTGGGATGCCATTAAAGGTCATGTGTGCGTGCAAAGGCAGGTGTCCCAATACTTTTGACAATATAGTGTATATTTATTTGTCCTTTGCTGCACAGAAGGAATTTTTGTGTGTCGAGATTCGATATGCTAGGTGTCCATTTGAATGGGCTCTAAACTGATGATCTGTAAAAGACTGAGTAGACTGAGGAAATTCTAACTCCTGCCTGCAGCAGACTGTTGTCACCATCTCAGCCTAGACAAAGTCACTGAACTGGAGCTCAGAAATGGCTTTTAATTATAAAATTAGTATGTAGAATAATGTTGAAGGTAAATGACCTTCTCCAAACTTTGATGTCTTGTAAAAAAAAGCCAGCGCCAACTGTGACCTAAGCAGGGCAGCCATCAGAAATTTTGGGGCCCCTTACACAGCTTTAGGCCTGACCACCAAGTTACATCCTCCTCCTCTGCCTGGGCCTGTGAATGAATTTGATTTAATGCAAGAACACCAGGGGGTTCTAGCAAACAATCATTTTGACAGTGGCGGCCAGGGGGAAGCTGGGAGTCAGGAGCCAGTGCAACGGGTGGCACCAGCGAGAGTAGGGACTAGTTTCCAGTGTAGGGGAGGAAAGGAAAAAAGGGGAGGTGTCAACTTTGAGCCTGGGCATGCCTCAGGACTGGGCCCCTCGGAACGCCTGGGCCCCCTACATCTGTATGGGCTGTACCCCCCTGATGTCAGCCCTGGCCCTAAGTATCCACTATTGTATTTGGAAGAACTTGGGGACACACAAGGGTTCAGGGATTAGCACTAATACCTTGCAGATCTTGGTTTCTGGGGTCAGTTCCTGGCAAGACATTACTGCCACACAGTTCCTTCATTTTCGGACGTACATACTGTACCAGTAGGTTAAGTGGCCTTTTACCAAACTAGCCTTGATGTGCCTTCATGATTACTGAGGACCGCAAGCTTTACAGCCGTCAGAGACTAATGTGATTGGCTCAATATACTCTGTAAAATGCTGCCAGATATGTCAGCATTGCATCAATAAAGGAAATAAATATATCTGCAAGGTCAAATTGTAACAAAGTTGCCTGTGACGGCACACACAGCGATGGCATTGGTTATATCCGTGTAAGTGCTCATAAATGAAATTCCTGGAGCTGGTAACAGTAACCAGATTATCCTCATCTTCTCGATGAATGGATACAATTGTGCCTTCTCTATCCTTGTAAATGAAGATACGGGAGCAAAGAGAGCAAAATGAATGCTGTTTAGACTTGTCACTTGTTCAATAGGTGTGTTTATACATATATGGCCTTTTTCAACCCTTTCTAACACTGAGGAACTCCTAAAATAATGTTCAGCTCTCATGGAACCCTGGCTTATAAATACTTCATCTACAATTCATGTAGTTCATTAGTGTGATGGTCAGTGAGAAGAATGCTCCGTACCTTGAGGCTATTTAGAAGAATGGTCCTTTAATGCAGAGCTCCATCCAAAAGGGGAAGCCCTGCATATCTGCAGCCCCCCCCCCCCCCTGTATTTGGCACCTTTCAGGGGGGAGCGAAAAAACCTGGTTTTGACAGGTACCCACTCCCACTTCCAACTGATCTTGCCGCGGCAAAGTCACCCGGAAGTTCGGCTTCCCCCGCCGCTTTGTGCATGGGCAGTAGGTAACTGGCTGTGAATTCGCAAGGCTTCACTCCCAGTTTCCCTTACAAGAAATGGCGGTGGCAGCACCCAAGACCTGATTGAAAAATTGGTTGGGGTGAAGACACCGCGGTATCCCTAGACAAGTAAGTGTCTTAATATTAGAAGTCAGCAGCTACAGTATTTGTAGATGCTGACTTTTAATTTTTTTCTGACGAAGCCTGGACCTCCTCTTTAACTTGTGGTTTTAGGGAAGGCTGCTCCTTAAACTTGTGGTCATGGGAAAGAATGCTCCTGAAACGTGTTATCATTAGGAAGAGGCAGCCATTGGAAAGTATATTTCTTAAATATGTTGGCATTGGGAAGAATGCTCCTTAAATTTGTGGTCATGGGAAACAATGCTCCTTACACGTGTGGTCATTGGGAAGAACATTCCTTACAATTGTGGTCATTGAGAAGAACGCTCCTTAAAGAGATGGTCATTGGGCTGATTGCTCCTTAAACTTGCAGTCATAAGGAAGAATGCTTGTTAAAGTGGTGGTCATTGAAAAGCATTTTCCTTAAATGTGTGGTCATTGGAAAGAATGCTTCTTAAAGTTGTGATCATTGGGAAGAGTGACCCTTAAGCCTGTGATCATTGGGAAGAACATTCCTTAAAATTGTGGTCATTGAGAAGAACCCTCCTTAATAAGGTGGTCATTGGAAACCATTTTCCCTAAATGTGTGGTCATTGGAAAGAATGCTCCTTAAAGTTGTGGTCATTGGGAAGGGTAACCCTTAAGTCTGTGGTCATTGGAAAGAGTGATCCTTAAGCCTGTGGTCAATGGGAAGGGTGATCCTAAAGCCTGTGGTCATTGGGAAGAACGTTCCTTAAAATTGTGGTCTTTGAGAAGAATCCTCTTAAACATGTGGTCATTGGGCTGATTGCTCCTTAAACTTACAGTCATAATGAAGAATACTTGATAAAGAGGTGGTCATTGAAAAGCATTTTCCTTAAATGTGTGGTCATTGGAAAGAATGCTCCTTAAAGTTGTGGTCATTGGGAAGGGTGACCCTTAAGCCTGTGGTCATTGGGAAGAGTGACCCTTAAGCCTGTGGTCATTGGGAAGAGTGACCCTTCAGCCTGTGGTCATTGGGAAGAGTGACCCTTCAGCCTGTGGTCATTGGGAAGAGTGACCCTTCAGCCTGTGGTCATTGGGAAGAACATTCCTCAAAATTGTGGTAGTTGAGAAGAATCCTCCTTAAACACATGGTCATTGGGCTGATTGCTCCTTAAACTTGCAGTCATAAGGAAGAATGCTTGTTAAAGAAGTGGTCATTGGAAAGTATATTCCTTTAATGTGTGGTTATTGGGAAGATTGTTCCCTAAACTTGAGGTCATTCAGAAAAAAGTGGTTGTTGCAATTTCTTATTTATATTTGTGCAACTATGTATCAAATGCATATTTTCAGAAAAAAATACACTAATGAGTTTTGGTGCAAACAAATACAATATAACACCAATTTTTGTAAAAAATATAAAAGATGGGGTTGCATCGAGTAGATTGATACCAAACATGTCAAGTCGTAAAATTGCAAAATTCTCCATAGGGAAAGCTATGGGTTATCAGTTTAGAGTTAACCATGAATTGTGGTCCTGGAATTATTGCTCTCACTCTGGCCTTCGTGATGATACCACACGTGTGGCTCAATTGATTTTACTATACACGTGCGCACCCTACGCTGTGTACAGGGGTGATTTCATTTTTCTTTAATTATTTTATTCATTTCATATTAATCTTTTTTTTTTTTTTTTTTTTACGCTTTTTTTTTTTTTTTAGCATTATTGCTATCACAAGGAGGCTAATAAGTCCACTGTGTGATAGCATTGGGCAGGTGGTAGGTACTTTTTATGGAGACATTGGGAGTCTATTAGACCCCCAATGTCTTTCCTGTTCTTTAGTACAGTTTTAGTCAAGCACAGATTGTGCTGGAATGGCTGCACCCTTAGCTACATTAGCAAAGGAATGACAGCTGGAACCCGGAAGTGACATAATAAACGTCGCTTCCGGGGTCCTTAGTCACAGTAGGGATCTAGTAATGGGTGTACCTCCTGTTTGCAGTGTCATCTTAAGAGCATTATAGGCTCCTGGGCAATGCAGTGCACTGGGGCCCCGCCTACACAATCACCCATGAGAATAAAAATGCAAATTATTGATAAGGCGATATTTATTGGTACAGCAGTGCCAGGCTAATGACAGCTTCCAAGTTCGGCGGCTGGGAGCAGTGAACACACACACGGACGGGAGTCAGATTCGACTGTCCTGTGTGTGGCTGTTCCCTTGGAGGCGGACAGCCATTCCTGCAGTTGTGGGCTCCCCCTCCACGGCCCAAGTGGCCTGACAGCAGCGCAGGGCCGACAGGTGCCTGCCACCTGCTAAGTTTGACGGCGGGATGTACACAGGGTTTGGGACTAATGCTTGGCTGGGGTTGGGTCACTGAGCAGGTGGGGCAGTAAGACTTTCGGTAAGACAGCCCTGCCTGTTTGAGCAGTTTCCCATGGTACTGAGCTCCTTGGAGGAAAATGAAAGCCTGGGAACCACCATGGGTCCTGACAGTGGGGGGTGAGGGGAGCACTTTGAGAGCTCCAACAAAATGTATTGGTCGGCTCTCGAACCATCCAGACCAATTTTTATCAGAAAGCCCCTTGCTTGCTGTTAAAGTAGAACTATAGGCAAAACTTTTTTTTTTTCCATTTTGGATAGAGTAAGGGAGGGCTTTTGGCCCTGTAAGGTTTATTTTTGCCATCTTTGTCCCATAGGGTAGATTTTCCCTCACATCCTGTCCCATAGCCAAAACAGGAAGTGAGAGGGAATCCCTGCAAATTAAGAGAATCTCTTGGGGTCCCCCAGGTCACCAGAACAAGTGCCCCAGTTGGAAGATTCCCCCTCTATTACTTTTCTGGGGAAAACCCAACATTTTGGATTTTCTTTTACTTTCACTTTTAATGATAATGATAAGCAGAACATTTAGAGAGGGGGAATCCCTCTAACAGGGACACAGATAGCAATAAAAACTGACAGGTGTTCTAATCCCTCTCCACTCTGTCCAAATTAAAAAAAAAAGTTTTGCCTTTAGTTATACTTTAAAGCCAGTACCAAGCACAATGGTGCACTTGCTGTAACCACTTTTCTACTATAACAGGCACATACTTCCCCTATTCTTAGTGAGCAAACCAGCAGTGGTGAAATGCGTAAAGGAAGGTGGTTTCGGCCTTGAGACATGAATGCATGCAGGTTCCATCTTTTTGACAAATTTAATATAGAAAGAAGAGTTTTATAATTATTTCACTTGCCTTTTATGCCATTTATAAACATACCTTGGTAGACAAGTGGCTAAAAATCCACTTTAAAGTGTATGTAAACGCCAACAGTAAACTTCTCTTCTTTGCCTTTTGGTCTTCTTGGTCTTTACAAGTTTAAATATGTATTTTGTACTAGAAAATTACTTACAACCCCCAAACATTATATATATATATATATATATATATATATTCACACGCATATTTATTTATTTTTTAGCAGGGACCCTAAAATGCAGTTGTTGTAATTTTGTTATGTCACACGGTTTTTGCTCAGCTTTTTTCAAACAATTTTTTTTTTTAAATACACTTTAATTAGTAAAAAAAAAAATGTAAAGTAAAGTAAAAAAAATAAATAAATACCTAACATGTCATGCTTTAACCACTTAAGCCCCGGAGGATTTGGCTGCTAAAAGACCAGGGGGTATTTTGCGATTCGGCACTGCGTGACTTTAACGGACAATTGCGCGGTCGTGCGACGCTGTACCTAAACGAATTTGACGTCCTTTTTTTCCCACAAACAGAGCTTTCTTTTGGTGGTATTTGATCACCTGTGCGATTTTTTGATCATGCGCTATAAACAAAAAAACAGCATCAATTTTGCAAAAATAACAATATTTTTCAAATTTTTTTATATGAAATTCCCCCCCCCCAAAAAATGTAAAAATCTAAATTTTTTAAAATTTTCGGCCAATTTGTTTTATGCTACATATGTTTGGTAAAAAAAATCGCAAAAAGCGTATTTTGATTGGTTTGCGCAAAAGTTATCGAGTTTACTAACAAAGGGAAAGATTTTTGTCACTTTTGTTGTTTTTTTTTTTAATGCGTAATGATGGTGATCTGCGATTTTTTTTGCGGTACTGCGACATTGCGGCGGACAGATCGGACCCTTGACTGACATTTTTGACACTTTTGGGGTTACCAGTGACATTTCTACAGTAATCAGTGCTATACATATGCACTGTTACTGTAAAAATACACTGGCAGTGAATGGGTTAACTTTATTGGAGAGGGAGGGGCTGTGTGTGTCCCTAGGGGCGTGCTTTCTACTGTGATTGGCTGTGGCTTGAGCTGTAGGAACAATGATCAACGGTCCTACATAGTAGAACCGTATGATCAGTGTTCCTATACAGGGGAGAATGACAGGCGGCTTGTTTACACTAGCCGCCTGACTTTCTCCCTCTCCCCCGACGATTGCTGAGTGACCGGCGGACATCGGGTCCGCCGGTCACACGTGCGGGGGGGTCCATGACCGAGCGGGAGCGCGTGCGCGCCGCCGGCGGCGTGCGCTCGCTCCCCAGAGCCTCACAGGCTAGTGACGTACCCCTACGTCACTCTGCCTGTGAGGGGCTGACCGCCGCAGTATATAGCCGTGCGGCGGTCGGCAAGCGGTTAAAATTGTGCACGTTTGTGTAATGGCGCCAAACTATGGTACTTAAAAATCTCCATAGGCAACGCTTTCAAAATTTCTACGGGTTACCAGTTTTGAGTTACAGAGGAGGTCTAGGGCTAGAATTGTTGCTCTCGCTTAGATGTTTGCAGCGATACCTCACATGTGTGGTGAACACACAGTCTACATATGTGAGCGTGACCTACGTATGCGTGTGACTGGGGCCTTCTGAAAAAAAAATGTTTTACATTTATTTTATTAACATTTTTTTTTTTTACACTGTCACTTAAAAAAAAAAAAGTTCATCACTTATATTGCAATCACAATGAATATTTTCCATTGCGATTGCAATATAGCATTACAGGTCCTCTCTATGGAGAGATCTGGAGTCTAAAAGACCTCATCTACCCTTCAAAAGGAAAAGATCAAAAAATGAATTTAAAAAAAATGTATCTTTAGCTTTAAGAAAAAGAAAACATGTTTACATGGCCGAGAACTGGAAGTGATGTGGTGACATCACTCGGGTCCTCCAAGGGCACAGAGGTGAGCGGGGCCATCTTGCCATCACTTATCTCTATGGCAAGACACTGCTGGATGGTTCCTGGGTTCAGTTATCGGTAATGTAAGCCTAGGAACCACCACTATCGCTGCTTCTAAAAGTCATCCCATGGTGACATTTATCTGAAAGTCTGCCACCTAAGGGAAAAGAAAATACCAGAGTTATGGCATCTAGCTGCAGCCATAACCCCAGTATTTAACATCAAATTCATGGCGGTCGGCAAGTGGTTTGAATTTCTGCCTTTTTTCAGTCTTGCAGAGTTGTACAGGCTCTGAACTGAAATTACTTACTTTGATTTCACTGCATACTGTGAGCTTCCTAGAATGTGCGTTAGAAGCTGTAGCAAGTCAGATAGAGCTCCATCTTGGCTGGACCCCACCCTTACTGTCCTTGGTCTGCCCCTTTCATTCATTGGATTTCAGTTCTTTCAATCACAGAGGCTCAGCATCACATGTGGGCATTCCTTGTGCAAATATAGCCTGCCTAGGGCCACCCTCTACTTGAGACTGGAACCAACCCATCAAGGCATTTTGATATCTGCATAACTCCTCCCACTGCTTACATCAGGCCTTAGCAGGGCGGGACAAGGAGTGGACAGAAGGGGTGGCTGCCCTGGGCACTGTGGTATCATGTGAGGTGCTGGGGCACCAAAAGGAGGATGGGGGGAGGGGATTTGGGGAGTGGCAGGAGGTAAACATTGTTATAGGAGGGGAAATTTGGGGAGTTGTGCTAGGATTGGTGATTTCGGGGGGGGGGGTATTGCATTGAGAGGGGGGAAAAGCATTTGTGCTAGAAAAGGTAATATGGCAGAGGGAGGGGATTTGTGCTAGGAGCGGAAATTGTTGGGAAGAGAGGGATTTGTGCTAGTAGGGATGATTGGGGGGCATTTGTGTTAGGAGGGGACATTGGGGAAGGGGGGACTTGTGCTAGGATGGGGGCTTAAAGGGAGGGGAATTTGTGCTGGGAGTGGGATTTGGCTGGGGGAATTTTTTTTTTGGGGGGGTGTGTGCTGGGAGGATCTGAGCTAGGGGGGGCAAAGATTTGTGATGGGGGAGGGGTTTTCAGCAGGGAATTGGATTAGTGCTGGGAATCTATGCTGTCTTTATGATGTTTTTCGGGGGGAGGGGATTTTTGCTGACATTTTTTTTTTTTTTTTTAAGCCCGTAGCGTGTGAAAGACTTCACCCGGTGCATAAAAAGTGCACACACGCAAACGTGAGAAACACAAAAACAGCACAGGGTGTGCGAAAATGGTCTGGCCTCCGAAGAGGTTGGACCTATACCTTCATCCCCCGGGGCGCAAGACTCCTGACAGGGACTGAGGTACTTCCTATGGTTTGCCTGGCCGAGACCTGGCAAACCCCGTTCTCCAGGGGGACTGCCGAAACAGCCCACCCCAAGTACTGGGTGGGGCTCCCCCGAAGGGAGACCCCATGATAGAGGGAGAACTAAGCCAGAAGGCCATGTCCACCCCCTCCCAAGACTTTCAAGGTAGGCCCAGAGACCCACACCGTACTCGTCGTGCAGGAAAAAAAAGGTTATAGTGAAGTGACAAACACTACAAAGAAAAAGCACACACAAACAAAAATGGTGGGGAAGGGGAAGTGGAGAAGTGAATTAGTGCCCTTGTGTAGAATACAAAGGCAGGCCTTCCGGCCGGAATAAAAAATTCCTCTGGTCAAAGCCAAAAGGCCTTGCCCAAGAGGCAGGTGCTGAAAAAGTGTGTAGGTGCATTGACCATGGTGCCGAAAAACTCAAGGCGAGCTGCCCCTCACCAGTGAGAATTAAGGCACCCCTGGGCTGCCACCCCAGGGGCACATACACTACGGGCTTTTTCTATCTCGGCCCAAAGGCCAGACCCGGTGTAGCCCTATCCTACCAGGAGGCATCAGAACTTTGGACAGCTTAGGGTGAACCTACCTTCAACTTAGGACAAGCCTTTTGCAAGGCCAGATTCAACCCAGGAGGAAAGGCTCTCCCACCGCCATCCGCCGTTTCTTAACAATCACATCCAGGAGCAGTACTAACTGGCCACGGAACCAATCCAGTTTTCTCGCTCCCTTCAAACTGGTAGGGGCGGACCCATTCAAATCAGAAGGCAATGGACCCATCCGGCTTTCTCTGATGTGGCTTACTTCCCAGTCCCCTGGTAGTTTTTGCTGACGTATGATGCTCATACATCTTTGGGGGCCATGGGGGCGCAATTTGGCATGTTCGCCCTGGGCTCTATATGACCTTGTCCTGGCACTAGGCCTCAGGGCTCTTGAGAGGACAATGAATGCAGGGTGCTGTGTCTTTGGGAAGCTATGTAAAGTGCCCTGCAAGCCCCTCCCACCAGCCATGAACTCAGTGAGAGGGTCATCCAATGACTAGGGTCCTGTGCTGGGAGGGGGATTTGGCTGGCGGGGAAGGGGGGGGGGATTTCTGCTCGGAGGGGAAATCTGAGAGGTAGAGGATTTATACTAGGAAGGGAAAATTCTTTTGGGGGGGGGGGGGGATTGTGCTGGGAGGATGTGAGCTGGGGGGAAGGGGGGGAAATATTTTTGATGGGGAGGGGTTTTCAGCAGGGGATTGGATTTGTACTGGGAGGAGGGGGAATTTGTGCTGATTTTGTGCTGTTTTTCAGGGGGAGGGGATTTTTGCTGACACGTGATGCACATACATCTTTGGGGGGGGGGGGCGCAATTTGGCATGTTCGCTCTGGGCTCTATATGACCTTGTCCCAGCACTTGGTCTTGGGCTCTTGAGAGGACATCTAATGCAGGTTGCTGTGTCTTTGGGAAGCTATATTCAGCACCCTGCAAGCCCCTCCCACCAGCCACAACCTCAGTGACAAGGTCATCCAGTGCCTAGGGCAAAGATGCCAAGCTGCAAACCGCAAGATTCCTCCCATTCATGATGTGGAAGCTTAGGGGATCCTAAATCCAACAGTCACTAATTTGTTAAAATCACTGCCGCTATCACTACTCCTATCAGCCTTGCAACAGAAGGAAGGTTCCCCCATCCGTACAGTAAACCATTGCACCCAGTGCAACAGCCCCTCTCGCCCACCCCTTGTCCCAGCCCTGCATAAACTGCCTGCATTGCATAGAAAAGTGATGACATCACTGCATCAAAAAAAAAAAAATATGTAAAAAAAGATGGAAAGGTTTTATAAAAAAAAAATAATAATTACCATGTTGATGAAGGGGGGAGGAGCCAAGCAGATTAAACGTAATTTGGGACTAGGTATTTTTACCTTTAAGCAGACATCGCTTTAGATGAGGACAGGATGGTTGTTTTACAGAGTTATGGAATTCTAATGGAAACACTCCAGTCTTCCTTTTTTTTTTTTTTTTTAAGCATATTAATATTTTTTTGGCAGGATCTGAATTGAATTATAATTCTTCTGGGGAAGTGGTACGGGTGACAGAAACATATTTTCTGCTCTGTGCACCCACTGAATCACCGGAGACTCGTTAACCTCTCCTGTGCCGGCCAACAAACCTAGAAAACCGCAACCACCGGAGAGAGAGAGAGGGAGAGAGAGAGAGAGGTGACGTGGGTAAAGGGCCACAAACTCCACACAGAGGAACAAAGGGTTTCTGATTAATTAACAGAGCACAACATAGGAATAGATGTGTGGTTTTTAAAGGGGGTTTCCATGGTGAACCATAAAGTGAGACCCCCTTCCTACCAATATAACTGGGGGCATTTGGACGCCCTGCAGATATCCCCTATTGTTTTCTTCTAAGGGTTGGAAAGATGTGACGCGCATATTTATTTTATTTTTTTAATCAACTTTTGAACTTAAATATGCATAAGGTACGACAATATATATAGCAATTTCAGCATTATATAGGTTTTCATGCGGTCACCCACCATTGCTAAATCAAGGAACGGATCAGCTCTGCTCAGTAGAAAGAATGGAAACTAGAAAAAAATAGATTGATTAGGAATGTATATATTTATATTTTAAATACTTAAATTTCATTACACACACACTAGATATATATATATATATATATATATATATATATATATATATATTTAAAATATTTAAATATATAATATAAAAATAATAATAATAATAATAACAATAATATATTAATAATGATAATAATAATAGTTATATAATATGTAAAAATAATTCAAATAGATTCATATATACATATATATATATATATATATATATATATATATATATATATATATATATATATATATATATATATATATATATATATATAAAATATATATATATATATATATATATATATATATATATATATATATATATATATATATATATATATATAATATAATATATAATAATAATATATATATATATATATATATATATATATATATATATATATATATATATATAATATTAATAATAATATTAATATATTAATAATAATGATAATAATAATACTTATATAATATGTAAAAATAATTCAAATATATTTACATATATATATATATATATATATATATATATATATATATATATATATATAGGTAGATAGATAGATAGATAGATAGATAGATAGATAGATAGATAGATAGATAGATAGATAGATAGATAGATAGATAGATAGATAGATAGATAGATAGATAGATAGATAGATAGATAGATAGATAGATAGATAGATAGATAGATAGATAGATATACAGTATCTCACAAAGGTGAGTACACCCCTCACAGTTTTGTAAACATTTTATTCTATCTTTTCATGTGACAACACTGAAGAAATGACACTTTGCTACAATGTAAAGTAGTGAGTGTACAGCTTGTATAACAGTGTAAATTTGCTGTCCCCTCAAAATAACTCAACACACAGCCATTAATGTCTAATCCGCTGGTAACAAAAGTGAGTACACCCCTAAGTGAAAATGTCCAAATTGGGCCCAATTAGCAATTTTCCCTCCCCAGGGTCATGTGACTCGTTAGTGTTACCAGGTCTCAGGTGTGAATGGGGAGCAGGTGTGTTAAATTTGGTGTTATCGCTCTCACTCTCTCATACTGGTCACTGGAGGTTCAACATGGCACCTCATGGCAAAGAACTCTCTGAGGATCTGAAAAAAAAAATTGCTGCTTTACATAAAGATGGCCTAGGCTATAAGAAGATTGCCAAGACCCTGAAACTGAGCTGCAGCATGGTGGCCAAGCTCATACAGCGGTTTAACAGGACAGGTTCCACTCAGAACAGGCCTCACCATGGTCGACCAAAGAAGTTGAGTGCACGTGCTCAGCGTCATATCCAGAGATTGTCTTTGGGAAATAGAGGTATGAGTGCTGCCAGCATTGCTGCAGAGGTTGAAGGGGTGGGGGGTCAGCCTGTCAGTGCTCAGACCATACGCCACACACTGCATCAAATTGGTCTGCATGGCTGTCGTCCCAGAAGGAAGCCTCTTCTAAAGATGATGCACAAGAAAGCCTGCAAACAGTTTGCTAAAGACAAGCAGACTAAGGACATGGATTACTGGAACCATGTCCTGTGGTCTGATGAGACCAAGATAAACTTATTTGGTTCAGATGGTGTCAAGCGTGTGTGGCGGCAACCAGGTGAGGAGTACAAAGACAAGTGTGTCTTGCCTACAGTCAAGCATGGTGGTGGGAGTGTCATGGTCTGGGGCTGCATGAGTGCTGCCGACACTGGGGAGCTACAGTTCATTGAGGGAACCATGAATGCCAACATGTACTGTGACATACTGAAGCAGAGCATGATCCCCTCCCTTCAGAGACTGGGCCGCAGGGCAGTATTCCAACATGATAACGACCCCAAACACACCTCCAAGACGACCACTGCCTTGCTAAAGAAGCTGAGGGTAAAGGTGATGGACTGGCCAAGCATGTCTCCAGACCTAAACCCTATTGAGCATCTGTGGGGCTCCTCAAACGAAAGGTGGAGGAGCACAAGGTCTCTAACATCCACCAGCTCTGTGATGTCATCATGGAGGAGTGGAAGAGGACTCCAGTGGCAACCTGTGAAGCTCTGGTGAACTCCATGCCCAAGAGGGTTAAGGCAGTGCTGGAAAATAATGGTGGCCACACAAAATTTTAACACTTTAGGCCCAATTTGGACATCTTCACTTAGGGGTGTACTCACTTTTGTTGCCAGCAGTTTAGACATTCATGGCTGTGTGTTGAATTATTTTGAGGGGACATAGAATTTACACTGTTATACAAGCTGTACACTCACTACTTTACATTGTAGCAAAGTGTCATTTCTTCAGTGTTGTCACATGAAAAGATAGAATAAAATATTTATTGGAAAAAAAAATATTTACAAAAATGTGAGGGGTGTACTCACTTTTGTGAGATACTGTATATATGTGTGTGTATATATATATATATATTTTTTTTTTTTTTTACTGGAATTAAGCTTTAACAATATAGTAAAATATAGTTAAGTACAGGCGGTCCCGGGGTTACAAACATCCGAGTTACAATTGTCTCCTACTTACAAACAGGGGAAACAACAGGAAGTGAGGAGAAATCTCCCCCTAGGAAGGGAAATTCACTCCTGTAAGTGTTCTCCTGGGAAAAAGGTGTCTCCACTGAAGCTTTTCAAAATCCAGTTGTCCTAGGGACAGAAAGAGAGGTGAAATCTTCTGAACGGGGTACAGACAGCAAAACAAATGGTACAGGGGTGTTAACCCTTCCCTATGTTATCCAAAAAACTAAAAAATGATTTTTTTTTGGCTGGAGCTACACTTAGAAAATGTTCCTGTTCCAACTTACAAACAAATTCGACTAAGGGCCCTTTCACACGGGCGCTCCGTATGTCCGCAAATCATCCTATTTTTTTGCAGATGATTTGCGGACATAATGTAAGTCAATGGCATTGCGGATGTCAGCGGAATACCATCCGCTGACATCCGATTTTCCTCCTTTCAGTTCTGTTCCGTTTTTTGGAACGGAACAGAACCCTATTTTTCCTCCGTTCAAAAAACAGAAAGGAAGCAAAATCGGATGTCAGCGGTGTCATCCACTGACATCCGCAATGCCCATAGACTTACATTATGTCCGTATATCATCCACAAACGGATGGGATGATATGCGGACATACGGAGCGGATGACACAAGTGTCATCCGCTCCGTGAAAAAAAAAAAAAAAAGGACCCGAGCGGAGAATAAAAACTGATCGCCCGTGTGAAAGAGCCCTTAAGAACAAACCTACAGTCCCTATCTTGTTTGTAACCCGGGGACCGCCTGTACTGTAGATAGTCATCACAAGCTGCTTTGTTTTGGCAGTTGCTTAAAAGCTATGCGATTTTTCCCTTGTTCTGTAAACCAAACTGGAATTGGAGTTCTCATACATTTGTCTGTACTCGATATCCGCCTTATTTTGAGACATTTTGCATTCCCCAAGAAATATTTTTTTCCCAGAATAATATACATAAGGATCCTGGAACTGCGACAGTCTGCACGGTTTTCATGCATATTGCACACTGTCTCCAACATGTAACCTACAGACGTGACCCGTGTTATATCGCTTGTCCTCTTACGATGATATGCCGTCACATGTTGCAGTTTTTCCTGTGCTTTGTGCAATATGTTCCCGTATATCACAGGTCAGACCGGCAATGCAAACATACATTTCTCACTAGTGCGAATATTTACACGCGTTCGCTGCAAACTGTACGTTAGGGCTAAGGAGGCTTTACCATGCTGTATATCATATCGTGCTTTCTGTTGTATAATGTGGTAAACTGGTTAATTCTACTGGCAGATGGCTTCCAGGGACCAAATGCTAGATGGAAAATGAACAGGTAGTTGATTTTCAGACTGTTTTGTAATTTCTCATTATTAATAATAATAATAATAATAATAATTTTAAATAAGTAGGAAAATTAAATAATACATAATTTATATTCATAATAATAATTAAATATTAATCTTATTTATTTATTTTATTTATTTTGCTTTAAGAAAAGAGGGAAAGAAGGAGAGAGGAGAGGGGAGGAGAGGAGAAGAGAAGGGAAAGGAGGAGATAGAAGAGGAGAGGGGAGGATAGGTGATGGGAGAGGGGAGGGGAGGGAAAGAAGAGAAGAGAAGAGAAGAGAAGAGAAGAGAAGAGAAGAGAAGAGAAGAGAAGAGGAGAGGAGAGGAGAGGAGAGGAGAGGAGAGGAGAGGAGAGGAGAGGAGAGGAGAGGAGAGGAGAGGAGAGGAGAGGAGAGGAGAGGAGAGGAGAGGAGAGGAGAGGAGAGGAGAGGAGAGGAGAGGAGAGGAGAGGAGAGGAGAGGAGAGAGAAGAGAAGAGGAAGGAGAGAGAAGAGAAGAGGAAGGAGAGAGAAGAGTAGAGGGGAAGGGAGGGGAGGGATGGAGATGGGAGAGGAGAGGAGATGAGAGAAGAGGAGAGGAGATGGGAGGGGAGGAGGGGAGAGGAGAGGAGAGGAGAAGTGGGGAGAAAAGAGGGGGAGGTGAAAGGAGAGGAGGAGGAGAGAAGAGAGGTGAGAAGAGTAGAGGAGAGGGAAGGGGAGGAGAGGAGATTGTAGAGGAGAGGAGATGGGGAGGAGAGGAGGAGAAGAGAGGAAGGGAGAAGAGAGGAATGGAGAAAAGGAGAGGGGTGAGGAGAAGCGGAAATCATAAAGAAAAGGAAAAGAAACACATGGGAAAGAAGAGTATTTTTTTTCTATTTCTTTTTTTTTTTTTTTTACTCCTTCTCCGGCCTTCAGCCCCCTTCCTTATAGAGGTAAATATGTCATTCTCTTGTAGCTGCTTCCCCTCCATACCTCTCCTCCCTCCTGTCCTGAGTGTTTGTTGCCTTAGGCTGGCCATACATGTTCAATTTTTGTTGTACAATTTTCTGATAGATTTACCACAAACCACATAATATGAGGTCAAAGCTAAACAACATTTTCACTTGTATCCAATTAGGCAGGCCTTTGTACTACATACTTGAAGGTAAATTTCAAGAAAATTGGACAGAAAATTGTAAGAAAATTGGATCATGTATGGCCAGCCTTATGGTCCTTCCTTCCGTCTTTTTTCTTCTTCATGCTGCTTTAAAAATGTCCCGCTATCCCTTCGCAGACCTTCCTTGCGGATCAACTTCTTCCTGTATTTTCTCAATACTTAGAACTGCTATTTTACCAAATGCTATTGTACTATTATGAATGCCGGTTTGCTTTTTGTTTGAAGGAACTTTATTAATGACTCTAAGCGATGGTACAGTGGATTGTTCTCACGTCTCTCCTGTTGATTTGCGGGTTGGACATTGTATGCTGCATTGTTTCTGTTCTTTTGTAACTCTTAATAATCATTTCTTTACATGTAACAATGATGGCACTCACATTATTATGGCTGTTTACAGGAAGCAAGGATGGAAGGAAGGAAAGAAGGATGGAAGGAAGTCCAAAAGAATGGGAAAAAAAACACATGGAAAAGAAAGGAACAAAAAGGAAATAGAGAGGGGGAAAAAAAAAAAGAAAGAAAGCATGGGGACTGTAGATGGAAGGAAACGAAGAAAGGAAAGAAGGAAGGAGGGAAGAAATGAAGAAGGGACAGATGGAAGGAAGGAAGGGAGGATTAAAGGAAAGAAGGAAGGAGGTAAGAAATGAAGAAGGGACAAATGGAAGGAAGGAGGGGAGGATTAAAGGAAAGAAGGAAGAAGGGATGGATGGAAGGAAGGAAGGAAGGAAGGGAGGATTAAGGGAAAGAAGGAAGGAGGGAAGTAATGAAGAAGGGATGGATGAAAGGGAGGATTAAAGGAAAGAAGGAAGGAGGGAAGAAATTAAGAAGGAACAGATGGAAGGAAGTGAGGATTAAAGGAAAGAATGAAGGAGGGAAGAAAGGAAGAAGGGACGAATGGAAGGAAGGAAGGGAGGATTAAAGGAAAGAAGGAAGGAGGGAAGAAATGAAAAAGCGACAGATGGAAGGAAGGAACAGAGGATCAAAGGAAAGAAGGAAGGAGGGAAGAAATGAAGAAGGGACGGATAGAAGGAAGGAAGGGAGGATTAAAGGAAAGAAGGCAGGAGGGAAGAAATGAAGAAGGGACAAATGGAAGGAAGGAGGGAAGGATTAAAGGAAAGAAGGAAGGAGGGAAGAAATGAAGAAGGGATGGATGGATGGAAGGAAGGAAGGGAGGATTAAGGGAAAGAAGGAAGAAGGGATGGATGGAAGGAAGGAAGGAAGGGAGGATTAAGGGAAAGAAGGAAGGAGGGAAGTAATGAAGAAGGGATGGATGAAAGGGAGGATTAAAGGAAAGAAGGAAGGAGGGAAGAAATTAAGAAGGAACAGATGGAAGGAAGTGAGGATTAAAGGAAAGAATGAAGGAGGGAAGAATGGAAGAAGGGACGAATGGAAGGAAGGAAGGGAGGATTAAAGGAAAGAAGGAAGGAGGGAAGAAATGAAGAAGGGACGTATGGAAGGAAGGGAGGATTAAAGGAAAGAAGGCAGGAGGGAAGAAATGAAGAAGGGACGGATGGAAGGAAGGAAGGGAGGATTAAAGGATAGAAGGAAGGAGGGAGGAAATGAAGAAGGGACGGATAGAAGGAAGGAAGGGAGGATTAAAGGAAAGAAGGAAGCAGGGAAGAAATGAAGAAGGGACAGATATAAGGGAGGATTAAAGGAAAAAAGGAAGGAGGGAAGAAATGAAAAAGCGACAGATGGAAGGAAGGAAGGGAGGATCAAAGGAAGGAGGGAAGAAATGAAGAAGGGACGGATAGAAGGAAGGAAGGGAGGATTAAAGGAAAGAAGGAAGGAGGGAAGAAATGAAGAAGGGACGGATGGAAGGAAGAAAGGGAGGATTAAAGGAAAGAAGGCAGGAGGGAAGAAATGAAGAAGGGACGGATGGAAGGAAGGAAGGGAGGATCAAAGGTAAGAAGGAAGGAGGGAAGAAATGAAGAAGGGACAGATATAAGGGAGGATTAAAGGAAAAAAGGAAGGAGGGAAGAAATGAAAAAGCGACAGATGGAAGGAAGGAAGGGAGGATTAAAGGAAAGAAGGAAGGAGGGAAGAAATGAAGAAGGGACGGATGGAAGGAAGGAAGGGAGGATTAAAGGAAAGAAGGAAGGAGGGGAAGAAATGAAGAAGGGACAGATGGAAGGAAGGAAGGGAGGATCAAAGGAAAGAAGGAAGGAGGGAAGAAATGAAGAAGGGATGGATGGAAGGAAGGAAAGGAGGATTAAAGGAAAGAAGGCAGGAGGGAAGAAATGAAGAAGGGATGGATGGAAGGAAGGAAAGGAGGATTAAAGGAAAGAAGGAAGAGCAAGAAAGGTATAGGTGAGAAAAAGAAAGAAATGTATAATTAGGAGAGGAAGAAAGGAAGGGAAGGGAGAGGTAAATTACAGAAGAAAAAGGAAAGAAAAGGAAAGGTAGGGAAAGAAAACAGATGAATAGCAAAAGGAAAGGAAAATTAATAGAATGGAAGCGGAAAAAAAAACAGAAAGGGAAGGAAAATAAGGGAGAAGAAAGAAATGGGAAGAAGAAGGGGAGAGGACAGGAAAGAAAAAGAGAAGAAACAGGAGAGGAAATATAAGGGAGGCAGGAAAAGGGACAAGAAGGAAGGAAAGAAGGGGAAAGGAAAAGAAGAAGTCAAAGCAAACACTGAGAGAGGAGAAAAAAAAAGGAAAGATGCAGTACTTAATGAGAATAGGAAGGAAGAAAAGGAAGTTGGAGAGGGAAAAGAAATTGGAATAGAGGAAGTATGAAAGAAGGAAGAATAGGGCTAAGAATGCAAGAAAAAGAAGAGACAGAGAAAAAGAAAGAAAGAAAGAAAGAAAGAAAGAAAGAAAGAAAGAAAGAAAGAAAGAAAGAAAGAAAGAAAGAAAGAAAGAAAGAAAGAAAGAAAGAAAGAAAGAGATGAAGTGACAATTAAGGATGAGTCAGAAAGAAAAAAAGCAGGGAGAGAAGGAAGAAAAAGAGGGCAGAAGAAAAGCAAGGGAACTAATAGAGAGGGAGGAAAGAAGAAAGGAAAAAGAGAAGGAACGAGGAAGGAAGGAAGGTGTCCAGGTAATAGGAAAAGAGAGAAAAAAAAGGGAAGAATGGAGTAGAGAACATCGGTAAGAAGGAAAGAAGGAAGGAAGGAAGGAAGGAAGAGAAAATAGGATAGAGGGAAGGAAAAAGTAGAAAGTAAGGGTGAAAGAAAATAAGTTATGGAGAAAGAAAGAAAAGAAAGTGAAGGAAGAAAGGAAAGAAGGAAGAAAGGGAAGGAAGGAAAGAAAAGAAAATTGGAAGGAGAGGAGGAAAAAGTAGAAAGGAAGGGTGAAAGGAAATAAGTTATGGAGGAAAAAAAAAAAGGAAAGAAAGTGAAGGAAGAAAGGAAAGAAGGAAGGTAGGAAAGAAAAGAAAATAGGAAGGAGAAAAGGTAAAAAGTAGAGGAAGGGTGAAAAGAAATAAGTTATGGAGAAAGAAACAAAAGGAAGGAAGGAAGGAGACAAAGGAAAAAAAACAGGAAGAAGGGGAAAAAAATAGGGAGAAAAAAAAGAAAGGAGTGAAGAAAGGAAGGAATGAAAGGACAAAAAAATAAGAAAAATGGTGAAAGAAAGAAACAGAAACAGAAAGAAAGTAAAGAAAGCCATGGAGGAAGTGACAATTAAGGATGAGTCAGTGCCAGTGCACATAGTGTGAAGAATTAATCGGTGGCAGCTTTCTCTTGATATTTCAGATATATTTTTAGAGCCAGTCTTGCTGTCAGTCATAATAACCCCTAGGCTCACCTCTCTCTTAGCCAGAACATGACCCTTGTTGGCTGGCAAAGCATGCTGGGAATTGTGGTTCGACAACAGCTGGAACTCCAGGCTGCCATAGCCTGCTGTTGCGGAATAATATAACATTCAGATGGTGCCGTAAAAACAGCATGCCAAGCGGCACTCAGGTGCAGGATAAGAGCACCAAAGTCATTCTGCCGCGGCTCTTGAAGGCAGCCTGGAGCAGCTGAGATTGTGATCACACCCTGCGATGTTTAATGATTCTTTTACCCTGCAGTGGTCATAATTAAGTCCTTGTTATTCTGTGTCTTGTATGCACTTGTGATTTACTTATGATTTCACTTACCAAGTCAGAAAGTCTTTATGCTCGGGTTTAAATTTAGTGCCTGGGATTCAAAAGCATAAATGTGTATCAGAGTAAAATAAATGTGAGCCGCTTTATCCATTTGTGCGGAGAGTATTTATGGAATGGAGAATATTAAGTGGGGTATGATTTAATCCCGGCTAAGGGAGGTACACCGTCACACCGATCATTAACCCTTTACCTCCCAGCTCGTTACCAACTTGACAATCAGGAAATTAAAAATCAAACATTGAACGCCTTGCTAAAATGAAACCTTAAAAATGCCTTATACAAATTTCTTAGTGGTCTCACACTTTAAGGGGACGTGTACTGTGAAAGCCAAAAAAAATGGCTAGAGAATAGAAAAGGACCAGTCACTGGTATTGCCTGGGGTCTTTCTGCAGTTGATGTTTTCCCTAATGCTGACTTGCCATGACTTGTTATGATTGAATTGTGCCTCTGTATGGAGGAGGCCATCTTGATGAAGGGGCATGGATTTGCTTCCCTATGTTAGGACTGCTACTCTGATGACTGGTGATGTGATGACTGGCGATGTGATGACTGGCAATGGTATGATGTGATGTGATGACTGGCGATGTGATGACTGGCGATGTGATGAATGGCAGTGTGATGACTGGCGGTGTGATGACTGGGGATGTGATAATTGGCGATGTGATGTCGTGATGTGATGACTGGCTATGTGATGACTGGCGATGTTATGACGTGATGTGATGACTGCCGATGTTATGACGTGATGTGATGACTGCCGATATTATGACGTGATGTGATGACTGGCGATGTGATGACTAGCGATGTGATGACTGGCGATGTGATGACTGGTGATGTGATGACTGGCTATGTGATGACTGGCGATGTTATGACGTGATGTGATGACTGGCGATGTTATGACGTGATGTGATGACTAGCGATGTGATGACTGTCGATGTGATAACTGGCGATGTGATGACTGGCGATGTGATAACTGGCGATGTGATGACTGGCGATGTGATGACTGTCGATGTGATAACTGGTGATGTGATGACTGGCGATGTTATGACGTGATGTGATGACTGGCAATATGATGACTGGTGATGTGATGACTTGCGGTGTGATGACAGGCGATGTGATGATTGTTGATGTGATGACTGGCGATGTTATGACGTGATGTGATGACTGGCAATATGATGACTGGTGATGTGATGACTTGCGGTGTGATGACAGGCGATGTGATGATTGTTGATGTGATGACTGGCAATGTTATGACGTGATGTGATGATTGGCGATGTGATGACTGGCGATGTGATGACTGGCGATGTGATGACTGGCGATGTGATGATTGGCGATGTGATGACTGCTGATGTGATGACTGGCGATGTGATGACTGCTGATGTGATGATTGGCGATGTGATGACTGGCAATTTGATGACTGGCGATGTTATGATGTGATGTGATGATTGGTGATGTGATGACCTGCGATGTGATGACTGGCTATGTAATGACTGGTGATGTGATAAATGGCGATGTGATAAATGGCGATGTGATAAATGGCGATGTGATGACTGATGGGGTAAATGACCAAGAACAAGCAGAATTGGTAAAGCAGGGAGACTCTTGCGCTGCAGGTCCTCAGGTACAGCTTCCTCTCCAGCAAGGAGAACAGTGAGCATCACAATAGTGATGTCATTAAATCTCACTCTAAAAGTGATGATTAGCAGTGAGGGACAGCAGTGCTTTAGATGATCTCACACTGCAGATATACAGCTGTAAGGCTCAAGGATTTTAGGAAAGTAGAGGAGCAGGCTGTTGCTTCCTCATGTCTGAGCTGTCCCTCACAGACTGGTGGTTTAATGACTGATTTATTTATACCTACAGGTAAGCCTACAATAAGTATGCGCCATTTAGTAGATATTTCATTTAGCAGCGCAGGTGATGTCACCTGCGCATGGACACTGCCACTGGAGGGCTTTGTTTTCTGGTAAGTCTTTCATAATTAGCCCATTATGAGATTAATTTGAAGGGAGAATATTTTTTTTGCAGTTTGCTACCGCTTTAAAGAGTATTCAGAAAATAGAAGAGGTAGAGGAAGCACAGTTCCATGGAATAGATAAAGCAGAAGCAGGGAGATCCTTTACTGCAGGTCCTCAAGTACAGCTTCCTTTCCAGCAAGGAAACAGTGAGCATCACAGTAGTGATGTCACTAAATCTCACTCTAAATCTGGTGAGACTAGCAGTCAGGGGTAGCAGCACTTTAGATGATCTCACACTGCAAATATACAGTTGTAAGGCTCAAGGCTTTTAGAAAGGTAGGGGTGCAGGGCATTGCTCCCTTGTGTCTGAGCTGCTCCTCAATAACTAGTGATTTATTGACTGGTTAAAAAGTGGTAGTAAAGGCTTTTTTATTTTATTTATACCTACAGGTAAGCCCAGGGCTTTTTTTCTCCGAGAATAGGTGCAGGAACTCCCCATTCTAAGTCACTTTGCCCCCTACCCAGCTCCGAGCACTGATCCTTGGTTTCACCCACCCTAGCCAGCTCTGAGCACTGACCCTTGGTTTCACCCCCCCTACCCACCTCCGAGCACTGACCCTTGGTTTCACCCCCCCTACCCAGCTCCGAGCACTGACCCTTGGTTTCTCCCCTCCCCCCACCCACCCCCGAGCACTGACCCTTGGTTTCACCCCCTACCCAGCTCCCAGTACAGACCCTTTTGGAGAATATAGGGCCAAGTATCATTTTGTAGTATGGAATTTGGTAATGATAACAAGAAAAGCAATACAATAGATCCCCCACAGCCAGCAGCAATAGACCCCCCCCCCTCCAGCAACAACAGACCCCCAGCGGCGACAACAGATTTCCCAGCTAGCAACAATTGACTCTCCAGCAGCCAGCAACAGCAGACCCCTCCCTAAACAGTAGATCCCTGACAGTCACAATAAACCCCCAGTTACAAAAGATCCTCCACCAGCAACAATAGATTGGCATGCAAAAATAGATCCCCTCCAGCAACAATAGATCCCCCTGCAGCAAGCATCAGTAGACCTTCCAGCACACCCAAGAACCCCTTGACATGTCATACATTCAATGCTGGAGGTGCCGGAACTGCGTTCCCCCACGTTCCCGCTGAAAAAAAGCCCTGGGTAAGCCTATAATAGGGCTCACCTGTAGGTACAATAAATATCTCCTAAACTTGCACCGTTTATTAGATATTTAATTTAGCAAAGTAGGCGATGTCACCGGTGCATTGGCACTGTGTTCTCAATGGATGGAGTGCCGTCCATAGATAGAGCTGTGCCGCGGATGCATGGGATTGACATAATCGCGGCTTGCCCAATCAAACGGCGGCTGCCCAGGAACCAGGAAGGGAGACTGGGTGAAGATGGAAGCCCTGTTAGCAGTGACAGCGCACCACTGGGCGGCTTTATTTTCAGGTAAATCATTCATAATGGGCTAGCATGCATTGCATACTAGCCAATTTTACATTTATTTGCAGGGAAAATATTATTATTATTATTATTTTTGCGGTTTGCTACTGCTTTAAAGAGTATTCAGAAAATAGAAGAGGTAGAGAAAGCAAAGATCCACGGAATGGATAAAGCAAAAGCAAGGAGATCCCTCACTGCAGGTCCTCGGGTACAGCTTCCTCTCCAGCAAGAACAGTGTTGCAGCACAGTAATAACCTCACCAAATCCAAGTCCATATCTGGCGGGGCTAGCAGTCAGAGGTAGAAGTGCCCTAAATGCATAAAAGCCGGCTCACGATCGATCCTTCTTATGAAGTTATTTTTGCACTAAAGCAGTTACAACATCTTGGAAATACAAACGCATTTCGTCCTAAGCCTTCCCCCTAGTAGTGCATTAACCACTTTACCTCCGCTTACATGGAGGCTACTGCGGCAAAGTGCCGCGATCCCGTCCAGCGATGTAGACCTACGTCGCTGGACTCCGCCCCTTGTGGGCGGCGCTCGCGCGCCGCCGGAGGCTCGCTCCCGCTGTGTTCATTCACAGCGGGAGTCGGGCCAGTGGAGGAGCAGCGGCGATTGCCGCTGCTCTGCCCCGATCGTCGGGGATCGAGTCTGGAGATCCGCCCGCTGTATGTAAACACAGCAGGCGGATCTCCATAGTGACAGGGACTGACAGATCGGAGTGTTCAGCATAGCTGGACATCCGATCTGTCCTTCTGTCACACAGTCACCTCCCCCCCCACACGTCAGTAAGCACCAGGCATACATTAACCCCTCCCTCTCCAATAAAATTAACCCCTTCCCTGCCAGTGTCATTTTTACAGTAACAGTGCATATATATAGCACTGATTACTGTAGAAATGTCACTGGTACCCCCAAAAGTGTCAACAATGTCAGTCAAGGGTCCGATCTGTCCGCCGCAATGTCGCAGTCCCGCAAAAAAAATCGCAGATCACCGCCATTACGCGTTAAAAAAAAAACACCAAAAATGACAGAAATCTTTCCCTTAGTTAGTAAACGCAATAACTTTTGCGCAAACCAATCAAAATACGCTTATTGCGATTTTTTTTTACTAAACATAGGTAGCAGAAAACAAATTGGGCAAAAATTTAAAAAAAATTTGATTTTTACATTTTTTTTGGGGGGAATTTCATATAAAAAAATGTGAAAAATATTGTTATTTTTTCAAAATAAACGCTCTTTTTTTGTTTATAGCGCAAAAAGTAAAAATCGCACAGGTGATCAAATACCACCAAAAGAAAGCTCTGTTTGTGGGAAAAAAAGGACGTAAATTTCGTTTGGGTACGGCGTCGCACAACCGCGCAATTGTCAGTTAAATTCGCACAGTGCCGAATCGCAAAAAGTGGCCTGGACGGAAGACAGCAAAATCCTCCGGTGGTAAAGTGGTTAAATCATCTCAGACTGCAGATATACAGCTGTGAGGCTCACAGCTCTTAGGGAGGTAGAGAAGCAGAGCTTTGCTTCTTCATATGTAAAGAAATCAGGTGCGCTGCCCTAGTGCATATGTGCAACATACAAAATGATGCAAACAAATAAACCAAAAATGCAATAATAATGCAAAAAAATGAAAACGTATGCAAATCGTGTAAAACAAAAAATGTCCAGAAGGTGACTAGTGATACACCAATGTGCAATAAACGTCCATGTTATAAGTCCATAAATAAAGTGCAAAAAATGGTGACATAAACTTCCAGCTTGGGGAAAGGTGAACTGTGATTGGAAGGTGCAAAGTCCCACCACCAGCTTGGCCTCTTACCAGAAGTTAAACGTTAAGGGCATATATGAATATGACCGCTCCAAAGGTCATGCAGCCAGGTAGAAAAGTTCCCAGAAATACAGAAGGCACTCTGACACACTCGTGCTCCCTAGACTCTTACCAGACAAAAGCCAAACAAGAAGCCTGGTTCTATGGTGATGAGTGGTCCTGCCGGGGGTTACTGGACTCTAGGATGGCTGATGTAGTTGCTTGTGTCCAAGAGGAACAGACCCAGTCAGAAAGCCTGACGAAAGAAGATCCTGCCAAAGGTGACTAGACTCTGATTGGCTGCTGTAACTCCTTAGTCTGGTTGACCTCAATAATAGGGGACACAACAGAGGGGACCGCAATAGTGCATTACCAACAGTAGATATTTATTAAAAACAAATGGTTGCACTTACAGTTGTGAAGACAATAATAGCGAGTTCCCTCACGGAGGAGCTGTATGGCGGGGTCCGCCTGCAGTGCGGACCGCTGCCTGGTCTAGATGTGATGACGCGGCGCCTCCTCTCTGACGCGTTTCTCCCGATAGGGCATCCACTTAGATAGGAGGTCAAGTCTCCTTCAAGTCTTCTTCATGTCTGAACTGCCCCTCAGTGACTATTTATTTGATGACTGGCGATCTGACAATTGGTGAAGAAGAGTTCAAGAAAATAGCAGAAGAGGTAGAGGAAGTACACAGCCACAGAATGGATGTAACAGAAGCAGAGAGATCCTTTAAATGCAGGTCCTCAGGTACAGCTTCCTCTCCAGCAAGGAGAACAGTGAGCAGCATAGTGATTACATCACCAAATCACATTCTAAATCTGATTAGGTTAGCAGTCAGAGGCAGCTTTAGATGATCTCACACTGTATATTTACAGCTGTAAGGCTCAAGGCACTTAGCGAGGTAGAGGAGCAGGGCATTGCTTCCTCATGTCTCATCTGCCCCTCAATAACTGGTGAATTGATGGCTGGAAAAAAAAGTATTCATAGAATGAATAGGGCAAAAGAAGGGAGAATCTTGCACTGCAGGTCCTCAGGTATAGATGCATCTCCAGCAAGAGAACAGTGAGCAGCACAGAAATGACATCACCAAATCTCACCTCCAATTTGATGAGACTAGCAGTCATAGGCAGCAATGCATTAGATGATCTCACACTGCAGATATACAGTTGTAAGGCTCAAGGCAATTAGGAAGGTAGAGGAGCAGGGCTTTGCTTCCTCATGTCTGAGCTGCTCCTCAATTACTAGTGATTTGATGACTGGTGATCTGATGACTGCTGAAGAATTCAGAAATTAGCAGAAGAGGTAGATGAAGTATAGATCCAAAGAATAGATACATGAGAAACAGAGAGATCCTTTGAATGCAGGTCCTCATGTACAGCTTCGCCTCCAGCAAGAGAACAGTGAGATGTGAAGTAAATACTGCGCTACCCTATTCAGTCTGGCTGAACAGCTTATAAATGCAATATGCAGTGATTTAAATGTTATGAATGAAAGAAAAAAGAGTGTGGATCACTCCAATAAACTCAAATACATACAGTGCATATATATATAACAAAGTCCATGTGTGATTAAGGTAAATGGTGACAGTCCACTTGAATCGTGATTAAAGTGCAATATGCTGAATAAAAGTCTCTTTGGTGCAGTATACGATCGGTGATGACTCCAGTGACCCTCTGTTTCACCACTCAGTGCTCAAAGGTAAGGTAGCTCACTTACCAGATATGGTGGATTCTTATGGCATACGCCAAAAAGAATCTATATGCGCTTGTGTGTTTCTCCTTTTATCGGATGGTCCGGTTCCGTGTTGGGCCCATATACACTCGGGATAAACAAAGACAGATGCTCCTCATAGTGTAACAAGGTAACGACCTTTATTTTCACACGAACACATTATACGCCAATAGCACTCTTCATATTAAAAACATCCGATAAAAGTCCATAAAAAACACTGTGATAAACTCCAAAAATCGTGCAAAACTTGTGCAAACTTGCAAATACCCGTGAGGGATCACAGTAAAAAAGGTACCCATGTAGGGTCAACAAGTAAGGTAAGGTTACCGCTACTGAGCTCCTGTGTTGCCTCGCGGCACAATAAAACAGGACGCTGGTATTCTCCGCTGTTTACACCGTACCCGGAAGTGGTGTTACCGGCGTGCGTTCCAGCAATAGCTCAGAGCGAGGCAGCGTGCGTACCAACTTGACGCGTTTCGTCAGAGATGTGACGTCTTCGGAAGAGAACAGTGAGCAGCATGGAAATGACATCACTAAATCTCACTTAAAACCTGGTGAGACTAGCAGTCATAGGCAGCGATGCCTTAGATTATCTCACACTGCAGATATACAGCTGTAAGGCTCAAGGCTTTTGGGAAGGTAGAGGAGCAGGGCTTTGCTTCCTTATGTCTGAGCTGCCCCTAAATTACTAGTGATTTGATGACTGGTGATCTGGTGACTGGTGAAGAAAAATTCAGAAAATAGGAGAGGTAGATGAAGTACAGATGCAAAGAATAGATACATGAGAAACAGAGAGATCCTTTGAATGCAGGTCCTCATGTACAGCTTCCCCTCCAGCAAGGAGAACAGTGATCAGCACAGTGATTACACCAAATCTCATTCTAAATATGATGAAACTAACAGTCAGAGGCAGCAGCGCTTTAGATGATCTCACACTGTATATATACAGCTGTAAGGCTCAAGGCACTTAGCGAGGTAGAGGAGCAGGGCTCTACTTTCTCATGTCTCATCTGCCCCTCAATGACTGGTGATTTGATGGCTGGCAAAGAAGTATTCATAGAATGAATAGGGCAAATGTAGAGAGATTCTTGCTCTGCAGGTCCTCAGGTACAGCTTCATCTCCAGCAAGGAGAACAGTGAGCAGCACAGTGATTACATCACCAAATCTCATTCTAAATATGATGAGACTAACAGTCAAAGGCAGCAGCGCTTTAGATGATCTCACACTGCAGATATACAGTTGTAAGGCTCAAGGCAATTAGGAAGGTAGAGGAGCAGGGCTTTGCTTCCTCATGTCTGAGCTGCTCCTCAATTACTAGTGATTTGATGACTGGTGATCTAAAGACTGGTGAAGAAGATTTCAGAAAATAGCAGAAGAGGTAGCTATAGTACAGATCCAAAGAATAGATACATCAGAAGCAGAGGGATCCTTGTACTGCAGGTCCTCATATACAGCTTCCCCTCCAGCAAGGAGAACAGTGATCAGCACAGAAATGACATAAACAGATCTCACTTAAAATCTGGTGAGATTAGCAGTCAGAGGCAGCGATGCCTTAGATGATCTCACACTGCAGATATACAGCTGTAAGACTCAAGGCTTTTAGGAAGGTAAAAGGGAGCAGGGCATTGCTTCCCCATGTCTCATCTGCCCCTCAATGACTGCTGATTTGATGGCTGGCGAAGGAGTATTCATAGAATGAATAGGGTAGAAGAAGGGAGATTCTTGCACTGCAGGTCATCAGTTACAGCTTCATCTCCAGCAAGAGAACAGTGAGCAGCACAGAAATGACATCACCAAATCTCACTTCACATCTGGTGAAACTAGCAGTCAGAGACAGCAATGCCTTAGTTCAGTGTTTCTCAACTCCGGTCCTCATGGCACACTAACGGGCCAGATTTTAAGTATTACCTTGGGGAGATGCAGACTAGAATACTGCAATCACTGAGCAGCAAATTAGATCACCTGTGATGTATTTCAGTTTTCTTGCAAACCTGGCCTGTTAGTGTGCCCTGAGGACCGGAGTTGAGAAACACTGCCTTAGTTGATCTCACACTGCAGATATGCAGCTTGGAAGTTCAAAGCACAGGAGTGATTTTCAGGAGTAATTCAAAGAAAAGAATAAATATTTCTAAATAGTGCCAAGGCACAGTTAACATTTTCAGATGTTCTTTATATAGAAAATCAGAAATGTTGACTTCAGGTCTACTATGAAGGTAATGTATAGTCTTTCTAATGACTATTAGATATGCACACAATGAGATTACATAATCTTAATGTAAATAATTTGATCAGTGAGTAGAGATGGTCTATTATTGCTGTGTGAATATCAAAGAATTTACACAGCCATTGCTAATAATCTCTGTAACAGATCAAGATAGATAGATATATAGAAAGATAGAGGATAAATGCATAGATAGATTGTCATCTCCATCTAGTGGCCATTCTGTGGTATTTCCTTGACTGAAATATTTCAGGAAAATAAAGCATTATGGCCACTAGATGGAGTTGATGATAATAGGAAATAAACATATTAAAGACACTTCAGAAAGGGAGGGGACATATCTAAACAGGTAGATGTGGGAGCTGCAGGTTTACCTCCGGTGCCTATTACAATGCACAGTCCTATTTAGAAAGCTTTATACTGATCCTGGATATACTTCATTGTTCCTACGGCAAATAAATAACCCTGTCGACTCTGCCACTTCTAAGTCGTCAAGAAGGTGAAGAAGGGGGTTCGGGCTCCTTATAATGCAAATCTACGAAGCGGTTGAGCTACCGAAAGCAATGCTCTCCCTGTGAGGCCGATGTCTTTTCTCAACATTGTTGGGCAGAGAGGTTGGGTCAAATACAGAGCTCCCTCTAGTGGCTGTTATGCAAATCTCTGTACGTAATGCAGTAGCAAAAATATGAAGGAACAAGCTTGTAAAAATGGGAAGGTCAAATCTCATAGCACCTGTATAGGGAGTGATGGAGATCACATTGTACGGGCAGGTATGGGGAGCATGTGACTCACTTCCTTTCCTCCCCAATGCAGCATTGATGCTCAGTGATTGGCTGCTGACACATTGAGGTGGGTAAAGATTCCTCATCCCTTCATTCTGAACCTACACTTGGAGCCTGTATAGGACTTTCTTTATTTACTACCAGAAACTTTACATATGTGCAGATAGGGAGGCAGAGATCAACCTGTCAGATTGTCCTGCAATGACCAACCATAAACACTTCAATAATGACTCAGATATGGAAATGCACTGTACTGTCCCTTTAAGGTTTACTGCATGCTGATCATAACATACCGGATTTATTTCTGATGCAATCAGAGGACATATGGAGGAAAAACCATGATCAGAGAGCGAGGGATCCACATAGATCATTCTATCTATCTATCTATCTATCTATCTATCTATCTATCTATCTATCTATCTATCTATCTATCTATCTATCTATCTATCTATCTATCTATCTATCTATCTATCTATCTATCTATCTATCTATCTATCTATCTATCTATCTATCTATCTATCTATCTCTATTTATCTATCTATCTATCTATCTATCTATCTATCTATCTATCTATCTATCTATCTATCTATCTATCTATCTATCTATCTATCTATCTATCTATCTATCTCTATTTATCTATCTATCTATCTATCTATCTATCTATCTATCTATCTATCTATCTATCTATCTGTCTGTCTGTCTGTCTGTCTGTCTGTCTGTCTGTCTGTCTGTCTGTCTGTCTGTCTGTCTGTCTGTCTGTCTGTCTGTCTGTCTGTCTGTCTGTCTGTCTGTCTGTCTGTCTGTCTGTCTGTCTGTCTATCTATCTCTATCCCGCTATGTCTATCTATCTATCTATCTATCTATCTATCTATCTATCTATCTATCTATCTATCTATCTATCTATCTATCTATCTATCTATCTATCTATCTATCTATCTATCTATCTATCTATCTATCTATCTATCTCTCTCTATCCCGCTATGTCTATCTATCATCTATCTATCTATCTATCTATCTATCTATCTATCTATCTATCTATCTATCTATCTATCTATCTATCTATCTATCTATCTCTCTCTATCCCGCTATGTCTATCTATCATCTATCTATCTATCTATCTATCTATCTATCTATCTATCTATCTATCTATCTATCTATCTATCTATCTATCTATCTATCTATCTATCTATCTATCTATCTATCTATCTATCTATCTATCTATCTATCGGTCTATCCCTCCATCGGTCGGTCTCCCTGACCCCCCCATCTGTCTGTCTGGCAGTGTGTCTGGGTGCGTCTGATGTCCATAAATATTTGATGTCAGACGTAGACATATACAGCCCCATCGTCCTCCTGGCACAGATGAGAACAGCCATTTTCCTATGTTATTATGCATTTAGAAGGCACAGACCACAGGTGTTTGGTAATAATTAGTGGCGGATTTATAAAGTATGTCATTACATAAACTTAAAACTTAAAAGCTGCAGCGTCGGAGGGAAAACCAATAGAACGCGGGCCCCGGATTATCTGATATCCCTTAACTTAATCACATGGCTCTTAAGAGAAGGACACAAACAGCTGGGGCCCCCCTAATATGCATGCAATGTGTGTAAAGTGATACATTGTATCGCTGTTTGTTTCAGGAAGGAAAGAAAACCCATTTACGCAGCATTATCGCAGCAATTATTGTTTCTTAGTGGTAACTCAATTGCCTTATGACATTTTAGAAAGTAAATTTAATGCAGTTGATGCCCTTCAGTGCAGAGCTGAATTTTTTTGGACGAATGTTTTCCTGTACGACAGCAAAACAAAAGCGATAAAAATTCCGGCCGTTTGGGTCTTATGCCGGTATTGTATTTCTGTGTTTTTTTATAATCTGATTGCTAGTGCTTAAGACTCCTCGCAGGCTTGGATAAATGATCGATTTCTTTTCAGATCGATCTTCCCCGATAAGAAAAATATGTCACATGGGGAAGTGGATTTTAATAGTTAATATACTTTGATCATTTCTGATCACAAATATTTGGATTTTGTTCAATAGTTCCGATACTAACGCAATTTATGATCATAAATAATTGTATATCGATCAATAGTAAACCCCTTGGGGCTGGCCGTATGCATATATGCCATCTCTTGGCAGGTGGGCCTTGACGCTGAGCTGCCGCATATATGCGGCCCTGCGATTACAATGTAACTGTGCAGAGAGCACGTTCCCAGCACAATAGTGGTCGGGGATTGGTAAGCTCCCGATGCATCAAAAATAATTGGAATTCGATCAATAGTTAAGATACTATGATAATTGTTGATTATAAATAATTTGAATTGGATCAATAGTTAACATACTATCATAAATAATAATCACAGATAGGTTGATTTCAATCAATAATTAAGATACTATCATAATTAATAATCACAAATAATTGGATTTTAATCAATAATTAAGATACTATCACAATTGATGATCATAAATAATTGGATTTCAATCAATAGTTAAGATACCATCATAATTAATAATCACAAATAATTGGATTTCAATCAATAATAAAGATACTATCACAATTGATGATAAATAATTGAATTTCAATCAATAGTTGAGATACTATCATAGTTTTTAATCACAAACAATTGGATTTAATCAAAAATTAAGATACTATCACAATTGATCATTAATAATTGGATTTCAATCAATAGTTAAGATGCTATCATAATTAATAATCACAAATAATTGGATTTTAATCAATAGTTAAGATACTATCACAATTAATGATCATAAATAATTGGATTCCAATCAATAGTTAAGATGCTATCATACCTAATAATCACAAATAATTGGAATTTAATAAATAGTTAAGATATTATCACAATTGATAATCACAAGTAATTGGAATTTAATCAATAATTAAGATACTATAACAACTGATAATCACAAATAATTGGAATTTAATCAATAATTAAGATACTATAACAATTGATAATCACAAATAATTGGAATTTAATCAATAATTAAGATATTATCACAATTGATAAACACAAATAATTGGAATTTAATCAATAGTTAAGATACTATCACAATTGATGATCATAAATAATTCAATTTCAATCAATAGTTAAGATACTATCATACATAATAATCACAAATAATTAGATTTCAATCAATAATTAAGATACTATCATACCTAGTAATCACAAATAATTGGAATTTAATCAATAGTTAAGATACTATCATACATAATAATCACAAATAATTGGATTTTAATCAATAGTTAAGATACTATCACAATTGATTATCACAAATAATTGGAATGTAATCAATAGTTAAGATACTATCACAATTGATGATCATAAATAATTACATTTCAATCAATAGTTAAGATTCTATCATACCTAATAATCACAAATAATGGGAATTTAATCAATAGTTAAGATACTATCACAATTGATTATCACAAATAATTGGAATTTAATCAATAGTTAAAATACTATCATACATAATAATCACAAATAATTGGATTTCAATCAATAATTAAGATACTATCATACCTAATAACTACATAATTTTCATAAATAATTACATTTCAATTAATAGTTAAGATACTACCATACCTAATAATCACAAATAATTGGAATTTAATCAATAGTTAAAATACTATCACAACTGATAATCACAAATAGTTGGATTTCAATCAATAGTTAAGATACTATCATAATAACTGTTAATAATTTATCAAATGAATCTTTGTTTCCACCATGTAATCCCATAAAATGATCTGATTGAAATTGGATCCACACACTCTTCAATAAATGATTACTTTTTCTTCCAATCGTTGTCTTCCCAGAGGAATAATTGATCTGTAGTCTACAAGTAATTCCATTGATACACACGGGGAATTTCGTTCAATAATTGAGATTGAGATTTGATGGTAACTTGTTATCATAAGTTATCAACCGCATCTTTGTTTCCACCATGTAATTTCATGATCTGATCATTTAAAATATGATCGTATTTATAAACACAACTTCTCAGTGCTGTAGATTGATGCAAAACGATCAATAATAATCCCTTCTGGCCGATCGACTCAGTTTGATCTCTCAGAAGCGAAGTTATGGCTATTTGATTGTTTTCAGATCGTTTTGAATTGGATAAAACAATCGAAGCGTGTATGGCCACCATGAAAATTTGGAAGATGTGGGGTTCCGCAAGCAAGAAAGGGAGGGGGAGGGGGGGGGGATAACCTTGAAACAACCCATCTATTCTTATTACAGGTAGTTATATAGCGCTTTACATTCAAATCAGTCCCTGCCCTCAAGAGCTTACAATCTAAGGTCCTTATCTCAAATGCACATGAGGGCCAGGTAATCTACCAGCATGTCTTTAGAGTGTAGAAGGAAACTGGAGTACATGGAGAAAACCCAGGCAAGCGCAAGGTGAGCATGCAAACTCCATGCAGATAGTTTCATGCCCAAACCTGGATTTGAACCAGGGACCTCAGCGCTGCAGGGAAGAAACATTAACCACTGTTGTATGTGAACTCTAAAACAAGGTTTGTTGTTTCAAGGTTTAGACATGTGACTAAATTGTCTCCCCACCAGAGTTGGACTGGCCTGGGGGGCAACTGCCCCCCTGGGCCACTCGAATGCCCTGCAGCAATGCTGGCAGCACTCATATTTCTATTTCCCAAAGATGCTGATGCACTCAACTTCTTTGGTCAACCATGGCGAGTCCTGTTCTGAGTGGAACCTGTCCTGTTAAACTGCTGTATGGTCTTGGCCACCGTGCTGCAGCTCAGTTTCAGGGTCTTGGCAATCTTCTTATAGCCTAGGCCATCTTTATGTAGAGCATTTTAAAGTCGAATTTGATGTAACGGGGGGCTTAATGGGGAACTCCACTTACTAGAGGAAGTTCAGATTGTTTTGTAGCACTGTCCCCGTAGGACTTGCTGTATAATGACTTGTTGGGCCTCCTCTGATCACCAGCACACAGTCACTTAGGGAAAAGTTCACACATCCCTCTTTACTCCCGATGACTCGTCACTCAATAAACAGTCCAAGGGTGTTGGTTTTTAGTTTTTATTGTGGAACTTGGATGGGAGAAGGGAATGGTGGGATACTCCAACTGTAACTATTCACAATTGATAAGGAGAACTCCTCTCCTCTCCAGCAATAGATTTGGTGATCCTACATTATCTTTGGGACACTCACTAGCATCCCCTTTACTGACACTGACTCTTCTAGCTGCAGGGGTGGCTCCCCTCAATTCAGGCCCCTTGACACAGATCTGTACTCACTGTATGCAGAATCAGATCCTCCAGTGTCTCCCTTTTCAGTCAGCTTCACAGGACCTCCCAGTTCAGTCCCTCTCTAGGCCCTCAGGTTGACAACCTGAGGCCCCAAAAGAAATTTGTGATGCTTGGCACCTTACTCCTGCGCTCAGAACCAAGGTTCTCAGACTACTTCTGTCACGGGACTCATACTTGGCATCCCCAATGGCTAGACCTTGCTGCCCTCTACGATTGGGGTGGTCGACATAACACTGCAAACACAAACACAAAAGAAGGGTGCACCAGCCTAGCGCATTATCCTCAGTAAGGCTTTTTATTTATAAAGGATTAAAAGATGTCTACTCAGAAACAGGTGATGTAACCCAGCATATTAGATCCAACTAACAACGTCAATGATATTGGAGTCAACAATCTTATTCAAGGATATCGACTAACGCGTTTCGAGGCGATGCCTCTTCCTCAGAGCCTAACGCGTTTCGAGGCGATGCCTCTTCCTCAGAGCCTCAGAGGCTCTGAGGAAGAGGCATCGCCTCAAAACACGTTAGCGGATAGCCTTGACTAAGATTGTGGACTCCAATATCATGGACATTGTTAGTTGGATCTGATATGCTGGTTTACATCACCTGTTTGTGAGTAGACATCTTTTAATCCTTTATAAATAAAAAGCCTTACTGAGGATAATGCGCTAGGCTGGTGCACCCTTCTTTTGTGTTTGTGACCACCTGAGGCCGCATGGCACCTTCTCCCTTTGACATTAATGATGGGGAACTATTTCTCCCAATTACACCAATGATAGGGTGCTATTCCTTCTACTGATACCAACGATGGGGCACTATTATTCCCACTGAAACCAATGATGGGGCACTATTCCTCCCACTGGTACCAATGATGGGCACTATTCCTCCCACTGACACCAATGATGGGGTACTATTCCTCCCACTGACACCAATGATGGGCACTATTACTCCCACTAACACCAATGATGGGGCACTATTCCTCCCACTGACACCAATGATGGGGTACTATTCCTCCCACTGACACCAATGATGGGCACTATTACTCCCACTAACACCAATGATGGGGCACTATTCCTCCCACTGACACCAATGATGGGGCACTATTCCTCCCACTGACACCAATGATGGGGTACTATTCCTCCCACTGACACCAATGATGGGCACTATTACTCCCACTAACACCAATGATGGGGCACTATTCCTCCCACTGACACCAATGATGGGGCACTATTACTCCCACTAACACCAATGATGGGGCACTATTCCTCCCACTGACACCAATAATGGGGCACTATTCCTCCCACTGATACCAACAATGGGGCATTATTCCTTCCACTGACACCCTCCATCAATGGGATATTAATATTTTAACACCAAATATGGGACACTCTCTACTCTTACTGGCCACAGTCTGGCCCCTCGAAAGTCTGATGCTCCATAAACTGTCCCTTTATAGAAAGTTTAGAGACCCCTGCCCTAGATGATCACTGCTGCCTGAGACTTACACATACTGACACAGACACAGATTGTCCTTCTCCCCGCTCCCCTCCTCTGCAGGTATTAAATATTTTTTTTTTAAAAGGGGGGGGGGGTTTGACAGGTACCCTCCCCCACTTTGAGTTTTCATTTTTTTGCTCGCTGTGTTTTTCCTTTCCATCAATGATTTTCATTCACTTGCAGTTTGTTGTTGAAGTCGCCAGAAAATGTGACTACTCCAGGAAGAGTTCTTTTCCTGGGAGAAACCTGGGGAGGAAAAATGTAAGCAAATTAAACTACAGCTTTAAATTGTATAAAAATGTTAAATTGTGAGTTGTCACCAGAACAGGAACAGGGCCATCTTAATTGGGGGGGGGGGGGGGAGACAAGAGGGCACAGTACAGGGGGGCAGAAGTCCACAGTACAGGGGGAGCTAGAGGGCACATTACAGGGGGAAGGACAGCGCAACATAGGGGGCCAGGAAGGCACAGTACAGTGGGGACAGGAGGGAACAGTACAGTGGGGACTGGAGGGCACAGTACAGGGGGGAGGGGCAGGAGGAAACAGTATAGTGGAGGCAGGAGGGCACAGTACAGGGGTGGAGGGCAGGAGTGCACAGTACGGTGGAGGCCTGAGGGCACAGTACAGGGGTAGCAGAAGGGCACAGTATGGGGGGGCAGGAGGACACAGTACAGTGGGGGCAGGAGGGAACAATACAGTGGGGGCAGGATGGCACAGTACGGGGGGGGGGGGGGCAGGAGGGCACAGTACAGTGGGAGCAGAAGGGCACAATACGGGGGGAAGGGGCTGGAGGGCACAGTACAGTGGGGGCAGAAGGGCAAAATACAGAGGAGGAAGGGGCAGAAAGGCACAGTACAGTGGGGACAGCAGGGCACAATATAGTGGGGGCAGGAGGGCCCAGTACAGGAGGTGGGTAGGGGCAGGGGTAACAGTACAGTGGAGGCAGGAGGGCACAGTGCAGAGGGGGAAGGGACAGAAAGGCACAGTACAGTGGGGAGCAGGAGGGTGCAGTATAGTGGGGGCAGGAGGGCAAAGTACAGGAAGGGGGAAGGGACAGGAAGGCATGGTACAGTGGGAACAGGAGGGTACAGTACAGGAGGGAAGGAAGGGGCAGAGAGGCACAGTACATTGGAGGCAGGAGGGTACAGTACAGAGGGGAAAGTGGCAGAAAGCACAGTACAGTGGGGGCAGAAGGGCACAGTACAGGGGGGAAGGGGCAGAAGGGCACTGTACAGAGAGGTAGGAGGGCACAGTACAGGGGGTAAGGGGCAGGAGGGCACAGTACAGGGGGAAGGGGCAGAAGGGCACAGTACAGAGAGGTAGGAGGGCACAGTACAGGGAGCAGGAGGGCAGAGTGCACGGGGTAAGAGGACACAGTACAGGACAGTAAGGACAGCTTAGTAAAAAGGGTGATTGTCCTTGCAAATCCAGGACAGTTGGCATGTATGATGTAATGTAAAATTATCATGTGGCCCCCATGCATCTGGGGCCCCTTGTCTGAATCCATTCATCGTGTGTATTCTTCCTTGGATCTCGTTGTGCTTTGTGTATTTCCCCCAGATCTGTGCAGTATTCCAGTGTGAGTCTCCTTGTAATAAAGACCGCTCACTGCTGCTCTCCTTACTTGTGCAGGGGGACTGGTCATGTCTCCACCCCCTCCTGTAGTTTTCTGTAGAAGGTGGAGCCTGCTGGGCCCCTCCCACTGCTCTGCACAGCCTCTGTACAGCACAGGGATGAGGTCACTGCTACATTTACAAGGTCATATCTGGGTTTGCAAAGGCCTTTGGTGCACACAAAGTGGATTTATATCCTTTGTGGTTATTGAGAAATAAGCTTACCTGTAGGCTAAAGTGGACAAAGCAGAGTTTAGTACCGCTTTAAGATCTGTGTGTAACATTCCCAGACTGGAGCTGGATGGTACATATAGGGCTCGTTCACATGGGCAGACAGAGAGCAGTAAAAGCAGGAGGTTAAGCTGCGGTTCCACCGCCCACCTAAATACAGAAATGCAGCTGCTCAGGGCTGTACACAAACTGCTTCTGAAAAAGGCACCTCGCATCCGGCAGGCAGAGCCCCTCGTTCAAAGGCTATGCCCTCGGTTGTGGTGCAGAAGTTCATCTTTTTTAGGGTTAAAACAGGAGTTGAGGCAACATGTTACCTCCTCAAACACCCTCTGAAAAGTGATTTGTGGTGGATCACTTTTCAGAGGTTGTTTGAGAAGGTGATATGTTACAAACACTGCTGCACCTTAGAGGCTTGTTCAGACTTGTGGTTGGGGGGCATTAAAAACACATGGCTGAGCTGTGTTTTAAGCGCCCCCTCCTTAAACAAGTTGTAAAGTCAGAAGGTTCTTTATTTTAATTAATTCTATGCATTACGAGAAAAAACCTTCTGTGTGTAGCAGCCTCCCCAGCACCCCTAATACTTACCTGTGCCCCCTCTCTCCCCAGCGATGTCCACGAGTCCCTCGGCCGTCCGGGACTCTCCCTCCTGATTGGCTGAGACACAGCCGTGGCGCCATTGGCTTCTGCAGCTGTCAATCAAAGTTAGTTAGCCAATCAGAGAGAGAAGATGGGGTCAAACGGCAGCTCCATGTCTGAATGGACACACGGAGCTTCAGCTCTGCTCAGGTGCCCCCATAGCAAGCTGCTTGCTGTGGGGACACTCGACAGGAGGGAGGGGCTATGAGCAGCAAAGAGGTACCCGAGAAGAGGAGGATCCGGGCTGCTCTGTGCAAAACCAACTGCAAAGAGGAGGTAAGTATAACATGTTTGTTACTTTGTTTTTTTTTAAAATTAGACTTTACAGTCACTTTAACCTGCGAAGGCACAAGGGTGTCTGCACAGGGGTGTCCGCACAGGACCACACAGGGGTGTTCATGTGCCACAATCAGGATGCTTTAATGTGCATCTGCAGCAAAAATTGTTCCCTCTGTCGTGTTCAGTGGACAGTACTGTAGCTAAATACAACCCATTCAAGAGAATGGGGACGCAACGCGTTGGTGCAGGTTTTAAAACAGATGCTATAAATGCTCAATCACCTCCGAAAAGCAATTTAAATGCAGCTCAGCAATTTAACCTCAAGCTTCAACACAGCCCTTGTGAAAAGCAATTCACTTCAATGTAACCCTGTAAATGCTGCACTACCGCGCACCAGGGGCTAATGTTGGTCGCGTTATGTGGCGACTGCTCCCGCCCAATGCAATGTGTGCAGCCCTAAATGGTATGCCCAGGTTGGGGTGGGCAAGTGTTGGAGGGTGGTCAAGCCGTGGCTCCACCGCCTGGTTTTTACCATCCCTTAGCCGCACATGTGAACAAAGCCCAGTTGTTGCAGAACTACAAGTCCCATGATGCATTGCAAGGCTGACAGTTACCAGCTTGACTCCCAAAGGCAGAGGCATGATGGGAATTGTAGTTCTTCAACAGCTGGAGGGCCACAGGTTGAGCAACCAAGGGTTTAGGTCAGTGATGGCGAACCGTGGCACCCAGACGTTTTGGAATGACATTTCCCATCAGTGGCGGCTGGTGCTCGGTAATTCGGGGGGGGCTCAGACCAATGCGCCCCCCCCCTCGGTCGGTTGGTTGGGTCAGTCAGGCGACACATTCCCCCCCCCCCCCCGCCTCCTTATCTTTTCACCTCCTTCCTCCTGTCGGGAGACGGGAAGTGTTGGATGGCTGAGCCCGTGTGTCTTCTGCCTCTTCCTGGCCACTGGCCAGTAAGATCACTTCTCTTTTCAGCCAATCAGGAAAGGGGTCGCACAACCCTCTTCCTGATTGGCTGGGAGGAGAGTCAGTGTGACAATAGCGAATATTCATTCGCTATTGTCACAAACTGGGTGGGCTTGGGGCGCAGTGCTGTGCGCCCCCCGAGCCCACCCTTTTCTGAAGCCTATTAGAGCCTCTGGCTTTAAACACGTGCTTAAAGAAAAAAATCCCCATTGGAATCCATGCGTTCGGCGCCCTGCATGTAGATTAGGGGGCCGGACGCATTGATAGGGGGCCCCCAATGGATGGGCCACCCCTGTTTCCCATGATGCTCCACTACACTGCAGATGCGTGAGCATCATGGGAAATGTAGTTCCAAAACATCTGGTCCACCACCACTGGATTATTCCACCCAAAAATGATATTTCGGTGGTGAGTAGCTGCTGGAATGTCGAAAAATCCCACAGCAAGTAATACCTATGTGCTCTATGTATACATCTCATAGCCATGTTCTCTGCAGATTGGGAGGAGTTAGACAACCTTATGCACTTTTTTTTTTTAAGAAATTGAGGGTAAGTCGCCGCCAGTGTCCCCGATAGATCGACAGTTTGTTCGTCCCCCACCGGCGTCTACCTAAAAACCGGAATGTCGTCTTTCGGCTGTCCTGACCCTTTAATTGCGGCGTAACAAAAACAAAATCATAAATCACATCAGTGTTGAACACGGCGCGGAATATTTCGGTTTCGAGCTATTTAAGGATTATCATCCAGATCATGATTGAACTGACGCGTTTTGCATCCCCTGAAAATTCGCCTTAATTGTCTTAATGATAAAGACAAAAGGAATGGTGGGCAACAGACTTTTATTTTGAGAGTAAAATGATATGGATAAGTGAGCAGCTATTGACCAGAAATTATTTGCTTCTGTCTGTTAGACACGTAATGGAGTCATTTAACTAGTCAAATTAGGAGCCGCAGAAATGCACCATGCTTCATTACTGAGTTCGAATGGGCACCATTTTACATTTACGTCAAAAATTATCTCATGGCAAATTAATGTTTTCATTGTAACGGCCGCCGACAAAAGCCGTGCGACGTGAGCGCCACCTACAGGCCCGGGAACAAGACGGAGGATTAACAGGGGAAGGAAATAAAAACCAAAGGCTGATGTGCTCGTCTTTTGATGAATATAGTAAATGTAAATGTGCCAAATAGGAAAAAATATATATATATATTATACAGGGCCTTGAAAAAGTATTCATACCCCTATTTTGTCATGTTACAACCAAAAACGTAAATGTATTGTATTGGGATTTTATGTGATAGACCGACACAATGTGACACATAATTGTGAAGTGGAAGGAAAATGATAAATGGTTTTCAACATTTTTTACAAATAAATCTGTGAAAAGTGTGGCGTACATTTGCATCTACCCTCCCCTCTCCCCCCCTTTACTCTGATACCCCTAAGTCTCCATTCACACTGGTACGACTTGTCAGGCGACTTGGTCAGCCTGACAAGTCACGCACCGTCGCGTCCCATAGTGTAGTACAGGACCAGTTCTAATAGGAGCGACACAAGTCGCTCCGACTTAGAAAAAGGGTCCTGTACTACTTCGGGGCGACCTGGAGGCAATTTGCATAGACATTCATTTTATGAAGTCCGTGAAATTCGCGCTGCGCGCGACTTCCCAGGTCGCCCCGAAGTCGGATCCGACCTAGTGTGAACGGAGTCTAATTCAAATCTAGTGGATCTAATTGCCTTCAGAAGTCATCTAATTAGTAAATAGAGTCCACCTGTGTGTAATTTAATCTCAGTATAAATACAGCTGTTCCGTGAAGCCCTCAGAGGTTTGTTAGAGAACCTTAGTGAACAAACAACATCATGAAGGCCAAGGAACACACCAGACAGGTCAGGGATAAAGTTGTGGAGAAGTTTAAAGCAGGGTTGAATAAAAAAAATATCCCAAGCTTTGAATATCTCGCAGAGCGCTGTTCAATCCATCATCGGAAAATGGGAAGAGTATGGCAAAACTGCAACCCTACCAAGACATGGCCGTCCACCTAAACTGACCGGCCGGGCAAAGAGAGCATTCATCAGAGAAGCAGCCAAGAGGCCCATGGGAACTCTGGAGGAGCTGCAGAAATCCACAGCTCAGGTGGGAAAATCTGTCCACAGGACAACTATTAGTCGTGCGCTCCACAAATCTGCCCTTTATGGAAGATTGGCAAGAAGAAAGTCATTGTTGAAAGAAAGTCATAAGAAGTCCAGTTTGCAGTTTGTGAGAAGCCATGTGGGGGACACAGCAAACATGTGGAAGAAGGTGCTCTGGTCAGATGAGACCAAAAATTACTTAGTGGCCTGAAAAGAAAACGCTATGTGTGACGGAAAACTAACACTGCACATCACCCTGAACACACCATCCCCACTGTGAAACATGGTGGTGGCAGCATCATGTTGCAGGGATGCTTTTCTTCATCAGGGACAGGAAAGCTGGTCAGAGTTGATGGGAAGATGGATGGAGCCAAATACAGGGCAATCTTAGAAGAAAACCTGTACAAAGAGATCACCACACAGGGTCTCCTCCTAGGACAGCTCCGGGTTCAGAAGAAAACCTGTTAGAGTCTGCAAAAGACTTGAGACTGAGGCGGAGGTTCACCTTCCAGCAGGACAACGACCCGAAACATACAGCCAGAGCTACAATGGAATGGTTAGGGGGTTTTTTGGTGTCTCACGCCAAGGTAGTGGGACTTTAAGGGCAAGTAATATGCAGTCCAGAAGGAATAATAAAAATAAATGTAAAATAAATGGAATGGTTTACATCAAAGCATATTCAATGTGTCAGAATGGCCCAGTCACAGTCCAGACCTAAATCCAATTGAGAATCTGTGGCAAGACTTGAAAATTGCTGTTCACAGACACTCTCCATCCAATCTGACAGAGCTTGAGATATTCTGCAAAGAAGAATGGGCAAAAATGTCCCTCTCTAGATGGGCAAAGCTGGTAGAGACATCCCAAAAAAGACTTGCAGCTGTAATTGCAGGGAAAGGCGGTTCTACAGAGTATTGACTCAGGGGGGTGAATACAAATGCAGCCACACTTTTCACAGATTTATTTGTAAAAAATGTAGAAAACCATTTATCATTTTCCTTCCACTTTACAACTGTGTGACACTTTGTGTCTGTCTATCACATAAAATCCCAATAAAATACATTTTTGGTTGTAACATGACAAAACGTGGAACATTTTGAGGGGTGTGAATACTTTTTCAAGGCACTGTAATTTACCTGTTTGGCACAAAGTAAGAATTTTTACCTTTTTTCAACTTTTTTTTAATTTTTTTTTATTTTTTACGAGTGTTAAAGTTTACTTTATCGCATTCTTGCAAGAAATTGTGAGAGTAATACAAGCATGATATTTAGCAGAGACATTTTTGGATGGTTTTGCAGCTATGACCCCCGTCGCAATACATCTATTTTGATTGGTTTGCACAAAAGTTATCGCGTCTACAAACTAGGGGAAAGATTTGTGTAATTTTTATTTTATTTTTTTACTAGTAATGGCGGCGATCAGCAGGCATGTAAAAGCAGGAGCCGCAACTTCCTCGTTGAGGGGTAAAAAAACACCCGGAATGCAGTGCTTTCCAGCCGCCGGAAATGTGTATTGACCAACAGCAGAAGTGACGTAACGGTGCTTTATGCGTTTCGTCAGAGTGACGTCATCAGGAGCTGCTCACAGTGATATATGTATCGCTCGCTAACATTGTGTCACTTTTCTTATATTTAGTGACACCACACTTTGCACGAGCCACTTTGCCAAATATATGTGCACCTAGTCACTTTAATCTAATTGCATATTGGATTATCAACTGTGTTTATTTATTGAGATTGTTTCTCCTCACCATTTGTGATTATTTATTTATTGAGTTATTCACGGAATGTTTTAGATATTTATTGATTATTCACAGGAACCTATTTTTTGGTGACATATTTTTTTCCCTATTTATTTACTTATTACTTCATGGATTACTTATTGAATCATTTATAGTGTAACACCTACCTGTTTACACTGACACACATTGGACTAGCCTTTATTTTTCGGTGATCCCACCCTTTGTCACTATTGATATTAACACAGTGAAGCTATATGACACCAATATAATACAGCGTACTTCTGGCAGCGCCATATACCTTTATTTTTCTCTTACTTATTCTGTATACCCCCTTGGTTGGGGTTATATTCAGAAGGTAGGTCGCAGCCAAACTATTTTCATCCTAAGCGTGGATTTTCCATCTTACAGAAAGTGAAAAATATATATATTTTTTTTTTTTGCAAAATTGGAGCTCTTTTTTTGTTTATAGCGCAAAAAATAAAAACCGCACAGGTGATCAAATACCACCAAAAGAAAGCTCTATTTGTGGGAAAAAAAGGACATCAATTTTATTTGGGTACATCGTCGCATGACCGCACAATTGTAAGTTAAAGTAAAGCAGTGCCGAATCACATAAAATGGCCTGGACATTAAGGGGGAAAAAACCTCCGGTCCAGAAGTGGTTAAGGTAAATCCTATCACTTAGGATTGTAACCACTTTTACCCCCCCAGGGCATTTTTTGTTTGTCATCACTGCACTACTTTACTGGATAATTGTGCGGCCATGCAATGCTGTACACAAATTAAATGTATATTCTTTTTTTCACACAAATAGAGCTTTCTTTTAGTGGTATTTAATCACCTCTGGGTTTTCTATTTTTAAATATTTAAATCAAAAAAGACAGAAAAATTTGAAAAAAAAAAAAACAAAAAAAAAAACAAACCACAATATTTTCTTCTTTCTGTTTAAAAACATATCCAAAAATAAAAAAAACAAATTTTGCTGTACACAAATTATTTTTTTTTTCACACAAATAGAGATTTATTTTGGTGGTATTTGATCAGCTCTGGGTTTTCTTTTTTTTAAATATTTAAATGAAAAAAGACAGAAATTTTTGAGAAGAAAAAAAAAAAAAAAAAACCCCAATATTTTCTTCTTTCTGTTTTAAAACATATCCCCCCCAAAAAAACAAAAAAAACACATGTCGTCATATATTTAGTCCAAAATGTATTCTGCTACATGTCTTTGTTGAAAAAAAAATAAAAAAAAATCTCAATAAGTGCATATTAATTGGTTTGTGTGAAAGTTATAGCACGTACAAACTGTGATATATATATATATATATATATATATATATATATATATATATATATATATATATATATATATATATATATATATATATATATATATATATATATATATATATATATATATATACACACTATGACGCTATACTGGTAATGGTGGTAAACAGCGACTTAGGCTCAGTTCACACACTGCAACCTGAAAATCGTGCGACCAGCGGATCCAATGGCAAATCATTGCTACAAATATTTTCCGCCACTTGTCGACATATTTTCGTTCCTTTCCAACATAAACTTTAAATTTTTAGGGCCATTTCACACCACGTGCAGTCCAGTGCATTTTTTTTCTGCATCAAAAAACACATGGATAGTACATTATATGGTTTCCAATGGAATAGTTCACACCAGTGCGGTCAGTTCCAGGAAGAAAAAAGTAGAACATGCTGCATTTTTCCGGCACTGGACTGTACTGGAACGTGCTAAAATGCATTAAAAATGCACCGGAATGCACTGGAATGAATCAAAAACGCTCCATACCCCAGTATAATAATTGTAATATAATTATTTTAAATTATAAAAATAATAAATATAAAAATATAAAAATAATTATTAAAAAAATTATAATAATAAGAATAAAAAAAAAAAGCGTGTGGAACGCACCCGGAAACGCATTAAAAACGCACTGGAATGCATCAAAAACGCTCCGTACACCAGTAAAGTGGGAAAAATAATAATAATTATAATATAATTATTATAAATTATAAAAATAAAAAATATAAAAAAATTAAAAATAATTATCATAAAATGATAAGAATAAAAAAAAAAAAGCATGTGGAACGCACCCGGAAACGCTTTAAAAACGCACTGGAATGCATCAAAAACGCTCCGTACCCCAGTAAAGTGGGAAAAATAATAATAATTATAATATAATTATTATGAATTATAAAAATAATCAATATAAAAAAATTATTATAAAATAATAAGAATAAAAAAAAAAAAAAAAAGCATGTGGAACGCACCCAGAAATGCTTTAAAAATGCAGTGGAATGCATCAAAAACGCTCCATACCCCAGTACAGTGGGGAAAATAATAATAATTATAATATAATTATTATAAATTATAAAAATAATAAATATAAAAATATAAAAATAATTATTATAAAATAATAAGAATAAAAAAAAAAAGCATGTGGAACGCACCCGGAAACGCTTTAAAAACGCACTGAAATGCATCAAAAATGCTCCGTACCCCAGTAAAGTGGGAAAAATAATAATAATTATAATATAATTATTATAAATTATAAAAATAATAATTATAAAAAAATTAAAAATAATTATTATAAAATGATAAGAATAAAAAAAAAAAAAAAGCATGTGGAACGCACCCGGAAACGCTTTAAAAAAGCTCTGGAATGCATCAAAAACGCTCCATACCCCAGTACAGTGGGAAAAATAATAATAATTATAATATAATTATTATAAATTATAAAAATAATAAATATAAAAATATAAAAATAATTATTATAAAATAATAGGAATAAAATAAAAAGCATGTGGAACGCACCCGGAAACACACTGGAATGCATCAAAAATTGCTCCGTACCCCAGTACAGTGGGAAAAAAATAGAAATAATTATAATATAATTATTATAAATTAAAAAAAATAATAAAAAGAAAAATAATTTTCATAAAATAATAAGAAGAATAGAAAAGCATCTGGAACGCACCCAGAAACGCATCAAAAACGCACTGGAATGCATCAAAAACGCGTCACAAACGCACATGCAGAAACACGTCCGGAATGGATCTGGAGGAGGTTTTCATGGTGTAAGCTGGCCCTTAGTTGAGTTAAAAATGTTAGGGGTGCTTCCAGGGTTACATTTTTACTTGCTGACTTCGATTTCTTCTCGATCAAATCAGATACTCTCGCTTCGAAAATCGTTATTTCATTCCAGAATGATCCAACATGCATTTGGAGAATGGAAATGAGCCCACTAACACTGAGAACGTTGAAGGATCGGGCAATTTGAATGATTATTTTCTTCATGTCTATGGCCAGCTTCAGGTTCCATTCACACTGGAGCGACTTGTCATGCCACTTTGGACATGATTAACTGAATGAATCACTTACATATGGGGATGGGGTGGGGGGGGGGGCAGTAGAACCTCACAGTTGAGTCGTGCTTTTACCACCTCCCAACTTCTACCCCCCTTCTACCCCTGGGGGTGTAGACATGCAGCTTTGCTTCCTGGCCGTGGCACGCATTACACCCCTTGTTGGGCAGGTGTAGACCCCACAGAACGCGACCCATTCAAGCAAATAAGGCTGTTCTGCAAGCATGTGATGCACTGTAGTTGTGGCGCGCTAATGTGGCCTGTCATATGCTCTCTGAAGAGCGATCCTAATCCAGATTGCTTTTTAGAGAGCAAAGAACATATGATTGAGACCTTTCTTTGCTAAAGAAAGCTTTGTGTTCAATTTGTATCAATCTGTAAACTACGGATTGTATTCAACCTATGTCTGTATTCAATCAGCATTGAATGGAGTCATTGAGAGGAGATTTGAGGGGTAAATCCACCTGTAAAAAACAACTCTCATTTTTAATAATACAATCCTTATTTTTACCTTTTTTTATCCTTTGTTGCATCTTAGTGCTGCTGCTTATCTCCCCTGGCCTCTTTGCAGCCACTTCCTTTCTACACGCACTCCATAGCATTTCTCAGATCGGGTTTACCAACGGTGACACACAGTAGACCATGCCTGTGTAATGTGTGTTGAACAACAACCCTACTCCCCCCAGCACACAGCAGGTGATTAACAGCCTCAGCTGTGCATGTTTCCCTATGAGACTCTGTAGAGGGGGAGTGCCCATTTCCTCCACTTGGGTCTCAAATTACACTCAGCTCCCTGCTCTGTGCTGTGCTGTGTGTGTGATATCACATGGCCACATGTAGTCTCCATTGGATGTGTGTTGAAAAACAACCCTACTCCCCCCCCCCCCCCAGCACACAGCAGGTGATTGACAGCCTTAGCTGTGCATGTTTCCCTATGAGACTGTGTAAAGGGGAAAGCCCATTTCCTCTACTCGGGTCTCAAATTACACTCAGCTCTATGCTCTGCTGTGTGTGTTATATCACATGGCCACATATAGTTTCCATTGGAAGCCCGTGTATTATAGATGCCAGTATCGGTATTGATGCCGGTACCAAGCATTTGTGCATGTATCGGTACTCACGCAAATGTTCCCGATACCGAAACCAATACTTTGCGGTGCGCTTTGTGTCAATACAAAAAAAAATGAATGGGTGCAAATTGCAATGCAAAGAATCACATGTGATTTGCACAGGACTGCCATGCGATTCCTGTCCAAATCGCATGCAATTTCTTCCCCGGCTCCTGTGTGTGTGTATAGAAAGGGAAAAGCGCCATCTAGTGGGCAGTTTATGAACCACTTTAAGACCGGAAGGATTTGCCCCCTTAATGACCAGGCCCTATTTTGCGATTTGGCACTGCTTTAATTTAACGGACAATTGCGCGGTCGTGCGATGCTGTACCCAAATAAAATGGATTTCCTTTTTTCCCCACAAATAGAGCTTTCTTTTGGTGGTATTTGATCACCTGTGCGATTTTTATTTTTTGAGCTATAAACAAAAAAGTGCGACAATTCTGAAAAAAAAAAAAAAAAAAAAAAACAATATTTTTCACATTCTGCTATATGACATTCTCAAAAAAAAAATTAAAAATTAAAATTTTTTAACATTTTCGGCCAATTTTAGCAGGCCAGCGGCAGCCAGCCTAAGCTATGACAGAAAGAGTGTGAGTGACTGACAACTTAACTTCATTTGCGGAGCGGATGCGCCCCCCCCCCCAGATGTTGCGCCTGGTGCGGCCGGCCCCCCCTGCACCCCCCACGCTACGCCACTGGGGAGAAGATGTGTACTGGGTGGGGAAATTGGGATTTGGACTAGTAGGGTTGATTGGCGGGTTTTTGTGCTAGAAGGAATGATTGGGGGGGGGGGGGGGGTTGTGCTACGAGGTGAAATTTGGGGAGGGGTATTCGTGCTAGGAGGATGGATGGGGAAATTTTTGTTGGGAGAAGGGATTTGGAGTGGGGAGAGAAGATGTGTTCTCGGTGGGGAAATTTGGATTTGGGCTAGTAGGGATGATTGGGGGGGGGGGGGGGGGTTGTGCTAGTAGGGATGATTGGGGGGGGTTTTGTGCTACGAGGCAAAATTTGGGGAGTGGTATTTATGCTAGGAGGATGGATGGGGGAAATTTGTGTTGGGAGAAGGGATTTGGAGTGGGGGGAGGAGATGTGTACTGGGTGGGGAAGTTTGGATTTCGGCTAGTAGGGATGATTGGGGGGGGGGGGGTTGTGCTAGGAGGCAAAATTTGGGGAGGGGTATTTGTGCTAGGAGGATGGATGGGGGAAATTTGTGTTGGGGGAAGGGATTTGGAGTGGGGAGAGAAGGTGTGTACTGAGTGGGGAAATTTGGGCTAGCTGGTAGGGATGATTGGTGGGGGGGGTTGTGCTAGTAGGGATGATTGGGGTGGGGGTTGTGCTAGTAGGGATGATTGGGGGGGGGTTGTGCTAGTAGGGATGATTGGGGTGGGGGTTGTGCTAGTAGGGATGATTGGGGGGGGGGGTTGTGCTAGGAGGCAAAATGTGGGGAGGGGTATTTGTGCTAAGAAGATGGATGGGGGAAATTTGTGTTGGGAGAAGGGATTTGGAGTGGTGGGAGAAGATGTGTACTGATTGAGGGGGCAAAGATTTGTGCTAGGAGGAGTGCTAGGATTTCATCAGGGGTTGGATTAGTCCTGGGAGGAAGGGGAAGCAGGGGAAGAAGGGGAAGCATGCAGCTTAGTGCTTTTTTTTTGGGGGGGGGGGATTTTTGCTGGCATATAATGATGGGGGGGGTTTGGCATGTTCGCCCTGGTTTCTAGGTGACCTTGTTCCAGGACTGAGCCCTACCGTGTGAGATTGACAATGCAGGAGAACAATTGGGATGGAGTGTTGTCACCCTATTACAGGAAGTACCTGAACGTGGACCTTCATGGCAGGATCACCAGGGATTTTTAAAAAAATATGGGTTGAAGAATTATAAAATATTGAAAATGACTTTTGTGATGACATTGGCGTGTGTTAGCGTCTTGAGATTGTAGTGATTGGGGTTTATATGTAAGGTTTGCAGGGAGGGAGGAGGAGGAGGAGGCTTTGCTAAGAGGGATGAAGGAGATTAGAAGGAAGACTGATATAGGACAGAGATATGGGAGAGGGATGTAATAAAACGGCCACCTGAGACCAGACTTCCAGCCAAGAGTCAGTCCAATTATTTCCATGGAAAGAGATAGCTCTGAAAAGAGTCATTTTTGGCAAGAAAAAGTGCATTAAGAAATGTCATAATCTGCATGGAATGGAGTCGTGAAGAGGAGACTTGAAGGGTAAATCCACCTTTGAACACTCTTCGCTGATATTCTAAACCAGGGCAGCAAAATAGTAATTGTCTACGTAAACTTTGCATAGTTTAAGCTGTCCTCCAGCCTTCCCTTTAGCCTCCCTCTCCTGGACTGAAACGGCTTACTATGATTTCAGCGCACACTGTGAGCTTCACACAGTGTGCACTAGAAGATGCAAAAAGTCCTCTTTTCTTGGATGGAGGAGGTCCAGTATCATTGAATGCTTTCTGTCCCTGCCCACCCCATTCATTTATTAGAGTTCAGTTCTGTCAATCATGGATGCTCAGCATCACATGTGGGTGTTACCTGCCTAGGAATGCCCACTCCTCCAGACTGACACCCACCCACCCATCAAGGCATGTTAATATTTGCATAACTCCTCCCAAGTGCCAGCCCACCGCTCAGCATCACATGTGGGCTTTACTTATGCAAATATTGTCTGCCGATGAAGATGTGTATGTACCGTACTTTGTCTCCATTTCACCAATGTGCGCAATTTTAAACCGTAACATGTTAGGTGTCTATTTACTCGGCGTGACGTCATCTTTCACAATATACAAAAAAATCGGGCTAACTTTACTGTTTAGTTTTTTTTTTTTTTAATTCAGTGAAGTGTATTTTTTCCCAAATAATTGGATTTGAAAGACAGCTGTGCAAATACCGCGTGACTAATAAAAAATTTGCTAAAACCACCATTTTATTCTCCAGAGTCTTTGCAAAAAAAAAAAAAATATATATATATATTTATATAAATATACGTATGTGTGTATATATATATCACGGACTCGGTACCCCAAAAACCCCACCAGTGAGACTTCCGGCACCCCCAGGGGCACATACAGAACAGGCTTCTTTCAGACCCAACCTTTGGCCAGACCACTGCAGCCTATACCTACCAGGAGGCATCAGAACTTAGACAGCTTAGGGAGAGCCTGCCTTCGACTGGGGACGAACTCAACCCAGGAGGAAAGGCCTTCCCACCACCCTCACCATTCCTTACCAATTATATCCAGGAGCAGTACTAAACGGCGAGGACAGACCGACTTTCTCGCTCCCTTCAAACTGATAAGAACAGATCCCGTTCAAATCAGGAGGCAATGGACCCTTCCAGCATTCTCTGACAGGATTTACTCCCGGCCCCCAGTTACGCCCAGGCGCTCCGGTTCTTTCAGTCCCTGCCGATACTAAAGCCCCGTACACACGAGTAGAAATTTGGCCGGGAAATTTCGTCCGACGGCCGATCTGACGATTTTCGGCTTGTTAGTATGATGCTTCCGACAACCGACTCCGACTTTTCGGCCGAAAAAATCCTGGTGTGCAGGCTATATAATTTTTGTCGACCGTCAAAACACGTCCGATTTTCATCTCATGAGTACAGATTTCGATGGGGAAAAATCTTATGAGCAAGACTACTATGCATGCTCAGAGATGAAAGAACACATAGAAAGCAATCCAACACATGACATCACTTCTGAAGTAGAATTCTGTCGTACGGGAAAATTCGTGTGCAGTCTAGAGGACATTCCAACCAACAGACACCACTCTGGACAAAAGACGGACGATCGGTCGGCAGAAATTTGTTGCGTGTGTACGAGGCTTAACCCTCCAGGTCCATACCAACTGATAAGAACAGATACTACACTTGATCTTAGCCAAAAGGCTGAGAAGCGATATATTCGCTATTGCCACACTGATTCTCCTCCCGGCGGGTCCTGAGACCTGTTTCCCGATTGGCCGAAAAGGAGAAGGCATGCTATTGGCCAAGAAGGAGGGAGACTGAGGGGGAAGCCGCTGCTGCCTGCCAGTCCCGCGGAGCAAGTTAAGTAAACTGGCATGGGGGGGGGATGGATATGGTGGTGCGGGCTGGAGTGATTGGAGGGGAGGGTTTGTCTGCCGCCCGACGCCCCCCCCCAGCCGCCACTGACAGTATGTAAGGTTTTACAGCCACTTTAATGCTAATTAAACCTCTCACTACTTATTTTGCACTAAGTGGGTTTTTTTTGTAGACATTTCCCATAATCCAGTGCTGCTAGATTGAGTAAAGCCCCGTACACACGTACCGATTGTCAGCCGTAAATATTCGGCCGACGACCGATCGGCCGATTGTAGGCTTGTTAGTATGATGCTTCCGACAGCCGACAGCGCATTTTCGGCCGAACAGAATCTGTCGTGCAGACTTTAAAATTTTTGTTGGCTGTCACCAGAACGGCCGATTGTTCGCCAGTCAGTACAGAATTCGGCCGACAAACAGCAGATTAGCAAGACTGGGCATGCTCAGAGAAGAAAAAACACATGGAAAGTTAACCATCACATGACATCACTTCTGCAGTCGGCTGTTGTTGGCCGACAAAATTTGTGTGCAGTCTTTTGCACTTTTCAGCCGACAGGACAGCACCGGACAAAAGACGGCCGATCGTTCGGCCTACATTTGGTACGTGTGTACAGGGCTTTAGGCTTTCACAGTGCTGCTGTTCGGGACGATCGGCTCTTACTATTCATTTTGCGCATTTTATTTTATTTAGAACTTCATCTCTTTGCATTCAGTGCTTCCCGTAAACTTCAAAGTGGGTGGAACAGGAACATGATTCTTTTTTTTATTTTTCTGAATGATCAGGGGTGAACATAATGAGACTGCTGAGAGACTTTGATCAGCGGAATTGGGAATATCTGTCTTGTAAAATCAAAAGTACTTGATTAGGTGTTCCCAGTAGATCAGGTTTTTTACACAGCAGGCTGGCTCTGTGCATTAAAACAATGGCGGAGTGAAAAGTCTCGGGAAGGGAGACGACGTCCTCTAAATGCATTTCCATGCTAATTTTTTTGAGTGCACTTTTAAGAAACATAGGAGAGTGACGGCAGAAAGAGATCAAGTGGTCCATCCAGCCTGCCCATTTTTATTGTTTATTTTAGCTTTTTTTCTGAGGATAGATCTATGTTCGTCCTGAGTATGTTTAAATTCACTTACTGTTGACTGGACCACCTTCCTCACTCTGCAGGAGGAGAGACATCCTTCCGCCTTCTCCCGGGACTTTGCTCCCGCAAAACTGATTTCCAGCAAACTCAGCTGGAAATCTGTTCTAGGCATCAACTACTCTTTCAGTAAAATAATACTTTCCAAGGTTGCCCTTGTGTTCTTGATCTTAGCATCTTAGCTTTAGATTGAAATCATACAAAAGAAAGATTGGGAGTCTGAAGGCCATTCAGCACCACACCCCTTGAATCAACATGGACAATTAAATGGAAAATGTTGGGCTTTTAAATGGTGCACAAAAAAAATAAAATAAATAAATATATCTACATATATATATATATATGTATATGTATGTATGTATATATATATATATATGTGTATATGTATATGTATGTGTATATATATATATATATATATATATATATATATATATATATATATATATATATACAGGGCTTTTTTTCTCAGAGAATAGGTGCAGGAACTCCTCCCTTCTCAGTCAGCCCTTGACTCCGTCCCTACCCACCCCCGAGCACCATTCCTTGGTTTCACCTCCTACCCACCTCCCAGTAATTCTTTTCGAGAATTAACGATAACAAGAAAGGCAATATAATAGATTTAGAAACAATGGACACCCGAGGGACAATAGATCCACCCCTGCAACAATGTACTTCCAACATCCAGCATCAATAGACTCTCCAGCAGCCAGCAGCATTAGTCCCCTCCCTCAACAGTAGATCCCTTCTAGCAATGATTGATTCCCTGCAACATGATAGCCCATCAGCAACAACAGACTTCCCCAGTAACAATAGACCCTCTGCGCAAATAGATCCCCTCCAGCAGCAAATAGATCCCCTTCAGCAACAAATATATCCCCTCCAGCAACACTAGATTCCCAAGTAGTCAGCATCAATAGACCCTCCAGCAGCCAGCAACAAAGACCCCTCCCTCAACAATAAATCCCTCCCAGCAACAACTGACCCACCAGCAGCAAAAGACCCACCCCAGCAACAATAAATCCCTATGAGCAACAGAAGACCTCCCCAGCAACAATAGACCCCCATCCTCTGCAGCAATAGATTCCCTATTAGCCAGCATCAATAGACCCTCCAGCACACCCCAGCGCCCCTTGCCATTACATACATTCAGTTCTTGAGGTGCCGGAACTGCGTTCCCCCGCGTTCCCGCTGAAAAAAAGCCCTATATATATGTATATGCATATATGTATATGCTATGCATATATATATGTATCTATATATCTATGTATATAGCCTCACCGGTCTTATATACGTCTATCTATACATATATATATATATATATATATATATATATATATAGATATATATATATATATATATATAAAAAATATATATATATATATATAGCACCCTCCTTGACAGGTGCTAGGTAAAAGCATCTATTTTGCTCCTGCTGCTTACCAGGAGAGCTGATCTATTAGTTCTGCCTGTCACATGTTTCCAGGTGTGATTCACTGGGTCTGAGGGAGTGTCCCCACTGTATCCAATAAAGGAGCTTGTTGGACGGCGGAGGAAACCCAGACAGTGACACATCCTGTTTCATGGCAGTCCTAGTGGGAGGGCGTGTGGCATTGCATCCTGGGATTGGCCATAAATAGGGTGGGAGCATGTGACAGGGCGTCTTTTGGCAGGAGCAAAGTCCTGGGAGGAGGTGGACGGCTGTCTCTCCTCCTGCAGAGTGAGGAAGGTGATCCAGGCGGTCGGCCTAGGGACCAGGAGTGGAGTTGGGCTGCAGCGGATCCAGTGTGCTGACCGGTGAAGCTGCTGGGCAGAGGACTTTGGGAAAAACAGTATCGTGAGTACCAAGGGATCTGCCCAAGGGTCTGCCTAAAAGAGGGGACCCCTCCAGAGAAGTCAGGGGATCAGGGAGATAGCTTAATCAGAGTGTTACAGGAAAGGGGGTGCCGTGTAGTGAACCCTGAAGATTAGGAACAAAGGGGTGCCAGGAAGGGCCCTGAAGTTGTTCAGCAGTACAGTTCAGATTGTAGATCCAATACACTCAACATCAGGAGAGGGGAAGGTATCGGTCCACCAAACAATCCTTCAATTTAAATGCAGCACAGAATAGGACCACAATACCCAAACCAATCATATCTGACTTGTCTATAATGATAAATCTTCCCCCTGATGTAGGGACTGACCACAGGAATTCCCATTGAGTCACTAAAGTGTCTCTCTTTACCATAGTTTTCCTCCATGGGTGTTAAGTGAAGGATTGTTTGGTGGTCCAATACCTTCCCCTATGACTGCTGATGTCCCTCCACAGGCAGGATTGTGAATAAAAAGCCTAGGTGTTTTCCTAAAACATTCCAATTTGCATATATAAGTGTTAATTTTTGCTATAGGATTCTCCCCAGGTGACCTGCAAAATTTTACACCTGTAGTTTCCAACCTGAAGAAGCTTATAACTGATAGCGAAACATGTCAAGTATATTGGATCTACTGTTCAACAAGATGTAAAATGTCCTTTTTTGGTTTTTGATGATTTTATATTTTGTACCAATAAAATAAAATACTCTGGACTCGTTTTATCTTTTTACAAGTGAGGTCTCCAGAACTGGACACAGTAATGAGGTTTAACTAAAGCTCTGTATAGAGGAATCGGGACCTCCTTGCTCCTGCTGATGATTCATCTAGTGATAACTAAAGATCTATACAGGGGAATCAGGATCCCCTTCCTCCTGATGGGGATCTCTCTAGTGATTAATAAAAATCTATATAGAGGAATCAGGACCTCCTTCATCCTGATGGAGATCCCTCTAGTGATAACTAAAGATCTACAGTATATAAAGGAATCAGGACCTGCTTCCTCCTGCTGCTGATTGATTCATTTAGTGATATAAAGATCTATATAGAGGAATTAGGACCTAATTTATCCTGATGGTGACCCCTCTAGTGATAACTAAAGATCTATATAGGGGAATCAGGACCTCCTTCCTCTTGCTAGTGATCCGTCTAATGATATGAAGATCTATATGGAGGAATCAGGACCCCCGTCCTCTTGATGGTGATCCTCTAGTGATAACTAAAGACCTATATAGAGGAATCAGGACCCTTTTCCTCCTGCTGGTGATCACTCTAATGGTAACTAAAGTTCTATATAGGAGACTCAGGACCTCTTTCCCCCCTGATGGCCACCCCCCCCCCCCCCCCCAGTGATTCAAAGATCTTTTTAGAGGAATCGGGACCTCCTTGCTCCTGCTAGTGATTCATCTAGTCATAACTAAAGATCTACATAGGGGAATCAGGACCTCCTTCCTTCTGCTTTTGATTCCTCTAGTGATATAAAGATCTATATAGAGGAATCAGGACCTCCTTCCTCCTACTGGTGATCCCTCTAGTGATAACTAAAGATCTATATAGGAGAATCAGGCCCTTTTTCCTCCTGCTAGTGATCACTCTAGTGATTAGGAATGGAGACCTCCTTTCTCCTTCTAGTGATCCCTCTAGTGATATAAAGATCTATATAGAGGAATCAGGACCTCCTTCCTCCTGCCGGTGATCCCTCTAGTGATATAAAGATCTATATAGAGGAATCAGGACCTCATTTCACATGATGGTGACCTCTCTAGTGATAACTAAAGATCTTTATAGGGGAATCAGGACCTCCTTCCTCCTGATGGTGATCCCTCTAGTGAAAACTAAAGATCTATTTAGAGGAATCAGGACCTCTGTCCTCCTGCTGGTGATCCCTCCAGTGATAACCAAAGATCTATATAGAGGAATCGGGACCTCTCTTCCTCCTGGTGGGGACACCTTTAGTGATTACTAAACATCTATTTAGAGCAATTGGGACTTGTTTCCTCATGATGGGGATAGGTCTAGTGATAACTAAAGATCTATATAGGGGAATCAGGACCTCCTTCTTCCTGCTGGTGACCCTTGTAGCACTCTCCTCCTATCATAGGATGCTAGGCTAATTTAATTTTTGGCTCCTTCTGTAGTCAAGGGAACAGTGATTGATTGTTCTGGTCTGTTTAGGGTTTCATAGGATGGGAGTTTATTTGTTCTGCCTACCTCTGGAAGAAGCTTCCAGAACACAGGATGGAGATTCAAATGACCACCCTGAATATTTATCATGGCCTGGCCAATACCTGGAGAGGAGTATCCAGAAGGTTGCCAAGGAGGTGATAAATAGTCCTGAAGAGATTGTTCTCTCTCTCCAGGATGGTTCCAAGATTTAAGGGGGAAGGGGGGTTGCTGGCCCTCTGAGGTAACCTGGGCTGTGCAGCTGTTCTTGAGGCCTCAATGGTATCAGGGCTGAGGGACTGGAGGGATCTCCCTGAGGCGCTGGCTGTGGGGCTTCCCATAGGGTTTAGTTATAGAGAAGGATTGTTTCCCTCACTAGACCTGGTCTGGAGGAAGCTGGAACCTTCTTCCTCCTGCTGGGGAACTCTCTAGTGATAAGTAAGGATCTAGGTTGGGGAGTTGGGATCTCCTTTCTCCTGCTTGTGACTCCTAAAAAACTAGGAATCTATAGAGGAGAGTCAAGACCAACACTGTACCCCCAATGCTGGACTCTATCAGATGATTATTTTTCTCTAACTGTATTATTTTGCATTTAGAAACATTGAACTTCAACGAATAGTCCCAAATAATTGCCTGTTTATATTCTCCTTGTGAGTTTTTCTTTGTGATAGGATGTACCCCCATGATCATTCCAGAAAAGGAATTATTCTAATGAAAAAATAAAGCTTACGCTTGCCGTTGCCTCTTTGAGGAACTTTGAGCCTTTTTTCGAAACCCTTAACATCAGGGAGGAATATTAGCAGGAAACCGTGGATGGTGTTTTTCTCATGTCAATTCACCGATGGGGCTCTCCAGTTTTATCGAGCAGTAAATGAGCATTCAGTCAGATGTGGACTACAAAGATTTTGGGGGGGAATTGGAGTGCTTTGCACAAAATAATATTATTAATAGAATTTCAAGTGGTTGTAGGCATTTTAGGAATGCACGCTGAACACATTGCTTGTTATTTTTGATAAACTGGTAAATCAAAATAATACAAGTACAAATGGAATAAACGTTTTTTTAGATGTAAGTACGTCTTCCGATGAAGTCATTATAGGGGCAACATAAACTAAATTTGCGATAACTGGTCTCCAGGTAATTACCAAAATAACAGCTCCCATCCTGGTAGTATAAGCTCCATCATATACTTTAGGGTCTGGTATTCTAGGGGGAGGGAGAGGTTTGTGCCGCTCCAGGCCCTTCCCTGCGGATGCCCAATGCGTTCTTTACCTTGAATCTTTCAGGCTGTATTACAATAATGCATACTTACCATTACCAACATTTTATTCCCGGTCCCCAGGAGACAGTTAACCTAAGGTGACCAGATTTTTAAAATGAAATCTGGGGCATATTTTTTTTTTTATTATTGGCAAATCGTAAACTATTTCATAAGCATATTTTCCTCCAATTTTATATGCAGTGTATGTGGTATGTGTTTATGAAATGATTGTATGATATATACGTTATTTCTCAAATTTCATCCATGAGATAAATAAAAGATACTTCTTAGAATTTTTTGGGATATGACTACCAAATGTTAAGAAGATAAGATAGAGAAAAAACTTGATGAAGTATTAGAGGGGTGCGGAGGGTATAGCGGTGGGTAGTATGTACAGGAGAGGGATGTGGAGTGTATGCTGGTCGGTAGTATCATGTGCAGGGGTGTGGTGTGGCATGTATAGAGGTGGATAGTATGTGCAGGGAGAGGGGTATGGAGTGTATGGCGGTGGGTGGTACATGTAGGAGAGGGGTGCAGAGTGTATGGAGGTGGGTGGTTTGTGCAGGAGAGGGGTGCAGAGTGTATGGTGGTGGGTGGTACCTGTAGGAGAGGAGTGAGGAGTGTATAGCAGTGGGTGGTACATGTAGAAGAGGTGTGCAGAGTGTACAGCGGAGGGTGGTACATGTAGGAGTGGGTTGTGGAGTGTATGGCGGTGGGTAGTATGTTCAGAAGAGGGGTGCAGATGATAAAAAAGTATATGGTGTGAATGAGTCCTAATTCATTGCTCCAGCACTGCAGAGGCCACTTGGTATTGGCATGCATGGAGCAATTGAAGTTAGCTGTACAGCTCTAGTACTGGGCTCCTACCTTGCTGCAGACACTACTGTCACTGCCCCACTCCCCATCTCAAGCCCCTGTACACAAGTCTCAACATATTGCAACCCCCCCCCCCCACTCACTCCACACACCCCACAGAATGAACTCCTGCAAGCACCCTTCCAGCGGGATCATTCTCTTCTAAAGATGATGCACAAGAAAGCCCACAAACAGTTTGCTGAAGACAAGCAGACTAAGGACATGGATTACTGGAACCATGTCCTGTGGTCTGATGAGACCAAGATAAACTTATTTGGTTCAGATGGTGTCAATCGTGTGTGGCGGCAACCAGGTGAGGAGTACAAAGACAAATGTGTCTTGCCTACAGAAAGCATGGTGGTGGGAGTGTCATGGTCTGGGGCTGCATGAGTGCTGTCGGCACTGGGGAGCTACAGTTTATTCCAACGTGATGACGACACCAAACACACCTGCAAGACGACCACTGCCTTGCTAAAGAAGCTGAGGGTAAAGGTGATGGACTGGCCAATCATGTCTCCAGACCTAAAACCTATTGAGCATCTCTAACATCCACCAGCTCTGTGATGTCGTCATGGAGGATTGGAAGAGGACTTCAGTGGCAACCTGTGAAGCTCTGGTGAACTCGATGCCCAAGAGGGTTAAGGCAGTGCTGGAAAATAATGGTGGCTACACAAAATATTGACACTTTGGGCCCAATTTGGACAATATGCACTTAGAGGTGTACTCACTTTTGTTGCCAGCGGTCTTAGACATTAATGGCTGTGTGTTGAGTTATTTTGAGGGGACAGCAAATTTACACTGTTATACAAGCTGTACACTCACTACTTTACATTGTAGCAAAGTGTCATTTCTTCAGTGTTGTCACATGAAAAGATATAATAAAATATTTACAAAAATGTGAGGGGTGTACTCACGTTTGTGAGATACTATATATATATATATATATATATATATATATATATATACACTGCTCAAAGAAATGAAAGGAACGTTTTGAAAACACATAAGATCTTAATGGGGAAAAATCTAATTTTGGATATCTTCACTGATATGGACTGGGTAATGTGTTAGGAACGAAAGGATGCCACATCCACATCGTTTGATGGAAATTAAAATTATCACCCTGCAGAGGGCTGAATTCAAAGACACTCCGAATTTCAAAGTGAAAAAATGATGCAGCAGGTGAGTCCATTTTGCTGAAATTTCATTGCGGCAACTCAAAATGGTACTCAGTAGTTTGTTTGGCCCCCACGTGCTTGTATGCATGCCTGCCAATGTCTGGGCATGTTCCTAATGAGACGACGGATGGTGTCCTGGTGTATTTTCTCCCAGATCTGGATCAGGGCATCACTGAGCTCCTGGACAGACTGAGGTGCAGATGGACCGAAACATATTGTCCCAGAGGTGTTCTATTGGATTTAGGTCAGGCTAGCATGGGGGCCATTCAATGTTATTAATTCCTTCATCCTCCAGGAACTGGCTGCATACTCTCGCCACATGAGGCCGGGCATTGCCAGGCACCAGGAGGAACCCAGGACACTCTGCATCTGCGTAGGGTCTGACAATGGGTCCAAAGATTTCATCCCAATACCTAATGGCAGTCAGGGTGCCATTGTCTAGCCTGTAGAGGTCTGTGCGTCCCTCCATGGATATGCCTCCCCAGACCATCACTGACCCACCACCAATCCGGTCATGCTGAACAATGTTACAGGCAGCATAATGTTCTCCACAGCTTCTCCAGACCCTTTCACATCTGTCACATGTGCTCAGGGTGAACCTGCTCTCATCTGTGAAAAGCACAGGGCTCCAGTGGCAGACCTGCCAATTCTGGTGTTCAATAGCAAATGTCAACCGAGCTCCACGGTGCTGGACAGCGAGCACAGGGCCCACTAGAGGATGTCAGACCCTCAGGCCACCCTCATGAAGTCTGTTTCTGATTGTTTGGTCAGAGACATTCACACCAGTGGCCTGCTGGAGGTCATTTTGTAGGGCTCTGGCAGTGCTCATTCTGTTCCTTCTTGCACAAAGGAGAAGATACCGGTCCTGCTGATGGGTTAAGGACCTTCTATGGCCCTGTCCAGCTCTCCTAGAGTAACTGCCTGTCTCCTGGAATCTCCTCCATGCTCTTGAGACTGTGGTGGGAAAACACAGCAAACCTTCTGGCAACGGCACATATTGATGGAGGAGTTGGACTTCCTGTGCAACCTCTATATGGTCCAGGCATCGCCTCATGCTACCAGTAGTGACACTGTCCCTATCCAAATGCAAAACTAGTGAAAAACAGTCAGAAAAGATGAGTAGGGAAAAAAATTTCAGTGGCCTCCACCTGTAAAACCATTCCATTTTTCGTATGATTGTTACCCACCCAGGCCCCTGTTGCTAATTTCATTAACACCAAAGCAGCTGAAACTGATTAACAACCCCCTCTGCTACTGAACTAACCAGATCAATATCCCAGGAGCTTAATTGACTTAATGCTATACTCTGATTTAACCACTTGCCGACTGCCTAATGACGATTTACGTCGGCAGTCAGCCCCTCACAGGCAAAGCGACGTAGGTTTACGTCGCTAGCCTGTGAGGCTCTAGGGAGCGAGCGCGTGCCGCCGGAGGCACGCTCCCGCTCGCTCACGGACCCCCCCGCGCGTGTGCCCGGTGGACCCGATGTCCGCCGGGCACTCGCGATTGTCCGTTAGAGCGGGAGAAAGGCAGGCGGCTAATGTAAACAAAGCCTCCTGTCATTCTCCCCTGTGTAAGAATAGTGGTCATACGGTTCTGCTATGTAGGACCGTTGATCTCTGTTCTTACACCTCAAGCCACAACCAATCACAGTTAGAAACACGCCCCTAGGGACACACTTAACCCCTCCCTCTCCAAAAAAGTTAACCCCTTCACTGCCAGTGTCATTTTTACAGTAACAGTGCATATGTATAGCACTGATTACTGTAGTAATGTCACTGGTAACCCCAAAAGTGTCAAAAATGTCAGTCAGGGGTCCGATCTGTGCGACGCAATGTCGCAGTCCCGCAAAAAAAATCGCAGATCACCGCCGTTACTCGTTAAAAAAAAAACAACAAAAATGACAGAAATCTTTCCCTTAGTTAGTAAACGCAATAACTTTTGCGCAAACCAATCAAAATACACTTTTTGCAATTTTTTTTTACCAAACATATGTAGCATAAAACAAATGGGCCTAAAATGTTAAAATATTTTGATTTTTACATTTTTTTTGGGGAATTTCATATAAAAAAATGTGAAAAATATTGTTATTTTTGCAAAATTGTCGCTCTTTTTTTGTTTATAGCGCATGATCAAAAAAATCGCACAGGTGATCAAATACCACCAAAAGAAAGCTCCGTTTGTGGGAAAAAAAGGACGTCAAATTCGTTTAGGTACAGCGTCGCACGACCGCGCAATTGTCCGTTAAAGTCACGCAGTGCCGAATCGCAAAATAGGCCCTGGTCAGGAAGGGGGTAAACTCTTCCGGGGGTTAAGTGGTTAAAAGTGTTCCTTGAATTTTTTTGAGCAGTGTATATACATTTATTTAAAATATATTAGAATATAGAATATATATCTATTTTTATATATTAGATAGAATATTAGAATATATATCTATTTTTATATATGCATGTGTGCTATATATTTTCTATATAGACCCTTTATGATTAGCAAGTAAAAATAGTTATTAGTTATAATAATTACCAACTGCAACCAGCATTAGCTTCTTGTCATTTCTCTTTCTTACTGTAAAATCTATCCACTTGCCTCTTGTTTTACACAATGACTTTCGTCCTACTTTTCCCCAAGTGCGTTTGAAAGTGATCACTTCATAACTATTATATCACTTTTTTTTTTTTTTTACCATTCGCTTTGGATGTGTTGTATTTCTTCCTTCCTTTTTAGGTTGTTTTATGCCTTTTAGTATGAAAAGGGTAATTGATGGTCTACAAAAAAATGAAGGGGGGTGAAATGCACTCGTGTTTAAAGCTATGTGTGAATCAAAGGCCATTGTGTGTTCAGAAAAGAAAAATATTCTTTTGTTTGTCTTTTTTTTTTTTATTTATTGCAAGAAATTGTTACAATTGCTACAGAGAATAGAAGTGGTTCTGTTCCGGCATTGCCGTAATGGCTGTGATTTCGTTGCGCACTTTATAAACAGCTATGAACAAGAAAAGAAAAACTGTAGCTTTTTTTTTTTTTTACGGCACGAGCCCCCAAATTTAGTCGTTGGTGGTTTTTAATTGTACAAATCCATTACCGATTGTTTTGCATCTGCCCACTGGGCTGTGTATCCTCTTTTTTCTGTTTACTAAGGCCAAGGCCGAGGATGAAATAATTTATCGCCGTTCCTGTTGGGTTTTTATGTAATAACTTTAAAACTCATATAAAGTAATGATCCAAAAACTCTTTTAACGTTCATTATAAAATGTGAAATATTTTCCAGATCCGCAGCAATTATGTGACCAGACATAACTGTTTCACACTTGAGTAAATACAGGGAGGATTTTAACACAACTTTATTATCACCTAGTCTATTCCTTTGCATTCACGGGATGATACTGCTTTAATAATTTTTTTTTTCCCTCTGCCGAAAAGTTAAGTAATGGCCAAATTTCCATCAAGCCTGCGTTTATTGGTTTTCACAATAGAGTGCTGGAATATATAATTAGGCTTACATTGCCTTCTTAACGGCCATCAAATGTTGTGTAAAGATCTATGGCGCGTCGGTGAGGAGTTTAAAGTTAGCACGTTGGCTGTGATATTTATTTGTAATATTGCATAAATACAAAAGTATTATTTTTTAAGAGGATAGCCGCATGTTTATATTCCGGGGAATAACTTTCATTTGTAGGGAAATAAGGCAATAATAGGATGTAACATACCAAACATAATCTCTACACTCTTTGACATTCACATGTCGTATCAGCATTTTCCTTGTTCTTTTTCATCTATTCTTTCCATATACAGCTTGTCCTCTCCCTCTCCCTCTCTCCTCTCTATATCTTTGCCTGCCCCTCTCAGTTCTCTCTTTTCCTATCTTTCTTTCTTGCTTTATTTTTTTGCATTCAATATTTGCTTCCATCCTTTTTGTTTGTTTGTTTTGTTATTTTTTTTTTAATTTTTCCTAAATTCCATTTCTTTATTTCTTTTCTTCACTCTCTTTCCTTTCCTTCCTTACTCCATCCCTTCCTTCTCTACTCCTTCTCTATTTCTTCATTGCTCTTTTCGTCTCTTATTCCCATTTCATTCTTTATTTGTTTTTTTTTCCTTTACTTTCCTTTCTTTGTTCTCTCTCTAATTCCTTTATTTATGTTTTATTTCATTTTCCATCACATCTTTTCTTGGTTTCTTCCTTCTCCTTTCTTTTCCCCTTTATATTCCTTCCTTTTTTTTTTTTTGCTACATTCCTTCCTTCCTAATTCCTTCTCTTTTTTTCCTTGTTTTTTCTCATTCCTTCACATCCTTTCTTCCTTTCCTTTTTCTACTCCCTCTCTTTCTAATTGCTCCTTTCCTTTCCTATTCCTTTCCTTTCATTTCCTATTCCTTTCCTATTAATTTCCTTTCCTTTCCTTGCCTTTCCTATTCCTTTTATTTCCTATTCCTTTCCTTTCCTTTCCTTTCCTTTCCTTTCCTTTCACTATCACTTTTTCAACTTTAAAAACGTTCAAAACTCTTTCTGCCTTCTCTCTTCACTGTCTTCTTTTTGCTTCCATCCATAGATCTCTGTTTCCTTTCCTCCACATCTCCACTACTCCTATTCTTGGCTCTGATGTCACCATTAATGGTCAAGTGTCCTTATACGGCCTTCTGCAATTGTTATACAGTGCCTTGCAAAAGTATTTGGCCCCCTTGAACTTTGCGACCTTTTGCCACATTTCAGGCTTCAAACATAAAGATATAAAACTGTAATTTTTTGTGAAGAATCAACAAGTGGGACACAATCATGAAGTGGAACGAAATTTATTGGATATTTCAAACTTTTTAAACAAATAAAAAACTGAAAAATTGGGCGTGCAAAATTATTCAGCCCCCTTAAGTTAATACTTTGTAGCGCCACCTTTTGCTGTGATTACAGCTGTAAGTCGCTTGGGGTATGTCTCTATCAGTTATGCACATCGAGAGACTGAAATTTTTGCCCATTCCTCCTTGCAAAACAGCTCGAGCTCAGTGAGGTTGGATGGAGAGCGTTTGTTAATAGCAGTTTTCAGTTCCTTCCACAGATTCTCGATTGGTTTCAGGTCTGGACTTTGACTTGGCCATTCTAACACCTGGATATGTTTATTTGTGAACCATTCCATTGTAGATTTTGCTTTATGTTTTGGATCATTGTCTTGTTGGAAGACAAATCTCCGTCCCAGTCTCAGGTCTTTTGCAGGCCCAAACCATGATGCTGCCACCACCATGTTTGACAGTGTGGGTGGGGGTGGTGCGTTCAGGGTGATGAGCTGTGTTGCTTTTACGCCAAACATAACGTTTTGCATTGTTGCCAAAAAGTTCGATTTTGGTTTCATCTGACCAGAGCACCTTCTTCCACATGTTTGGTGTGTCTCTCAGGTGGCTTGTGGCAAACTTTAAACAACACTTTTTATGGATATCTTTAAGAAATGTCTTTCTTCTTGCCACTCTTCCATAAAGGCCAGATTTGTGCAGTATACGACTGATTGTTGTCCTATGGACAGAGTCTCCCACCTCAGCTGTAGATCTCTGCAGTTCATCCAGAGTGATCATGGGCCTCTTGGCTGCATCTCTGATCAGTCTTCTCCTTGTATGAGCTGAAAGTTTAGAGGGACGGCCAGGTCTTCGTAGATTTGCAGTGGTCTGATACTCCTTCCATTTCAATATTATCGCTTGCACAGTGCTCCTTGGGATGTTTAAAGCTTGGGAAATCTTTTTGTATCCAAATCCGGCTTTAAACTTCTCCACAACAGTATCTCGAACCTGCCTGGTGTGTTCCTTGTTCTTCATGATGGTTTCTGCGCTTTAAACGGACCTCTGAGACTACCACAGTCCAGGTACATTTATACGGAGACTTGATTACACACAGGTGGATTCTATTTATCATCATTAGTCATTTAGGTCAACATTGGATCATTCTGAGATCCTCACTGAACTTATGGAGAGAGTTTGCTGCACTGAAAGTAAAGGGGCTGAATAATTTTGCACGCCCAATTTTTTAGTTTTTTATTTGTTAAAAAAGTTTGAAATATCCAATAAATTTCGTTCCACTTCATGATTGTGCCCCACTTGTTGATTCTTCACAAAACATTACAGTTTTATATCTTTATGTTTGAAGCCTGAAATGTGGCAAAAGGTCGAAAAGTTCAAGGGGGCGAATACTTTCACAAGGCACTGTATATTGTGAGAACTAAATAATGCCTGTACTTCTCTCTCTATATGGCAGTTGGAGGAAATTGTAACCATTTAATGCCCAGTTTATGTTACTAATTTCTGCCTTGGAAAGTAGGATATAAGAAAGACCACCACCCCCCCAGAGGATTCCTCCAAGAAAACAAGGCTCTTATTTTGCCTGAGAGGTGTGTTCCTGCCAATACCCGTTACCTTCAAGCTTCACATATCAACATCCATTATAGCATTATTAGCACTCATACACAATGATGCCAAAGCTTGGCATCCGTCATACATTCCCACAGCCTACTGAACACTCATTAATGTTCTCTCCAGAACGGGTGTATTGTGGCCAGTGGGCCAAAGCACAAATACTTAGTCATTCACTTTGTTAAAGCTGAACTTAAACACAGGTTGTAATGCTTTCTCTGCTTTCCACTGAGGTGGCAACCTGGGCTTCTCCAAGGCCAACACAGTGCTTCACCTTACATGAGGAATAGATGGTGAGGGATGATTAACTACTTAATGCCTTCGTCATAGCAGTTCTACTGCTACAGGAGGGCTCTCCTTTGCGGAATCACACACACACGACACATATAAATATATATATATATGTGTGTATATATATATACTGTATATATATATAAACCAAAAAAGAGAGCGGCACTCAGGGGTCTTGAAAGGTGAACAGACAAGTGACGGTTTAACTGACGTTTCGACGAGGCACTAGCTCGACTTCTTCGGCCATTGGAATTGTGTGTATATATATATATATATATATATATATATATATATATATATATATATATGTGATTCTGCACTTCCACCTGCAGGGGGCATGCACGCCGCTGATAGGCCGCTTCTGCTGTGATATTTCACAGCAGAAGCCAATCTGCAGGTGCCAGCTACTCCATGTCCTCTGGCACCCTCCTATCGTCGGTAATACACAGAATTACAACATACATGCATGCACTCCAGCCTCTTCCTATCTACATGCATAATGCTCCAACCACTTCCTGCCTAGAGATGAGCTTGGGGGTTCAATCCAAACCCATATTCAGCCTAACATAGAAGGAAGCTATCAGTGCCGGCCCGATCAGCTGTTGCCGGGGCATTGACCCACCCCACATCTGTAGGTGCACAAAGGGGCAGGAATGCTTGTGACATCATTGACGTGCCAACTAAAAGGACATCAATGCACTGGGGAGCTAAATCCCAAGGAATCTAAAAACTGGTTGCATGTAGTGCGTACTCCCAAAGCACCAGTTAGATTAATCTAGCATCTATCAGGCACTACCACTTACCGACCTCCCACAGTATATATACGTCATTATTTTGACGTTAAATGCCGGTGTTATGGCATCTGCTAGCTGCATCAACCCCAGCATCATTTTTTACTGTGGGTGAATTAGCGTCTGATAAAAGTGGTTCCGTGGGTGCATTCACCGCAGGATCACTTTTAGAGGCAACGGGAGAGGTGCCTCCTGCCTGCTGCTTCCTGGTCGTTTCAGGTTTTGGTTTAACTGAGCCAATTGTAAACCCGGAAGCAATCCGATGTGGCCTGGGCAGGAAGTCGCATGAGGGCAAGATGGCCCCCACTCAAGTCTATGCCCTTGGAGGACTGGAGCGACCTCTGACGTCACTTCCGGTTCTTGGGCATAAAGAGATTTCTCTTTTTTTTTAAGTCAATTTTCTAGCAAAAAAAATACTGATTTTAACTTGTAAGCAACATATGTCAGAAATAGGCTTGGTCCTTAAGTGGTTAAATCTGACCTCCAACTTGCCGAGATCTCCAACGATGTTACTTCCGGTGACTGTATAATATATGTATATATATATATATATATATATATATATATATATATATATATAGATATATATGCATCTATATATCTATATATCTATATATATATATATATATATATATATATATATATATATATATATATATATATATATATGTTTGGGAATTCTAAGTAATTTTCTAGCAAAAAATGCTAAGTTAAACTTGTAAACAAAAAGTTCCAGGAAGTGCACTACTATTTTTTAGATAACTAATTAATTTTAATTAGTTATCTAAAATGTTTAGATAACATCTAGAATGTTAATTGTGCCCAAACAGTATCCTAAAAAAAAAAAAAAAAAAAATCGGATTTTTACATTTCTCCTGACATATAGTAGTGCACTTCATGTGCCTAGGCACCTGGGCTGATGTTAGAAATTACAGCCTACTGGCAGCCCCCCTCCCCCCCCCCCCAAATATATCAAGACAATATTTTCACAAAAAATACACTAAAATCATTATTAGCAAACACGAACATAACAGTGAACTTGTGCGAATTAGCTATTTTTTAATTGTTTTTTACATTAAAAAAATATATATACAGTATATATATATATATATATATATATATATATATATATATATATATACATATACATATATATATATATATATATATATATATATATATATATATATATATATATATATATATATGTGTGTTTGGGAATTCTAAGTAATTTTCTAGCAAAAAATACTAAGTTAAACTTGTAAACAAAAAGTTCCAGAAAAGGCCTGGTCAGCAAGTGGTTAAAGAGCTGTGATACTTGGAATCAAGGGATCAAAAAAATGTAGCTGGGCTTGTTGCTAAAATGTATCCAGATCCTAACCCTTCAAGATAATTTTCAATTTGATCCTAACTCAGATCAATGCATGTTATACACCACTAAAATATTTAATGCTTAGGTGGGCCATAGGCGCCTTGACAATACCCTCATTGGGAAGTCTGATGGGATGGTTAGAAGAGGGACACTGCTACAAGCTAAGTCCCAAGGGATAGGAAAAAGTGATTGCCTGTAGCAGATACTCACAAAATGCCAGTTTGACTAATCTAGCTCCTAGGAGACATTTGTACTGTATATAGCCATGGAAATTGGGCTCCCACGGGCAAAAAATAGGGACCGAAAAAGTTCCTACTTGATAGAGGGCATCATCAGCCTAACCTTGAAGGAAGCTGTTAGTGTTGAGCCAATCTTCTATGGCCAGGACATCCACCTACTCCACAGCTGTATGTATACAAAGAGGTGGGGATGCTCCTGACATCATTGACCTTATATGCCCACATGGCCATATAAGGTCAATGGCATTCCGTGTAGGTGTAGTTATGAGTTGGGGAATGCTTATTGGGATGGAATTCGCAACTCCCTTCTGGACTGAACCCAAGCTCAGGTCATACCTATTCTTGTCTAAATGCAATCATTTCAGAGTTGGCAGCACATCATTTTTTGGGACCCGTTTCCTAATCATGACCTTGGGCTGGCACAATGTGTGTCGGCACAGCTTGCAAGAGCTCCGTGGGCTGCAAAACGTGAGCAATGGATGGCAACTAAAGAAAAAGGTCTCTCTTCTCTTCTTTCTCATATATCTCTTTGCTTCTCTAGTTCTTTGCACTCTTTTCTTTCATGCGTAAATTTCTATTTTATTACTAATTCTCCTTCTTCTTCTACCCCGTGCTTGTCTCTTTAAGTTCTCAAAAAATAGAAAAAGAAACAAGATCTTAAACAGAATGTGGGCATAAAATTTATTACTATCTAAAACTAAATTGTGCAAACAACCTGTTCATTCGGAAAATTACCTCACATCCATCGCTTTACTACTTATTTCATTAACAATTAACAATAGCAGCCGTTTCAATTGTTTATTTTATTTGTAACAGTTTATTGTAACAGGGTATTCATTAAAAAAATATTCATTTTTTTAGCCTCCAACTGTCATTTTTTGCAACAATTTTTCAAAGGCTTGTTGGCTATGAAATTTGTTTCTAATTTAAATTAAAAAAAAAAAACCAACAACTTTCTATCATATTGGGAAGATGTTAATGTGTTGGATGATCATTAAGAAGCCAAGGAAAGGTGGAGTTTTTAAAAGCATCCAATCAAATTAAAGCTTTCATTTACCTTTTATGGTTTAATAATGAAAGGATAAATCTAATTGGTCTACATAAGCTGTAACAGTTTATTGTAACAGGGTATTCATTAAAAAAATATTCATTTTTTTAGCCTCCAACTGTCATTTTTTGCAACAATTTTTCAAAGGCTTGTTGGCTATGAAATTTGTTTCTAATTTTAAATTAAAGAAAAAAAACAAACAACTTTCTATCATATTGGGAAGATGTTATTGTGTTGGATGATCATTAAGAAGCCAAGCAAAGGTGGAGTTATGTAAAAAATTACTGTGTAGGTAGGCCGATACCCCTAATAATCGTATACAAAACCAAAAAAGAAAAAGATGGGGCTTTGGAAGGCCAGTTGGGAGAGGGAGGACCAAAAATTACAACAATTTAAAAATAAATAATATTCTTTTATTAATACATATAAAACAACATATACAATTAGGGACACAAAGAAAAGTCCCATACAAAGGTTACAGACAAATAAAAACGCAGTGCAGAAATATATTCCCTAGATAGGGGGATGCTGATACTTATTGCAGATGTTGATGCAAGTCTCAGATGACACACGGTCTAGGGGGTCCCAGCAAGCCAACGCGTTTTGCATAAGGCTTCGTCAGGGCCAGATAGACCAGACAAGACTGATATTTCCCATTGCGTGCAGAGACAAGAATGGCAGGATAGACATAGGATCCCTATACCAAGATGAAAGGTCCAGATATCATTTCCAAGAACAAGGTTCTTTTTGGTTATTCCTTTGGTTATACCTTCTTAGCTTCAGTATTTGTCCTATTTATATCAGACCGGATGCACAGTAGCTCATTAATTATAAAAAGGTGGAGATTTTAAAAGCATCCAATCAAATTAAAGCTTTCATTTACCATTTATGGTTTAATAATGAAAGGATAAATCTAATAGGTCTACATAAGCTGCTCTAGATTTTTTTTTTTTACATAAGACTGAATATATTGTATAAGATGTATGAGAATCAGTTAAATCAAATCTAAATTAAACCAAATTAAATTAAATCTATGTATAGACTTTTTTTTTTGCCAGTTTATTTTTGTTGTTTACCATTGGGGACATTTCTCTTTACTTTCCGTGTCATAGAGTCAACAGGAAGTTAGTGGAAAGTGAGGGGAACTCCTCACTCCAGGAACCCGTGTCCCCATTGGAAGATTTTCCTTTACCTCTTGCTTTGGGGACGACTCTAAAATTTTGCATTTTCACGCACCTTCTTTCTTGGTGGCATGGTCACCAAGACAAATCGAGGTGTGAATCTCCCAATTCAGAACACAGACTCCAATTAAAACTTGACAGAAAGTCTAAGCCTTCCCCACTCATCTAAAACTAAAATTAAATGGTTTTGCTTAGAGATACAATTGAACAAAAAAGTGATTTTTAGATAACATCTAAAATGTTAATTGTGCCTAAACAGTATCCAAAAAAAAAAATCAGATTTTTGCCTTTCTCCTTAAAAATACTAGGGCACTCCCTGTGCCTAGGCACCAGGGCTGCTGTGAGAAATCACGGGGCCCCGTACAGCCTACCTGGCAGCCCCCCCCCCCCCTTAAGGAAGTTCACTACTATTTTTTAGATGAATAATTAATTTTAATTAGTTATCTAAATTTTTTAGATAACATCTAGAATGTTAATATGTCTATACAGTATCCTAAAAAAAAAAATCAGATTTTTGCATTTCTCCTGAAAAAAAGTAGTGCACTCCCTGTGCCTAGGCACCAGGGCTGCTGTTAGAAATCACGGGGCCCCGTACAGCCTACCTGGCAGCCCCCCCCCCCCCCCCGAATATATCAAGACAATATTTTCACAAAAAATCCACTAAAATCATTATTAGCAGACAAGAACATAACAGTGAACTTGTGTGAATTAGCAATTTGTAATTGTTTTTTACATAAAAATATTATAATTTATTTTATAAATGTTAAAAATGTTTACAATTATTTTATTTTACATTTTTTTTTTAATTAATCTAGTACAATGTTAAATTGTTGTTTTTTTTTTTTTTTACAATTTGTTATTTTTTTAACAGGACAGGGAAGCCTGCAGCGCTGCAAGGGGGTGGGGGGTGGCAGAGTGAAAGGGGGGTACATGGGGAGAGAGGGGGGGTCAGAAGCAGGCAGAACAAGGAGGGGGATCGGTGTTGGAGAAGAAATTACTGTGCTGGAATGATGCCCTATGTCTGTGTCTCTCCCCGCAGCAGCTGAAAGCTATCAGGAGGAGGAGAAACTGGCTTTCAGCTGCTGCGGAGAGCCACACAGGGCTTCCTTCTTTATTTGCCCCTCCTCCCGACCACTCCGATTCCCCTGTGCTGCTGGGGCCCCCCTGTGTGCCTGGGCCCCCTACAGGAGGACTGGTGCCCCCCCCCCCTATCAGCTAGGCACCCTTGTACCCTGAGCCTCATAGACCTATATCTGCAGTGTGAGATGATCTAAGACACTGCTTCCTTCTGATGGCTCATCTCAGGAGATTTGGTGTGAGATTTGATGATGCCCAATGGTCCCGAAAGTAATTACCACTTTTTTTTCAGTGGGTATGGGGTAGAACCTGGAAAAGAAACTTTCATAAAAGTAAAACTTTTTTTCAAGATATGTTTACTAATTACAAAATATTGAATTTTCCCACGTTACTTGTTTAGAGAAGCTGAAAGAGTGACTGTCCATTCACACTACCGCGACTTGTCAGCCTGATAAGTCACGGTCCGTCGCGGTCCATGCAGTGCTACAGGACCCGTTCTAATAGGAGCGACACAAGTCTTGGGAATTGGAGAAAAGTCTTAATGGATCTAGCAGGCACTTTTACAGGTCCAAGGAACTTGGGCTTCCAGAGGGGGATATGTGGATTAAAAAAGTGAGCTGGCTGTATGGGCTGGTTCCTAATATTTATTCAAATCTTTACTATTCAGTCTCCATCAATTTGATCCTATCTTAGATATTTGCAGAGTACATACCAACCAAAAAATAATACTTAGGTTGAACATATTTGCCTGACTGCCCCCCTTGGTTTACTATAGTGGGTAAATCAGAAGGAATATATGGTAAACTGCTTACCAGACCCTTAAGGTCTTCTAGACAAATAGGCAGAAGAACTTAAGGTTCTGGTAAGCAGTTTACCATATATTCCTTCTCACGGGTGATTCTCATGGATCTTTAACCACTTTACCACCGGAGGATTTTGCTGTCTTACGTCCAGGCCACTTTTTGCGATTCGGCACTGTGCGACTTTAACTGACAATTGCGCAGTCGTGCAACACTGTACCCAAACTAAATTTACGTCCTTTTTTTCCCACAAACAGAGCTTTCTTTTGGTGGTATTTGATCACCTCTGCGCTTTTCATTTTTTGCGATATTAATAAAAAAATGCGACAATTTTGAAAAAATAACAATATTTTTCTACTTTGACAGTTAAAAAATATCCAATATATTCAATTTTTGCCATATATTTAGGCCAAAATGTATTTAGCTACATGTCTTTGACAAAAAAATTCTCAATGAGTGTATTTTTAACCGCTTTAAGACCGGAAGATTTTACTCCCTTCCTAACCAGGCCATATTTTGCGATTCGGCACTGCATTATTTTAACGGACAATTGCACGGTCGAGCGATGCTGTACCCAAATTAAATATATGTCCTTTTTTCCCCCACAAGCAGAGCTTTCTTTTGGTGGTATTTGATCACCTGTGCGATTTTTACTTTTTGCGCTATATACAAAAAAAGAGCGACAATTTTGAAAAAATAACAATATTTTTCAAATTTTTTTATATGAAATTCCCCCCAAAAAAATGTAAAAATCAAACTTTTTTAACTTTTTTTGCCAATTTGTTTTCTGCTACATATTTTTGGTAAAAAAAATCACAATAAGTGTATTTTGATTGGTTTGCGCAAAAGTTATCGCAGCTACTAACTACAGGAAATTTGTCATTTTTATTGTTTTTTATTTTTAACTAGTAATGGCGGCGATCTGGGATTTTTTTGTGGGACTGCGACATTGCGGCGGACAGATCGGACCCTTGACTGACATTTTTGACACTTTTGGGGGTACCAGTGACATTACTACAGTAATCAGTGCTATAAATATGCACTGTTACTGTAAAAATGACACGGGCAGGGAAGGGGTTAATTTTTATTGGTGATCAAGGGGTGTCACGCCGAGCGCTCCGGGTCCTGCAGCGTCCCCGGAGCACTCGAGGCGTGCTGCGGGTAGCGGCGCTCCGGTCACCTTCCCTGACCGTGAGCACCACTCCCCAGCACCTCACACACAGTCGGTCCGCGCGGCGGGACGTTCCCGCCCGCGGACTCCACTCACCTCCTGCTCGGCTCCCGCCCTGGCTTCCTCCCGGCGCACGCGGCCCCGCTCTCTAGGGCGCGCGCGCGCCGCTGTTCTGGAATTTAAAGGGCCAGTGCACCACTAATTGGTGCCTGACCCAATCAGCCCAAAACATATAAAAACCCACTTCCCCTTCCTGTCCTTGCCGGATCTTGTTGCCTTTTGTGCCTTGAGAAAGCGTTTGGTGTATTTTCTCTGCCTGTGTATCAGACCTTCTGCTGTTGCCCCTGACTACGAACCGTAGCCGCCTGCCTTGACCTTTTGCTTCGTCTGACCCTGCCTTTGCCTTGTCCTTCTGTACCACGCCTGAATCAGCTGTCTGTGAGGTTGAGCCGTTACCGGAGGATACGACCTGGTTGCTACCGCCGCAGCAAGTCCATCCCGCCTTGCGGCGGGCTCTGGTGAAAACCGGTAGTAACTTAGAACCGGTCCTCTAGTACGGTCCACGCCAATCCCTCACTGACACAGAGGATCCACCTCCAGTGCAGTCACCTGCCGCTAGTCCGGACCCTGACAAGGGATTAATGTATGCCTGGTGCTTACTGACGTGTGTGGGGGGAGGTGACTGAGTGACACCGGGACAGATCGCAGGTTCAGCTATGCTGAACCCTGCAATCTGACCCTGCCTGTCACTTAGGAGATCCGCCCGCTTTGTTTACACAAGTGGGCGGATTTCCTCACTCGATCCCCGACGTTTGGGGAAGAGCGGCGGTGATCACCGCCGCTCCTCCCCTGGCCCGACTCCCGCTGTAACTGAATACAGTGGGAGCGAGCCTCCGGCGGCGCGCAAGCGCCGCCCACAAGGGGAGGAGTCCAGCGACGTAGGTCTATGACGCTGGACGATAGCGAGCCACATTGCCGCAGTAGCAGCAATGTGAGCGGTCGTAAAGTGGTTAATTGGACTCTCTGCTATTATTAGAACTAGTGGTTCCTTTGCAGTTTTTATCATCATTCCCTTTTGGGCACTTTGGTTTTTTCTTCACATATGGACTTTTGATTTAATATTTTATATCTGAGGACTTATTTATGTTTCTTCTGCTGGGACTTGTAGTCCTCTTTCATTGTATTTTATTATTTACACCTTTCGAGTGTTCACATCACTCACTATTTTTTCACTGATTATTGGTTATTTTTTTACCTGTTCACTATTTATGTATTAGCGCTACACAATTTTTGTTACATATTATGTGGACTTTTTTCTATGGGTCTGTGTAAATAGCTTTTCTTTGCATCATAATTTTATTCACTATTTTTTTACTTAGCGCAGAATTTATTTGATTTACAGTATATTAGGTTTGCAACACTGACTTGGGCTTTCACAACTAGGGACCAAAAAAGTTTGCTAGCCGTATCAACTTGCTCCTAAAATATATCCATACCTAGACTATTCAATCTGCATACATTTGATCCTCTTTCAGATCTCTGCATGGGATATACCACTCACATATTTATTGCTAAGGTTGACCTTAACCACTTGCCGACCGCCGCACGACTATTTACTGCGGCGGTCAGCCCCTCACAGGCAGAGCTACGTAGTACTACGTCGCTAGCCTGTAAGGGTCTAGGGAGCGAGCGCGCGCCGCCAGAGGCGCGCTCCCGCGCGGTCACGGACCCCCCCCCCCCCCGCGCGTGTGACTGGCGGACCCGATGTCCGCCGGTCACTCGGCGATCGTCGGTGCAGAGGGAGAAAGGCAGGCGGCTGATGTAAACAAAGCCGCCTGTCATTCTCCCCTGTGTAGAAACAGTGATTATACGGTTCTACTATGTAGGACCATTGATCACTGTTCCTACACCTCAAGCCACAGCCAATCACAGTTAGAATCACGCCCCTAGGGACACACATAACCCCTCCCTCTCAAAAAAAGTTAACCTCTTCACTGCCAGTGTAATTTTACAGTAACAGTGCATATGTATAGCACTGATTACTGTAGAAATGTCACTGGTAACCCCAAAAGTGTCAAAGATGTCAGTCAAGGGTCCGATCTGTCCGCCACAATGTCGCAGTCCCGCAAAAAGAAACGCAGATCACCGCCGTTACGCGTTAAAAAAAAAAAACAACAAAAATGACAAAAATCTTTCCATTTGTTAGTAAACGCGATAACTTTTGCGCAAACCAATCAAAATACACTTTTTGCGATTTTTTTTTTACCAAAAATATGTAGCATAAAACAAATTGGCCGAAAATGTTAAAAAATTTAGATTTTTACATTTTTTTGGGGGGGAATTTCATATAAAAAAATGTGAAAAATATTGTTATTTTTGCAAAATTGACACTTTTTTTCTGTTTATAGCGCATGATCAAAAAATCGCACAGGTGATCAAATACCACCAAAAGAAAGCTCTGTTTGTGGGAAAAAAAGGACGTGAAATTCGTTTAGGTACAGCGTTGCACGACCGCGCATTTGTCCGTTAAAGTCACACAGTGCCGAATCGCAAAAAAAAACCCTGGTCGGAATGGGGGTAAAATCTTCCGGGGCTTAAGGGGTTAACTGGCTTGACCTCCTCCCTCCCCCATTGCTAGGGCCACTGATACAAGTCCCAAGGGATCAAAAAACTGGTTGCTCACAGTGGGTACTCACAAAGCACCAGTTTGACTAATTGAAGAATCTAGCAGGCACTTCTACAGAACCAGGGAACTTGGTATTCCTTGGGCAGGAAATAGGGATCAAAAAAGTTAGCTGACCATATAAACTTTCTCCTAGTATTTATCCATATTTAGACTATTCAATCTGCATTCATGTTATCCTCGCTCAGATCTCTGCATGGAATATACCACCTACATATTTAATGTTTAGGTTGGCCATAATTAGCTTCATCCCCCAATGCTTAGGAGAGGGCCACTGCTGTTATGCCCCAGGTGATCAAACTAGTTGATTTTAGCTGGGGCTCACAAAGACCAATCTAGCACCTAGCAGGCACTTCTACAGAACCATGGAACTTGGGCTACCATAGGCAAGAACTAGGGATCTAAAAAGTTAGCTGGCAGTATGAACGTTCTTCAAATATTTATCCAGGTTGAGATTATTCAATCTTCATCAGTTTTTTTTTTTTTATTAACCACTTAAGCCCCAGAAGATTTTACCCCCTTCCTGACCAGGGCCTATTTTGTGATTCGGCACTGCGTTACTTTAACGGACAATTGCGCGGTCATGCGATGATGTACCTAAACGAATTTGATGTCCTTTTTTTCCCACAAACAGAGCTTTCTTTTGGTGGTATTTGATCACCTGTACGATTTTTTAATCATGCGCTATAAACAGAAAAAGAGTGACAATTTTGCAAAAAATAACAATATTTTTCACATTTTTTTATATGAAATTCCCCCCCAAAAAATGTAAAAATCAACATTTTTTAACATTTTTGGCAAATTTTTCTGCTACATATGTTTGGTAAAAAAAATCCCAATAAGCGTATTTTGATTAGTTTTCGCAAAAGTTATTGCGTTTACTAACTAAGGGAAAGATTTTTGTAATTTTTGTCTTTTTTTTTTTTTTTTTAACGAGTAATGGCGGCGATCTGCGATTTTTTTTGCGGGACTGCGACATTGCGGCAGGCAGATCGGACCCTTAACTGACATTTTTTACACTTTTGGGGGTACCAGTGACATTACTATAGTAATCAGTGCTATACATATGCACTGTTACTGTAAAAATGACACTGGCAGGGAAGGGGTTAACTTTATTGGGGAAGGAGGGGTTAAGTGTGTCCCTAGGGGCGTGTTTCTAACTGTGCAGGGATGTGGCTTTACATGTAACAGCAGAGATCTACGGTCCTACATAGCAGATCTCTGCTGTTACACAGGGAAGAATGACAGGCGGCTTTGTTTACATTAGCCGCCTGCCTTTCTCCCTTCACAGCGGACGATCGCGGGTCCGCCGGCCACACGCGCTGACTTGTTAGAGAACGAGTCGGGGCAGGAGCGCGTCTCCGGCGGCGCGCGCTCGCCCGCTATTGGCTCACAGGCTAGTGATGTACCGATACGTCACTTTGCCTTGCCGGGCTGACCGCCGCAGTATATGTACTTGCGGCGGTCGGCAAGCGGGTAAATTTTACAAAGAAAAAAAAATTTTTCACAAACTTTCACAATGTACCTAATAAATACAGTTCTAGCATATTATGAGCAATAAAAACCATTAATCAACAATTAATGCTGTTGCAACCAAAGAAAAAAGGATTATCCTTTTATAACATCCAAAATCCATAATGTCTTTCCATGTGGAGAAAACCCCCTATCTTTCCCAAACGGAAAAGAAAAAAGAGAAAAAGAAGAAAGAAAAAAACGTGAAACAAAACGAAAAAAAAAAAAGTACACATACACTATAATGTCAAAAGTATTGGGACGCTTACCTTTAGACGCACATGAACTTTAATGGCATCCCAGTCTTAGTCCGTAGGGTACAATATTGAGTTGGCCCACCCTTTGCAGCTATAACAGCTTCAACTCTTCTGGGAAAGCTGTCCACAAGGTTTAGGAGTGTGTCTATGGGACTGTTTGACGACTCTAACAGAAGCCCAGTTGTGAGGTCAAGAGAAGGGTGGTTGATCCTCTAAATGGTTTTGCAATAAGGGTTTTGCCACCATCCCTGGGGTAGTATGTGTGTAGATTTGGTGCCTCAAACCAGTTTATGTGGGACTTAATGTATACTTGCCCTGAAAAGTCCCACATAAACTGGTTTGAGGCACCAAATCTACACACATACAGTTGTGAGGTCAGGCACTAATGTGGACAAGAAGGCCTGGCTCACAGTCTCCAGTGTAAATAATCCATAATTTGTCGGGTTAAGGTCAGGACTCTGTGCAGGCCAGTCAAGCTCCTCCACCCCAAACTCGCTCATCCATGTCTTTATAGACCTTGCTTTGTGCACTGGTGCGCAGTCATGTTGGAACAAGAAGGGGCCATCCCCAAACTGTTCCCACAAAGTTGGGAGCATTAAATTGTCGAAAAAAAACTTGGTATGCTGACGCCTTAAGAGTTCCCTTCATTGGAACTAAGGGGCCAAGCACTAGCCCTGAAAAACAACCCCACACCATATTCACCCCTCCACCAAATGATTTGGACCAGTGCGCAAATCAAGGTTATAATAGCTGCAAAGGGTGGGCCAACTCAATTTTGAATCCTATGGACTAAGACTGGGATGCCATTAAAGTTCATGTGTGTGTAAGTGCAGGCATCCCAATACTTTTGACAATACAGTATACAGTAAACCCCCCTCCATTGCGGGGGTTACGTTCCGGACCCACCCGCGAAAAGTGAAAATCCACGAAATAGAAAAACCCTATTAAAATACACTGTAGTCATGTTTTTTTACTGTCACTGTGCTTTTAAAAGCATTTGAAGGTCTTTAAAGTGGAGTTCCACCCATTTTAGTGACTTTAGATGTATGTAATCCCCCTTTAAAACGACTTTTACCAATGGAAAGTTTTATTTTTTTTGTTGCTAGTAAATACCTTATTTTCTGCTTTATTTATCCTCTTCTCACTTCTGGGTCCGATCGGCAATTACGTCATTCGGCGATTCGCAGTGTGTGCTGGGATGTATATCAGGCCATGAAATCTTGCATTATTACACAGGAGATGAGCTGTACTGCGTGCTCTGCCCTGCCTCCTCCTAGTGAGCTGTAAGTAAGTATTGTATAGAGGCAGTGCTCCGCCCCGCCTCCTCTCAGTGAGCTGTACTGTATGTATTGTATTGAGGCCGTGCTCCGCCCCGCCTCCTCTCAGTGAGCTCAGTGAGGATATAATGCTTTCAGTTCTCGCTCACTGAGAGGAGGCGGGGCGGAGCACGGCCTCAATACAATATATACAGTACAGCTCACTGAGAGGAGGCGGGGCGGAGCACGCAGTACAGCTCATCTCCTGTGTAATAATGCAAGATTTCATGGCCTGATATACATCCCAGCACACACTGCGAATCGCCGAATGACGTAATTGCCGACCGGACCCAGAAGTGAGAAGAGGATAAATAAAGCAGAAAATAAGGTATTTACTAGCAAAAAAAAAAAAAAAAAAAACTTTCCAATGGTAAAAGTCGTTTTAAAAGGGATTACATACATCTATGTAATCCAATTTATTAAAAATGGGTGGAACTCCACTTTAAACACACTTTGAAAACAATAGAAACTCATTTAAAAACATAAAAGATACTGAGAGACAGAGCAAGAGCTATGGAAAACACAAAAATATGTAATTGTCAATGATTTATATAGTAAAATAACATTACAGAAAAAAACGCAATATACCGGGACCGCAAATACTGAACCACGATGGAGCGGGGGTTTACTGTATATTAAATATGGCAGACCAAAATGGTGCAACCTTTGGACATGACCACCATAAGTGCCCAAAGAACATGATCACATCCAACATTAACCACTTGCCGACCAGTCACTGGGACTGTACTGCGGCAAAGTGCCTCGATTCCGTCCAGCAACGTAGACCTACGTCGCTGGACTCCTCCCCCTGTAGGCGTTGCTCGCGCGCCGCCGGAGGCGCGCTCCCGCTGTTTTCAGTCACAGCGGGAGTCGGACCAGGGGAGGGGCGGCGGTGATCGCCGCTGCTCTTCCCCGATCGTCGGGGAATCCAGTTTGGAGATCCGCCCACTTGTGTAAACAGAGCGGGCAGATCTCCTAAGTGACAGACAGTGACAGATTACAGGGTTCAGCATAGCTGAACATGCGATCTGTCCCTGCGTCACTCAGTCACCTCCCCCCACACACATCAGTAAGCACCAGGCATACATTAACCCCTCCCTCTCCAATAAAATTAACCCCTTCCCTGCCAGTGTCATTTTTACAGTAACAGTGCGAATTTATAGCACTGATTACTGTAGAAATGTCACTAGTACCCCCAAAAGTCTCAAAAATGTCAGTCAAGGGTCCGATCTGTCCGCCGCAATGTCGCAGTCCCGCAAAATAAATCGCAGATCGCCGCCATTACGCGTTAAAAAAAAAAACCACCAAAAATGACAAAAATCTTTCCCTTAGTTAGTAAACGCAATAACTTTTGCGCAAACCAATCAAAATACGCTTATTGTGATTTTTTTTTACCAAACATAGGTAGCAGAAAACAAATTGGCCAAAAATGTAAAAAAATTTTGATTTTGATTGATATAAAAAAATGTTAAAAATATTGTTATTTTTTCAAAATAAACGCTCTTTTTTTGTCTATAGCGCAAAAAGTAAAAATCGTACTGGTGATCAAATACCACCAAAAGAAAGCTCTGTTTGTGGGGAAAAAAAGCTAGTAAATTTTGTTTGGGTACAGCGTCGCACGACCGCGCAATTGTCCGTTAAATTTTCACAGCGCCGAATCGCAAAAAGTGGCCTGGACGAAAGACAGCAAAATCCTCCGGTGGTAAAGTGGTTAATCCAAATTCTGGGGGGAGATTTTATGTAACCTTACAGGGTACTGAAACCATCTGGATAAGAACTTAGAATTTCTTTCTTGTGTCCTACTGGCCACTGTCATCTTGTGACGGATCTCTACACCTTTGGCCATAATTGGCTTGATCCCCCTATCCAGAAGTCTTCTGTAGGAATGGGTCAGGTCTTGGCGCATTTCCCTGTCCGTGGCTAGCCTCCTGCTTCATCTATTGCTTTAGCAGTCGCCTTCCATCCTCTCAGAAAAGCCTCACAACAGCCCAAGCCAAGTCACATGCATAAACAAGATATTTTAACAATTATATTCTTTTTTTACATATGTCCCAGCTCCGAAAAAAATTCCTTCACCAAACTTTCCATGGCTTGTAAACTTTTGTCCCAAAGTAGTCAACACAGTGGCTCCTTTGTTTGAAGTCTTTTTGATGGCTCTACTCCCCCTCAACGATTTCACTATGAATTGTCCCTTGTATCTGAAGAGTGCCCCGCCACAAAATACATAAACACATTTTGCACATGCCTCTTCTTCCTTCTTCGGGATGGAATTCTTTGATAGAGAGAGAGAGCAGTTAGTGTCACCGAGTAGCTGGTGGCTGGTTTTCTTAACAAGAGAAGTCCCATTCATGGGTTCTAGGACCCCGCCGTCTACACAAAGGTTCTACCTAGCGGCCGGCTCTGTGTGTTTTTGAACATTGCGAGCCTCCATTGAATCTAAGGTTTGTCTGATCAAATGTCACTCAAGCCTGTCACAAAGAGAATGTATGATTTGCCATGGAGTGAATAGTCCGGGCCCACAGCAAAGGAATTAATCCTCGGCTATTGCTTAATTCTTATCCATAGACTCGGTGAAAGGACAAAAGCAAGGCTTTGTGGGGAACAATTTCTTTTGCTCCAACTTTTTTTTATCTCTCTCTGTAGGAATGTCTATATACGATTTCATTGTCTTTAACCCTTTCCATGACCTTCGACTGAAATCCTTACAGTTACGTTTTGACTTTTGCTGTTTACAGACAACGAACGTAATGATACCGGAATTCTTTACTCGCCGGTCAGTTTACTTAAAGCGGAACTTTACCCATAATAACTTGATCAAAAAAAAATACTCTTTAGAAAGGAACATACAGTATATGTTCCTTTCTAAAGAGTATTTTTGTAAATATTTTATTCTATCTTTTCATGTGACAACACTGAAGAAATGAAACTTGGCTACAATGTAAAGTAGTGAGTGTACAGCTTGTATAACAGTGTAAATTTGCTGTCCCCTCAAAATATCTCAACACACAGCCATTAATGTCTAAACCGCTGGCAACAAAAGCCCCCCCCCCCCCTCAAGTGGAAATGTCCAAATCGGGCCCAAAGTGTCAATCATCACCAATGATGAGGCACTATTCCTCCCACTGACACCAATGATGGAACACTATTCCTCTCACTGACACCAATGATGGGGCACTATTCCTCTCACTGACACCAATGATGGGGCACTATTCCTCTCACTGGCACCAATGTTGGGATACTATTTCTCCCACTGACACCAATGATGGGGTACTATTCCTCTCACTGACACCAGTGACAGGGCACTATTCCTCTTACTGACACCAATGTTGAAATACTATGCCTCCCACTGACAACAACAATGGGGTACTATTCCTCCCACTGACACAAATGATGGAACACTATTTCTCTCACTGACACCAATGTTGAGATACTATTCCTCCCACTGACACCAATGCTGGGGTACTATTCCTCCCACTGACACCAATGATGGGGTACTATTCCTCTTGCTGACACCAGTGACAGGGCACTATTCCTCTCACTGACATCAATGTTGAGATACTATTCCTCCCACTGAAAACAATAATGGGGTACTATTCCTCTCACTGACACCAATTTTGAGGCACTATTCCTCCCACTGACACCAATGATGGAGCACTATTCCTCCCACTGACACCAATGATGGGGCACTATTCCTCCCACTGACACCGATGATGGGGTACTATTCCTCTTGCTGACACCAATGATGGGGCACTATTCCTCCCACTGACACCAGTGACAGGGCACTATTCCTCTCACTGACATCAATGTTGAGATACTATTCCTCCCACTGAAAACAATAATGTGGTACTATTCCTCTCACTGACACCAATGTTGAGGCACTAGTCTTCTTACTGACACCAACAATGGGACATTGTTACTAACAGGAAATGATATACTTCTACTGGCCACAGACCGGCCCCTGTAAAGCTTGAAGGATAGTAAACACCTTTTTTTTAGAAAGCTTGGAGACCCCAAATATAAGTGATCTGGTTCCTAGACTTCTACACCCCAGAGGATCTACACGGTCTTCTTGGCTTGTAGTGTATTGTAACATATACATATATATATATATAAAGTGAAGCGCCACCCCACAGTTGAAATGTTCAGAAACAACTTTATTCCAATAAAGGTCAGCAGGACGATCAAAAGACTACCCAGTCCATTTCGGGGGTCCAATGGTGTGGTGCTTTCATTTGCAACTTTACTACAGGAGCTGTTGGTGACAGAGCAGTGTCTGTGCAGGAGGCACACAATCGCACAACTCTGCTACAAGAACATGCGGCATGTACAGCCATAGTCAAAAGTTTTGAGAATGACACAAATATTGATTTTCGCAAAGTTTGCTGCTTCAGTTTTTATGATGGAATTTGCATATATTCCAGAATGTTATGAAGAGTGATCAGAGGAATTGCACTTAATCCCATAAAAAAAAAAAAAAAATTCCACTGCATTTGTGAAGAAGGCTTCAGGGCACCCAAGAAAGTCCAGCAAGCATCAGGACATACTACAGATGATTCAGCTGCGGGATCGGGACACTACCAGTGCAAAGATTGCTCAGGAATGGCAGCAGGTAGGTGTGAGTCCATCTCCACGCACAGTGAGAAGAAGACTTTTGGAGGATGGCCTGGTGTCAAGAAGGGCAGCAAAGAAGCCACTTCTCTCTGGGAAAAATCCGGGACAGACTGATATTCTGCAAAAGGTACAAGCATTGGACTGCTGAGGACTGGGATAAAGTAATTTTCTCTGTCGAATCCCCTTTCCGATTGAGGCATCTAGAAAAAAAAACCTTGTCCGGGGAAGAAAAGGTGAGCGCTACCATCCGTCCTGTGTCATGCCAACAGTAAAGCATCCTGAGACCATTCATGTGTGGGGTTGCTTCTCAGCCAAGGGAGTGGGCTCACTCACAATTTTGCTTAAGAACACAGCCATGAGTAAAGAATGATCCAAAAACGTTCTATGAGAGCATCTTCTCCCAACCATCCAAGAACAGTTTGGTTATGAACAATGCATTTTCCAGCATGATGGAGCACCTTGCCATAAGGTAAAAGTGATAACTAAGTGGCTTGGGGAACAAAACATTGGAATTTTGGGTCCATGGCCAGGAAACTCCCCAGACCGTAATCCCATTGAGAACTTGTGGTCAATCCTCAAGAGGCGGGTGAACAAAAAAAATACTACAAATTCTAAATAATTCCAAGCATTGATTATGCAAGAATGGGCGGCCATCAGTCAGGATGCGGCCCAGAAGTTGATTGACAGCATGCCAGGGGAAATTGCAGAGGTCTTGAAAAAGAAGGGTCAACACTACAAATATTGACTCTTTGCATAAACTTCATGTAATTGTCAATAAAAGCCTTTGAAATAAAAAGATCTAAAAACATTGAAGCAGCAGACTTTGTGACAATTAATATTTGTGTCATTCTCAAAACTTTTGGCCACAGCTGTACATGGTGCAGTGGAAGAAAGCCTACTTCGCAATGCCCCATATATGTGTTACATCAGCCGGAAGAGGTTAATAAATTAAAGTAGGATGTATTGATAACAGAATACATTGGTGGTTTTTAGAGGAAAAGGTCTGCTTTAAGAAAAATGTATACCGTGAAATATGATGGCAAACATACTAAAACGATAGATTTGGGGTTTACAAACACTTTAAGTTAGATAATGGTCATACAGCATGATCAACGTGGGAATGTGCCGAGCTTGGTTTGGCTGGCTAGTTATCGTCTGTTTTTAGCAGCAGGCATCAATATACGGAATGATATATATGTGTGTTATGCAGTGACCTGATTTCATTTGGCGATACAATTACCAGCAGCTCCCATAGTGCATCTGCAGAGACTGGATTTTACAGGCCCGCCGCCGTACTTCATTTACATTGTCTTGTTTTATTTGTTTGGATGTGAGGAGATAAGCACACGCGTTGTATACAGATGTGAGATGGTGAGAGATGCCAGAGAAACGAGGATGTTGCTGTAGGATCAGAGCCAGCTGTGTGCAGACCGGGGTCCTCTGAGATCTGGAAAGACTACAGCTCCCATTATGCCTACTACTTAAGTAGGCATTCAAGCACTGAAAGAAGGAGCATGTTGAGGTGTTACCCAAACCACATGGTGGTTAAAGCGGAGTTCCAGCCTAAACACACACTCACCTGTCCAACGGTCCAGCGATGCGGCCACCCAAAGCCTCGCTTTTCTCCCTCTCTGTCTGCGGCGCCGGCATCACTGGTGTGGGCACCCGGCTGTGACAGTTTTCGGCTTCACAGCCGGGTACGCACTGCGCATGCGCGAGTTGCGCTACGCGTCGTGATTGGCCGGCAAGATTCTGGGACCTCTGACATGTGATTGCATGGAGGGAGGGGGAGAGGAGAACTTACGCTCAGGGTGCCGCGGCGCTCCGAGCGGAAGTGAGAGCGGGTACCTGTCAAAACTAGGTACCCGCTCCCCCCCAAAAAAAATGACATTCCAAATGTGGCATGTCAGAGGGTTAGAACTGCCTAAAGCGGAAGTTCCACTTTTGGGTGGAACTCCGCTTTAAGATGATGTATCAAAAAAAGAACCCAAGGTTACCCAAAGTAGCCAATAAGATGCTTGCTTCACTTTTCTAACAGGCACCATAAAAAAAAAAAAAGATTGCTGAAATATAATTGGCTACAGGACCACAATGTCCTCCTGACTGGCATCGGCGTGTGTGGCAGTTAGATTTTAACTGACAACTATCAGTAATGCTGCAACAGAAAGATGCCGCACTCCAGTTGCCCATGTGTTTTGATGAAGACCGAGAATTGCCTCAACTACGGCCCCTCCCAGTCCACCCAGGCCATTCTAATATTCCAGCTGCCAACTATCGGTAATGCTGCATCAGCCCATGTGTTAGATCAGGGGTCTCCAGACTTTCTAAGGAAAGGGCCAGCTTGCTGTCCGTCAGGCTTTAGGTGGGCCATGCTGTGCCTATTGGGAGTAAAATAAAGGGTCCCAACATCAGTGCCCCATCATTGGTTTTAATGGGAGAGATAGTGGCCCATTATTGGTATCAATGGAAGAATAGTGCCCCATTGGTGGTGTCAGTTGGTTGAATAGTGTCTGAAGGGCCAGATACAGGCAAGCAAAGGGCCTCATCCGGCCCCAGCCGCAGTTTGGAGACCACTGTGTTAGATGAAAACTGAGAATGGCCTCAGCCTCGGCTCCTCCTAGGCCACCGTTGACTCGTTTCACCCCACCCACAGGGCTTAGTAATAGACCTTTATTACTAAGCCCTGTAGGCAAGACAAAATGTGTCAGAGGGTGGCCTGGAAGGAGCCGAGGTTGAGGCATTCTTGGTCTTCATCTAACACACGAGTGCTGCATTTTTCAGTTAGAATCTAACTGCCACACAAGTCGATACCAGTCAGAAGGACATGTTGGTCCTACAGCCAATTCGATTTCAGCAATCCTTTTTTTTCTGGTGCATGTTATAAAAGTAAATCAGGCATCTTATTGGCTGCTTTGGATAATCTTGGGTTCTTTTTTGATGCATCATCTTAACCTCCAGGTGGTTTGGGTAACACCTCAATGTGTTCTTTCTTTCATTGCTTGAATGTCTACGTAGGTAGTAGGCATAATGTGAGTTGTAGTCGCTCCAGATCTCTGAGGACCCTGGCCTGCACACAGCTGGCTCTTCTCCTACAGCAACACCACTCCGACACATTTTGCCCTGCCCACAGGGCCTAATAATAGAGATCTATTAATAAGCCCTGTGGGTGGGTGGAGAAGTAGCTGAGGTTAGGGCCACTCTTGATCTTCATCTAACACATGGACAGACTGGAGAGCAGCATCTTTCTGTTGCAGCATTTCTAAAGCTGGATACACACTATACAACTTTTGTTGGTAGATTTCCTTTAGATTTACCTTCAACTATGTAGTGCAAGGGCCTGTCTGATTGCATACAAATTGAAAGTGTTTAGGTTTGACCTCTTATATGGTTTTGGTAAATCTAAAGGAAAAAATCTTCAGAAAATTGTATAGTGTGAATCCATTTTTATTGGGCTTGAATGGGCTCTGTGTATGCAGACACCTGGATTTCAGTGGATCACCAGAGCATTGCTGTTGATCCATAGTATGGTGTTCTAAGCTACTTTATGGGGTCGCAGTGTCAACTTTCATTTTAGCAGTTGGAAGCTTTGTAAAGTCTCTCTTAACCGGTTGCCGACCGCCGCAAGTACATATACTGCGGCGGTCAGACCCGGCCAGGCAAAGTGACGTACCGGTACGTCACTAGCCTGTCACTGGCTTGTGAGCCAATAGCGGGCAAGCGTGCGCCCGCTGAGGCGCGCGCCCGCCCCATTCCCAGACAAGTCAGTGCGTGTGACCGGCGGACCCGGTGTTTCCCCCGGTCACTTGCGATCGCTCGGCGGGAAGGGAGAAAGGCAAGCGGCTAATGTAAACAAGCCGCCTGTCATTCTCCCCTGTGTAAAAATGGAGATCAGACGGTTCTACTATGTAGGACCGTTGATCTCTGTTTTTACACTAGTAGCCATGTCCCATCACAGTTAGAAGCACGCCCCTAGGACACACTTAACCCCTCCCTCTCCAATACAGTTAACCCCCCTCCCTCCCAGTGTCATTTTTACAGTAACAGTGCATATGTATAGCACTGATTACTGTAATAATGTCACTGGTACCCACAAAAATGTCAGTCAAGGGTCCGATCTGTCCGCCGCAATGTCGCAGTCCCGCAAAATAAATCGCAGATCGCCGCCATTACTCTTTAAAAAAAAAACAATAAAAATGACAAAAATCTTTCCCTTAGTTAGTAAACGCAATAACTTTTGCGCAAACCAATCAAAATACGCTTATTGTGATTTTTTTTACCAAACATATGTAGCAGAAAACAAATTGGCCTAAAATGTTAAAAAATTTAGATTTACATTTTTTTGGGGGAATTTCATATAAAAAAATGTAAAAAATATTGTTATTTTTGCAAAATTGATGCTCTTTTTTTGTTTATAGCGCATGATCAAAAAATCGCACAGGTGATCAAAAGAAAGCTCTGTTTGTGGGAAAAAAAGAACGTCAATTTCATTTGGGTACAGCGTCGCACGACCGCGCAATTGTCCATTAAAGTCACGCAGTGCCGAATCGCAAAATACCCCCTGGTCAGGAAGGGGGTAAAATCTTCCGGGGCTTAAGTGGTTAAGTGGTTAAGATGGCCATACACTATACAATCTGCCTGCTCTATCTTCTTTTGATCTACCACCAATTATGTAGTACAAGCATCTCTCTGATTGGAAACCGAATGGACCATTTAGGCTTGTCCCTATATTACGTAGTTTTGGTAAACCTAATGAAGAGTGTATGGTTAGCTTTAGAGCTGCTAACAACTATGTAGTGCAAGTGCTTGCCTGGCTGGATGCAGATTAAAAGGATTGTTAAATTTAGTCTTAATATTATGTAGTTTTAGTACCGCTAAAGAAGATTGTACAATCAGATTGAATAGGGTATGGCTAGCTTTAGTTTGAAGGTCTACCTACCGTATTTTCCGGCGTATAAGACGACTGGGTGTATAAGACGACCCCCCTAATTTTAATCTACCGGTAATACTTATACTTAGGTTACCTTGGAGATATTATACTCGGCGTATAAGACGACCCCCCATTTTTGGGGGATTTTTTTGAGGTTCAAAAGTAGTCTTATACGCCAGAAAATACAGTCATTTAATTTGTATCCAGTCAAGCACAATAATGCTGGTAGATCTAATGGTGATTGTACTGTTGGATTGTTGGTTACCTTATGTAGCCGATCCATGGGAAGTACCCGATTAGGCTGGCGGGAATTAAGAGCTCTGCGTCTTTTTTTCACCTCTTTCGCCTTCTAGATTGGCTCATCTTCACAACAGCTGTAGCGTTTCAAAAACCGAGAAGATGTTTTCAAACAGACATCAATGCTTGGGCTTTAATGGGATGGGAGCTGGTGATGTTTTAAGAAAATAAAGTGCTATTTTTACGTGAACTTATATGAACCCCTAGATCTTGCCAGTGTTGTACTCAACTCAAATGTTGGAAACAAAATACCGAGTTCAGCAAAGTTTGAATCATTCAGTTGTTTACAATGATAAATTGGATATTATGTATATATTCCTTTTTCCATAATCTAAGGGAGCCTTTGGGAAATTCTTTTTTTTTTTTCTATGTATCTTTATCTTTTGATTTTTGTAACCTTTAAGTTTCCCATTTCACAAACTGTAAGGCTTTGGCTTTTGCAAAGACTCTTCTACAAATGTTTCACCTAACAGATATCAAAGTCCTCTGTTCTAAGTCCAAGTACTAGGAATTTCTTCAGCCACTGGGTAGGTAGATTATTACATGGAGTCCCAACATACATCATGGTGGAGCCTTGCTTTTCTATGCTCAATAGCTGCCTTAATTCATGACATGCCATAGGGTGGAAACAGAAGAAGACATGTGTAATTGCCAGAGGCGTAACTAGAACCTTCAGGGCCCCGGTGCAGGAAACCATGAAGGGCCCCCTGGACCCCTGGCCGGGGCCCTTCCCTTCAAGCCTGGGACTCTTCCCACTGATCCTGGGGCCCTTTACTCTCGTTGCGGGACCCTTTCACAAGTTCTGCAGTGGGCCACCTTCCTGCGATGTTGGGGCATCCCCACAGTGGCGGAATGCCAGGGCCCGGTTGCAAGTGTGACCTTTACGATCCTGGAAGTTCACTCACTGGTGTCAGTTGTTTTTATTTTTTTGGTATTTTAATTGTATTATTTTTTATCATTTTATTTTATTTTTTTACAATGTCACTGACTATGACTCTGTCCATTGAGAAAAGGAAGGAGCTGGCTGGTAAATTACCTATTTACCGACCCCTTCCTGGTCCTCTATTGTGACACATCCCCTGCAGCAGCCGGCAGGAGAGGGTAGGGTGCACAATAGGGGGGGGGCAGCACAGTGGGGGGGGGGGGACCAGGGGAGCACACAGGGGCCCAGAGACAGCAGAACACAAGTGAACTGGATGGATAGGAGGAGGGGCGGGGGCAGCATACAGAGGAACCAATCTCCTCCATTTTCCCCCTGCAGCTACAGGAGGAAAAAGGAGGGCAGTGATTTCTCTACATGCGGCCCCTGCTGCCCCTCCTATCCAGGTGTACAGGGGACCTGCACAGGGCCCCCTGGAGCATGGGGCCCGGTTGCGACCGCAACCCCTGCAACCCCTGTAGTTACGCCCCTGGTAATTGCATAATTTATGGACCTCCGTAAGCTACCACTAGTAGACATGCCTGTCTGGGACTCATCCAAAATTCATAGAGAGTGCTGCTCTCGACAAAGACCTTCAGTAGAACTTCAGAAGACCTTTAGTAAGAAGCACTGTGTATATTTTGGATGAATCATAAACAGTGCTTCTAATGACCTTAAAGCGGAGTTCCAGGCACAAAATCGATCTTTTTTTTGTGCCCGTCCGCTTGTTCTCCTTCACCTGAAACAGAATTGGATAGTTAGGTTTTTTTTTTTTTTTTTTTTGTACTCACCTTGTAATTGTAGATCGAATATACTTACCTATTCTTCACTTCTTCCATCTGCGCCGCGGCTCCGCCGTCACTTCCTGGCTTGCACTGATTCCTGGGAGCTGAACATCATCGCTCCCAGGAATCAATGCGACGGCACCGGCCCCGCTCGTCACTTCCGGGGCGACGCTGCATTCCCTGCTAAACAGCTTCTGGGCATGCCCAGAAGCTGTGGAGGAATGCGGCGCCGCACCGGAAGTGAAGAGAGGGGCCGGTGCAGGCGCATTCTGGGAGAAGAGGACGCGGAAGAGGATCGTGCCGGCTTCAGCTGCCCACAAGAGAGATGGCAACGCTGTGGAAGAAATTTTATAAGTGAGTATTTCTTCTTGCAGGTAAGTGCAAACCGGGACAGATCAGAGGCTAGCCATTGTGGAATGTACTAGCCCTGACTGTCACGGGGGTATGTTTACTGAAAAATGTTTTCTGAGCCCGGAACTCCGCTTTAAAGTGGAGTTCCACCCTAAAATGTGACTTCGGTCCATCTTCATGCCCGGGGTCACCTGAAAAACAAATGGATAATAGCAATTTTTTTTTTTTTTTTACTTACCTTGTTTAGAAGATAATATACTCACCTTACTCCCTCTTCCTCCCCTCGGCGGCCACGGCGATTCGTCACTTCCTGGCTTGCAATGATTCCTGGGAGCTGAACGTCATCGCTCCCAGAAATCAATGCGCCTGCACCGGCCCCGACGTCAGTTCCGGTTCAGGCGCCGTCATACCTTGCTAAACAGCTTCTGGGCATGCCCAGAAGCTGTGCAGGGATGACGCTGCGGCACTGGAAGTGACGGCAGGGCCGGTGCAGTGCATCGTGGGACCAAAGAAGACGGAAGAGGATGCAGAAGAGGATCGCGCTGGCTTCAAGCTGCCCACACCTGAGATGGCAGCGCTGGACAAGACATTTTCAAGGTAAGTATTTCTTCTTGCAGGTAAGTGCAACCCGGGACAGTTTAGAGGCTATCCATTGTGGAATGCACTAGCCCTGACTGTCCCGGGGGTATCTTTTTGTATTTTTTTTTTTTTAAGTCGAACTCCACTTTAAGTAGACCTTTGGAAGACCTTTGGTGAAAAAAACACATGTCAAAACATTCAGTAGATCCTGAGTAATAGAAAACTGAAGTTATTTACAAATCTCAACTTTTTCTGTGCAGGTCAATTTTGTTCCTATCCAACTATGCCTCATGAGCCTTCTTATTGGTCTTTTTATGTAATAGGAAGCCTCATTACACCACATAAGGTTTCAGGAACCAGGAATCTGGACTGAGCTAGATTATGACAGTAAAGTTTGATATTTGCATTTAACTTCAACTGCCTTCATTCCTAGATGTGAAGAACATGTTGACTTTTGGTGAGTTTTCATCAAAGTTATATCTTTTAAAGCGGAGTTCCACCCTGGAATTTTTTTTTTTTTTTTAAATACCCCCGGGACAGTCAGGGCTAGTGCATTTCACAATGGCTAGCCTCTGATCTGTCCCGGGTTGCACTTACCTGTTAGGACAAATACTTACCTTGAAAAAGTCTTGTCCAGCGCTGCCATCTCAGATGTGGGCAGCTTGAAGCCAGCGTGTCCTCTTCTGCGTCCTCTTCCGCCTTCTTCGGTCCCACGATGCCCTGCGCCGGCCCCGCCGTCACTTCCGGGGCGCGCGCGTCATCCCTCCACAGCTTCTGGGCATGCCCAGAAGCTGTTTAGAAGGGGATGATGCGCGCGCCCCGGAACTGACGTCGGGGCCGGTGCAGGCGCAATGATTCCTGGGAGCGATGACGTTCAGCTCCCAGGAATCATTGCAGAGCCAGGAAGTGACGACGGGCCGCGGCCGAGGAAGGAGGAAGAAGGAAGTAAGGTAAGTATATTTTCTTTGCTACGAGGTAAGTAAAAAAAAAAAAAAAAAAATGCGATTAGCCATTTGTTTTTCAGGTGACCCGGAGCGAGAAGATGGAGGTAAGTATAAAATGAGGGTGGAACTCCACTTTAAGTTGGAAAGATTGTGATTATACACGGAATTATCAAGTGTACCTTCATCCCGACAATCAATTGCAATGATTAAGGACTAGTGTGTCCATAGAAAGAACAGAAGCCCTGGTCATCCAGAGAAAAATGGGTAAGTTGGTGCCCCACCGTATAGGGTCCACCACCACACCCCAGGGTGACCAAGGGTCAGAAAATAGAATGAGACAGAAAACAGATATGGAAACAAAAGAAGAGGGCTAGTGGGATTTTCACGGTACTATACAACTACTATAACTCCATTGTATATAAAAATTCAAATTTTTTTTTATTAATATAGTTAAAATAATATTTCCACAAGATATAACCAACAAAAACATTCAGGAATAGGTAATTACTATAGAATCATTTAATAGACATGCTTGAATTCGGCCTGTCTGGCTGTATCACATAGAATTTTGCGAAATTCTATGTGATACAGCCAGACAGGCCTAATTCAAGCATGTCTATTAAGTAATTCTATAGTACTTACCTATACCTACATGTTTTTGTTGGTTATGTCTTGTGGAAATATTATTTTAACTATACTACTAAAAATGTTTTCAAATTTTTATATACAATGGAGTTATAGTAGTTGTATAGTACCGTGAAAGTCCCACTAGCCCTCTTCTTTTGTTTCCATATCTGTTTTCTGTCTCATTCTATCTTCTGACCCTTGGTCACCCTGGGGTGTGGTGGTGGACCCTATACGGTGAGGCCCCAACTTACCCATTTTTCTCTGGATGACCAGGCCTTCTGTTCTTTCTATGGACACACTAGTCCTTAATCATTGCAAAGTTACATCTTTGTCATAAGATGCCATAGGGAGGAAAGCGAAGGAGATCTGTAGATCTGTGTAATTGCAGCATTTATGAATCTCAAAGAGCTATCATAGGTGGACAGGTCTGTCTGTGATTTATCCAAACTTCATATTGCTCCTCTTGATAAAGACCGTAAAGCATTTGTTACCCTAACACTTCATATTCCTGATATGTGCCTGCTGTACCATGTACTTGTATGAGAAAGTATCCTTTTCTCTTTCATGTGAAATCCCTGGTGTTCCTGCTAGTCCCCTTGCTTTTCTATTAAAAACTGACCACGCTAAGCAGGAGAACAAACTCTGGTCAGTTCTCTAACTATGTTGGGAACTCAGTATACTCTCCTCCAATGATCAGACTTTTCCTGACACGTTTCTGATTACTGGGAAGCTCAGTGTGCTGCTGCTTCTCCCCCACCACCACCTCTTATGCAGCTGAGAACAGAGAGAAAGTGATTACTTAAAAAAAGGGAAAAAAAGGTATTTATAATGTTTTTTTTATATCTACTCACAAATGTTTTGCCTTTCATTTCCATTTGAAACTGAATGGGTTGTTTTACAAGTTGATTGTTTACAATCACTTTAAGTAGACCTTTGGAAGACCTTCAGGGAAAACCACATGTCAAAACATTCAGTAGATCCTGAGTTATAGAAGACTAAAGTTATACACAAATTTCACATTTTTCTGTTAGTTCCTATCTATTCGAGCCTCATGAGCCTCCTTATCGGTCGTTTATGTAATGGGAAGCCTCATTACACCACACAAGGTATTGGGAACCAGGAAACTGGACCAAGCAAGATTATCACGACTTTTGCATTTAATTTTACCTGCCTTTATTTGTGGATGTAAAGGTCAAGTTGACCTACTATTTTCACCAAAGTTACCTCTTCGTCATAACATGCCAGAGGGAGGAAATGAAAGGAGACTTGTGTGGTTATACCATTTATAAATCTTAGAGAGCTACCACTGGTGAACAGACCTCTGTGAGATTTATCCAAAATTCATAGACAATGCTCATTGTAACAGAACCTTACCTTTGACAGAGAATAGTTGTGCTTACCTGGTTCATGTATGTGAAGGATTTCCCAGCAACCATTCGGTTATTTACACTCCCTGCTATCATGTCTCTCTTTGCACTGTGAGCCCCAGGAAATGACTCCTTATATGGACATTCCATGAAGTCAAGGTATGGCCAGCCTAGAGACGGAATGTCTGCTGATAAACTATGAGCTTTTGTCTACATTATGTTGATTTGGGCTGAGACAGCTTTTGTTTATTGTGGTAATGACCTTACCTATGTGTCTGGGTGCCATTGTTTAAGTAGTGTCTGATATACTCCCCAGGTGTATAAAAGCCTGTATTCTTGTTTCAATAAACAGTTTTTCTTGGCCCTTCAAAACGTAGTCATGTCTCGTTCCTGGAGGGGGATTTTACTGCATTATTACCTGGTCGTTCAACAGCTGAACCTGACTCTCCTCTTGGATCTTATGGTTGGGATTATACTACTCCATTACTACACAGGGACTTGCCGGGAAAAAGGACGTCTCCAACGGCTGATACCCTCTCACCACCTGGGTAGCCGTTACACTTCTCTTGACAAGGACCTTCAGTAGGCCTTCAGAAAATCATAGAAGGAACCAGGGAGCTTGACCAAGCCAGATTATGACAGCAAAGGTCAACATTTGCATTTGAATTTACCTGCCTTCATTTCTGGATGTATAGATCATGCTGACTTGCAGCTTTCACCAAATGTTATCTCTTTGTCAAGCCATGCCAGAGAAAGGAAAATAAAGGAGACTTGATGGATCTCAGAGGGCTACCACTGGTGGACAGACCTCTGTGATTTATCCTAAATTCAAAGACAGTGCTCCTCTTGACAAAAAGCTTCAGTAGACCTTCAGAAGATTATTACAGAAGGAACCAGGGAGCTTGACTAAGCTATAGTAAGGGTCAATATATGTTCACTTTAACTGCCTTTATTTCTGGATGTATAGACCATGTCTAAAAATCTTAACTTTTTTTGTGCATGTTGAACTTTTTTCTCTCCAGTCATGCCTCATGAGCCTCTTCTAGTCTAAATAAATGGAATCCTCTTGGTTTTCACTAGGAAAAATGTCCCCATTGAAAGATTCATCCTCAATTCTTGTTCTGCTGACAACCCAAAATTGTAAATTTTCCCTCACCTTCAGTTCTGGTGACAGTGGTCAGCAGAACAAAGAGAGAGGGTAAATGTCTCATAGTGCCCCAGGACGACGTCATCTGTGACTAAACACATTTGGTCCGCGACGTGCTGATGTCACCGCGTGATAGAAATCTCAGAAGGACAGGGGCTGTGTTTGTAGCCGGCCATCTTATCTTTTGACTCATGATTACTACTGTCTTGTAAGTGCAATTTAACTCCTTTTATCAATAAACTCTCATACGTTATTACACTATGGCGTATCTCCTATTATATCTTTTGGGGAGTAACCTGTGACAAACTGTCTACTGCTTGGAGAAATACAAGGAGAGGTCCCTTTTTGCAATTGACATCACAGCATATCATAGCATATTTCCAGCGTTGTTGGCCCATGTGGTCTCTTCTTTCTGGTAAGCAGGTCACCTGAGTGTTGGCAGACACGTTTTATTGGTGGTGGCATACACCTTTGCATGGTTCAACCCGAATTTGAATATTTTATGGTCGGACTTATACCTTATCACCTCCTGGTCTGGACTTTCACTTTTTTTTTTTATCACAATTTTTGGTGTCTGTTTGCATCACTACATCTGTTTCTTTTTTGTTGCTTTTTGTTGCATCTTGTTTGTATTTTTTGCTAAAATAATGTTTTGATTTCAAGTTTAGTGCAACCTATATTTTGTTTATAACTTCTAAAATGCATTGACAAAATTCATTGGTTTTGGTCTCAGAATTTTGAGTTAATGAAAAATTGAGTTGGTTTGACAACTTAATAGATGACAATGACAAATCAACAACCTCTATGCTGAGCAAGAATATTGCTTAAAAAAAAAAAAACATCTGCAATATTTTCTTTACAGTATCATGTTTTATATGACACCGTGTTTTGTTCTTTAATTAAAAAAATAAAAAAATAAAAAACTAGCTGCCGCTTTGACCTTGTTAGCAAAGGAACATTTTAATAAAGATTTTTTTTTTTCTCTCTCTCTTTAAACCACAATTTGTGTTGGGACCTTGTGTGTCACAGTAATTTAAGTACAGTCATTTTGTACATTCTGATCCCATTATGCTACATTGTTACTGAATAAAGAGTCGTATTATGTTGCGCCCATAAAGGGCAGAAGGGGTCTAAATTTTATCTGCTGAACGAATCAATGTGGATTATGTCAGCTGAAAAGAATTGCAGACTGCAGAACTCAGCAGATGGGAAGTATATATATACTTTTTTTTTTTTTTTAATGTATCTGTTCATTTTGCATCACCGCAGATAATACAGTTTGGTGACTGAAAAGCGGTTTTCCTTCTTCGGTACCAATTATCATTTCAACATAATGTATTAGGGGATCATTGGGGACTGAATGGCATTTCCTACTTGCGCGTAGCCTGTTTTATTTAAGCTGCTCTGACAAGCTGTCTAGGTTGTGGGAACTGGATGGTGCAATGTAATAACATAAAGGAGGAAAAGAAAGTGGGGGAGGAGCTTGGCAGGCGATGTGAGCGTTTCATCCACGACCCAGCCAGGATGATGGGATTAATAAGGGCTCTTAACTCACATGAAAAAAAATAAGGGCCTATCTTCTTTTTTTCCCTCTTTTGAAATTTGCCTATAGGTTTAAATAAAAAAAAAAAAAAAGTATCTAAATGAATTATTAATTTTCACTGCTTCTAAAAATATAGATAGATAGATAGATAGATAGATAGATAGATAGATAGATAGATAGATAGATAGATAGATAGATAGATAGATAGATAGACAGACAGACAGACAGACAGACAGGCAGTCAGGCAGATAGAGAGATAGACAGACAGACAGACAGATAGATACATAGACAGACAGTCTCCTCTGCCCCTAAAAGCATCTGATCACAACAAGATCGGTGTGATTAGATGCTTTCAATATTTAACCACTTTACCACCGGAGCATTTTGCTGTCTTACGTCTGGGCCACTTTTTGCGATTCGGCGCTGTGCGACTTTAACTGACAATTGCGCGGTCATGCGACGCCGTACCCAAACAAAATTTACGTCCTTTTTTTCCCACAAACAGAGCTTTCTTTTGGTGGTATTTGATCACCTGTGCGATTTTTACTTTTTGCGCTGTAAACAAAAAAAGAGCGTTTATTTTGAAAAAATAACAATATTTTTAACATTTTTTTATATGAAATTCCCCCCAAAAAAGATGTAAAAAACATTTTTTTTTTAAATTTTTGGCCAATTTGTTTTCTGCTACCCATGTTTGGTAAAAAAAATCACAATAGGCGTATTTTGATTGGTTTGCGCAAAAGTTATTGCGTTTACTAACAAAGGGAAAGATTTATGTCATTTTTGGTGTTTTTTTTTTAACGAGTAATGGCGGCGATCTGCAATTTTTTTTGCGGGACTGCGACATTGCGGTGGACAGATCGGACCCCTGACTGACATTTTTGACACTTTTGGGGGTACCAGTGACATTACTGCAGTAATCAGTGCTATAAATATGCACTGTTACTGTAAAAATGACACGGCAGGGAAGGGGTTAATTTTATTGGAGAGGGAGGGGTTAATGTATGCCTGGTGCTTACTAACGTGTGGGGGGGGGAGGTGACTGTGTGAGACAGGGACAGATCGCATGTTCAGCTATGCTGAACAGTCCGATCTGTCACTCCCTGTCACTGAGGAGATCCGCCCGCTCTGTTTACACAGGCGGGCGGATCTCCAAACTGGATTCCCCGACGATCGGGGCAGAGCAGCGGCGATCGCCGCCGCACCTCCCCTGGCCCGACTCCCGCTGTGACTGAACACAGCGGGAGCGCGCCTCCGGTAGCGCGCGAGCGCCGCCTACAGGGGAGGAGTCTGGTGACGTAGGTCTACGTCGTCAGACCTACAAGAGCCACTTTGCCGCAGTAGTACTACGGTACTCAGCGGTAAAGTGGTTAAAAATGGTGCTGTTCACATTTGGGGAAACCGGAAGTAATGAAAATGCTTGTTGCTTCCGGTTTACTATACTAGAGATTGACCGATTATCAGCAAAGCCGATATATCGAGGGCCGTTCTGCACTTTCCCCGATATATATCGGAATCGGCCCCTGAGGTTACTGATATTGCCTATATTTCGGGAAAGTGCTTGTACTGGAGTGATGCCTGCAGCTAGAGGAATCACCCCGGTACCGGCGTCCATAGCCAACGGTCGGCTGTCTTGTAATGGCAACTGATGCCTTCCCCCTCCCCACTGCCTTCCGTGGCTTGCCGGGGTCTCTTGTCCCACCGGGAGACCCGGGCAACCAGCTGCTGAAGACCCGAATGAAGCCGCATTCGGCTCTGATCGGGTCTCCATGCAAAAACCCGGAAGTGATGTCATGACATCCCTTCCGGGTACTCTGCACCAAATAAAAAAAAATTACAGCATTCAAAATAGCCAAACTTGGCGTTTTGAATGATTTTATGTGCAGAGGAGGGGTTTCCCCAGATCCCTCCACAAGAGTACCTGTCAAAAAAAAATAAAAAATTAAATGTACGAAAATATCGGCGCATATCGGCCGATACCGATATGCATTGGCCAAAATATCGGTATCGGCAACGAAAAACCAATATAGGTCGATCACTATACTATACCATAGAGTTCATTGAAGACCTTCCAGTCTTCAACTAGCTCAATGGTAAGCCGGCAATACAGTGGAGCCCGGAGAGGCACCTTTGGGAGGCGACCCCTACTGTCACCTGTAAAAGCCATCCAGCAGCTAATAAGTTGGCAGGATGGCTTTTACTAAATGTCTTTAGCTGCAGCCATCATCCAAATTTTTTAGAACACCTTTGGGATGAATTAGAGCAGAGATTGCAAGCCAGGCCTTCTTCTCCAACATCAGTACCTGACCTCACAAATGCGCTTCTGGAAGAATGGTCAAACATTCCCATAGACACACTCCTAAACCTTGTGGACAGCCTTTCCAGAAGAGTTGAAGCTGTTATAGCTGCAAAGGGTGGGCCAACTCAATATTGAACCCTACAGACTGAAGCTGGCCATACATTTTACAATTTTCTTGTTCAATTTTCCTTTAGATTTACCAAAACTGTATAATAGGAGGTCAAACCTAAACACTTTCAATTTGTATGCAACCAGGCAGGCCCTTGCACTACATAGTTGAAGGTAATTCTGAAGGAATTTGAATAGGAAAATTGAATAATGTATGGCCAGCTTAAGACTGGGATGCCATTAAAGTTTATGTGTGTGTGTAAAGGCAGGCGTCCCAATACTTTTGACAATATAGTGTGTTTGTATATATATATATATATATATATATATATTCCATAAACTGTACAATCTCCGAGTTATTTTTTTCCCAGGGATGTCTTAATCTCTTTCACAGCGTTACTCGATATTGGACAAACTTTAATAACTTTTTTGGAATGGAAAAAGAAATTCGGTGACCTCTGGAAGGAGGACGTAAAAATGATGTATAAAACAAAGCTTAATTCCTGCATTTTAGTGGGATAGTTTTGGCATTTTAATTCAACTTTTTTTTTTTTTTAAAGTTCAACTTCCTTTAAACAAATTTCCTATTAAAAACACACTTCTCATTGAAAAGTCAATGCTACCTCTGCGTTTTTTAATAAATGATTTGATTTTTTTTAATTGTTTTGTTCTTTTTTTTTTTTTTTTTTTTCTTTTAATTTAAAGAACTTTGCCTAATCAGCTAATTACATTTAGAGGCTCATCATTAGATTCAGAAATCGGTGGCTTTAATGAAATAATATTGAGTGAATTTGCCTCTATACGTACTGACTGGGTTGGTTGGTGGTGGCCGTTGATGGTCCATCCTTCCTATTGGCCTGGTTTGCTGATCATTATGATATGCCCATTGATTTTTTTATGTTTGTATCAATCACGTTTTTTATTTTTAGCAACCAAGAGATTGCATACTTCACATCAGGGCGCTCTGTCATTTCTTTTTTCATTTTGTCCCTATTTATACAAGGGACTCTGGATTCGCTTTCAAAGCTTGTTCTTGATTGTGTACATTTGTTCGGGGTGTGTTGCCCTAATAAAACACAATTTTAACAACTTTACCACCGGAGGATTTTGCTGTCTTACGTCCAGGCCACTTTTTGCGATTCGGCGCTGTGCGACTTTAACTGACAATTGCGCGGACGTTCTTTTTTCCCCACAAATAGAGCTTTCTTTTGGTGGTATTTGATCACCTGTGCGATTTTTACTTTTTGCGCTATAAACAAAAAAATAGCGTTTATTTTGAAAAAATAACAATATTTTTAACAAATTTTTATATGAAATTCCCCCCAAAAAATGTAAAAATCAATTTTTTTTAAATTTTTGGCCAATTTGTTTTCTGCTACCTATGTTTGATAAAAAAAAATCACAATAAGCATATTTTTATTGGTTTGCGCAAAAGTTATTGCGTTTACTAACTAAGGGAAAGATTTTTGTAATTTTTGGTGTTTTTTTTTTAACGAGTAATGGCGGCAATCTGCGTTTTTTTTTTGCGGGACTGTGACATTCCGGCGGACAGATCGGACCCTTGACTGACATTTTTGACACTTTTGGGGGTACCAGTGACATTACTACAGTAATCAGTGCTATAAATATGCACTGTTACTGTAAAAATGACACTGGCAGGGAAGGGGTTAATTTTAATGGAGAGGGAGGGGTTAATGTATGCCTGGTGCTTACTGACGTGTGTGGGGGGAGGTGACTGAGTGACACAGGGACAGATTGCAGGTTCAGCTATGCTGAGCCCTGCAATCTGTCACTGTTTGTCACTTGGGAGATCCGCCCGCTCTGTTTACACAAGCGGGCGGATCTCCAAACTCGATTCCCCATCGATCGGGGAAGAGCAGCGGCGATCGCCGCCGCTCCTCCCCTGGCCCGACTCCCGCTGTGACTGAAAACAGCGGGAGCGCGCCTCCGGCGGCGCGTGTGCGCCGCCTACAGGGGGAGGAGTCCAGCGACGTAGGTCTACGTCGCTGGACGGAATCAAACCACTTTGCCGCAGTACAGTCCCAGTGACTGGTCGGCAAGTGGTTAAGGAAAAAAGGTAAGCAGATGTGCACTACCGAAAAAATTTGTTTAGTTTAATTTTCGTTTCATTCCTTTTTTCTTTTTGTTTGTTTATCGGATCATTCATTATGATCGGCATTTGTTCATTCGGATCATAAGTAACTTCGGAGGCATTTAATATTCGTTCTATTCATTTTGATGTGCCATTCGTTATTTCGGATAATTCGTAACTTCGAATACATTCGTATTTGTTTTGTTCCATTTGTTTAGATGCGCCATTCATTACTTCGGATAATTCGTAACTTTGACTGCATTCATATTCGTTCCGTTCCATTCGTTTAGTTGCGCCATTCATTACTTCGGATAATTCGTAACTTTGACTGCATTCGTATTCGTTCCGTTCCATTCGTTTATATACGGCATTCGTTACTTCGGGCTCGCACCCTTCGTTCATTCGCACTTTAGTGATTGTATTCATAATCAACAAATCCAACAAAACAGTGTCCGCAGCCCACCACACCCTGTCTGAAATTTGGATGGAAAGCAGTCTGACAAAGAAAACCCCACAAGGGAGTAAAGTGGGGTACAAAATCTGCCGAAAATTCCTGTCCGAGGTAAAATCGCACGATTTACGGCTAGTGTGTACACAACTTTCAGCTGCCGATGCCGACATTTTCAACAAAAAACAAACCGAACGACAAACACCAAAATTTTTAACGTCCGTCTCCAGACGACCAATTTTAGTTTAATGTGTATGCAGTACAGAGATGTATACGAACTACTTCACTACTGTACTTAAGTACTAAAAGGCGGTATCTGTACTTTCCTGGAGTATACTTTTTTTCTCCTACTTCCACTTTTACTTCAGTACATAATTTCGATGAGTTTAATACTATTACTCCGATATTTTTTTTAATGTGCTGCATCGTTACTATGTACTGCATCATTCCATTCCAAACACATACCGCCGCTGACTTTTTTTACTCGAGTCTCACTGTCTCTGAGACTCACAAGTCACGACCAATCCCCGACCCGATGCGATGGCTCAGGGGCAGAGCCTCGCCGCCTCTGCCCTCCCTCGGCTCGGCCCGAGTCCCGCCTCCCGCTCGGCTCTCAAGTGAAGTGGTGGTGGTGAGAGATGAGAGACACCTGCCTGCGGAGTGATCTCTCTGGGCCCTGGCTGGGGGAGGGACTGTGAGTTACTAGAGTCTAGACTACTAGACTGTCTCTGGGCACTGTGCAGCGCGGCCGCCCAGCGTGGGAGAACTGGATGGAGGTAGGAATATATTCTTCTTTCAGCAGGGGGGACTGGGGACTGTGGAGAGAGAGGCTGGAGGACTCGAGACAGCCTAAGGCAGGAGAAGTAAGAACTGTCTTGAAGTCAAGTCACTCACTAAGGGGATCAGATCTATTCAATGGGGGGAGGGACCTGCCCTGGCCTGCCCTACTCGAAGGGGGATCTATAATGGGAGGGGGACCCTGGCCTGCTCTAAGGGGAATCTATAATGGGAGGGGGACCCTGGCCTGCTCTAAGGGGGATCTATAATGGGAGGGGGACCCTGGCCTGCTCTAATGGGGATCTATAATGGAAGGGGGACCCTGGCCTGCTCGAAGTGGGATCTATAATGGGAGGGGGACCCTGGCCTGCTCTAAGGGGGATCTATAATGGGAGGGGGACCCTGGCCTGCTCTAAGGGGGATCTATAATGGGAGGGGGACCCTGGTCTGCTCTAAGGGGAATCTATAATGGGAGGGGGACCCTGGCCTGCTCTAAGGGGATCTATAATGGGAGGGGGACCCTGGCCTGCTCTAAGGGGGATCTATAATGGGAGGGGGACCCTGGTCTGCTCTAAGGGGAATCTATAATGGGAGGGGACCCTGGCCTGCTCTAAAGGGGATCTATAATGGGAGGGGGACCCTGGCCTGCTCTAAGGGGGATCTATAATGGGAGGGGGACCCTGGCCTGCTCTAAGAGGGATCTATAATGGGATGGGGGCCCTGGCCTGCTCTAAGGGGGATCTATAATGGGAGGGGGACCCTGGCCTGCTCTAGGGGGGATCTATAATGGGAGGGGGATCCTGGCCTGCTCTAAGGGGATCTATAATGGGAGGGGGACCCTGGCCTACTCTAAGGGGGATCTATAAAGGGAGGGGGACCCTGGCCTGCTCTAAGGGGGATCTATAATGGGAGGGGGACCCTGGCCGGCTCTAAGTGGGATCTATAATGGGAGGGGGGCCCTGGCCTGCTCTAAGGGGGATCTATAATGGGAGGGGGACCCTGGCCTGCTCTAGGGGGATCTATAATGGGAGGGGGATCCTGGCCTGCTCTAAGGGGATCTATAATGGGAGGGGGACCCTGGCCTACTCTAAGGGGGATCTATAAAGGGAGGGGGACCCTGGCCTGCTCTAAGGGGGATCTATAATGGGAGGGGGACCCTGGCCTGCTCTAAGGGGATCTATAATGGGAGGGGGACCCTGGCCTACTCTAAGGGGGATCTATAATGGGAGGGGGACCATGGCCTGCTCTAAGGGTGGTCTATAATGGGAGGGGGACCCTGGCCTACTCTAAGGGGAATCTGTAATGGGAGGGGGACCCTGGTCTGCTCTAAGGGGAATCTATAATGGGAGGGGGACCCTGGCCTGCTCTAAGGGGGGGTCTATAATGGGAGGGGGACCCTGGCCTGCTCTAAGGGGGATCTATAATGGGAGGGGGACCCTGGCCGGCTCTAAGTGGGATCTATAATGGGAGGGGGGCCCTGGCCTGCTCTAAGGGGGATCTATAATGGGAGGGGGACCCTGGCCTGCTCTAGGGGCTCTAGGGGGGATCTATAATGGGAGGGGGATCCTGGCCTGCTCTAAGGGGATCTATAATGGGAGGGGGACCCTGGCCTACTCTAAGGGGGATCTATAAAGGGAGGGGGACCCTGGCCTGCTCTAAGGGGGATCTATAATGGGAGGGGGACCCTGGCCTGCTCTAAGTGGATCTATAATGGGAGGGGGACCCTGGCCTACTCTAAGGGGGATCTATAATGGGAGGGGGACCATGGCCTGCTCTAAGGGTGGTCTATAATGGGAGGGGAACCCTGGCCTACTCTAAGGGGAATCTGTAATGGGAGGGGGACCCTGGTCTGCTCTAAGGCAAATCTATAATGGGAGGGGGACCCTGGCCTGCTCTAAGGGGGAGTCTATAATGGGAGGGGGGCCCTGGCCTGCTCTAAGGGGGATCTATAATGGGAGGGGGACCCTGGCCTGCTCTAAGTGGGATCTATAATGGGAGGGGGGCCCTGACCTGCTCTAAGGGGGATCTATAATGGGAGGGGGACCCTGGCCTGCTCTAAGGGGATCTATAATGGGAGGGGGACCCTGGCCTACTCTAAGGGGGATCTATAATGGGAGGGGGACCATGGCCTGCTCTAAGGGTGGTCTATAATGGGAGGTGGACCCTGGCCTACTCTAAGGGGAATCTGTAATGGGAGGGGGACCCTGGTCTGCTCTAAGGGGAATCTATAATGGGAGGGGGACCCTGGCCTGCTCTAAGGGGGATCTATAATGGGAGGGGGACCCTGGCCTGCTCTAAGGGGGATCTATAATGGGAGGGGGACCCTGGCCTGCTCTAAGTGGGATCTATAATGGAAGGGGGGCCCTGGCCTGCTCTAAGTGGGATCTATAATGGGAGAGGGGCCCTGGCCTGCTCTAAGGGGGATCTATAATGGGAGGGGGACCCTGGCCTGCTCTAAGGGGGATCTATAATGGGAGGGGGACCCTGGCCTGCTCTAAGTGGGATCTATAATGGAAGGGGGGCCCTGGCCTGCTCTAAGTGGGATCTATAATGGGAGAGGGGCCCTGGCCTGCTCTAAGGGGATCTATAATGGGAGGGGGACCCTGGCCTGCTCTAAGGGGATCTATAATGGGAGGGGGACCCTGGCCTACTCTAAGGGGAATCTGTAATGGGAGGGGGACCCTGGCCTGCTCTAAGGGGATCTATAATGGGAGGGGGACCCTGGCCTGCTCTAAGGGGGATCTAAAATGGGAGATGGGCCCTGGCCTTTTGACTACTTTCTTTAATAACTACATAACACAATACTTGTACTTTTACTTTCAGTACCTGAGTAGACAATTTTAAAATAAACTACTTGCAATACTTAAGTATAGTGTTGAGCGAACACGGACTGTATTATTCGTGTTCGTACCGAATAATTGGATTTTTTGTACCCGAACACGGACACGGACACTTTACTGTATGTTCGGGTAAAAATCCGTGTTCGGTCGTTTTATTTCCGGGTTTTGCATGCTTTGGCGCTCTTTTCATGGCGGGCTTTCAACAGCCAATCAACAATCGTTTAACTGGTGTGCCTTAAGCCATCCCAGCCATGCCTGCAAATGTCTCAGTAGCTGTGATTGGCCGTCTGAAGCATGTGACCAAGTCTTTATAAGTTCGAGGCAGCCGCAGCGGCGTCATTATGCTGCTTAGATTCAGGGACAGAGCACACATCAACGTGCTGGCTGCTGATTAGGGAAAGATAGGCAGGAAAAAACCATTTGTGTCCGGATAGAATTGAGGGACAGGTCGGAGTGTTTAGGCAGGGCGAGTTGTAGGCATTTTAGGGATAGAGTCTGCTGAATTATAGGGTCAGTGTCTTCTACAAACTACAATCGATATTGCTGTGTGGGGGGTGGGGTCTGCACTCAATCCTGATCTACGATCTCTTCTCAATCCTGTTAGGGACAGAGTCTGCTGAATTTTAGGGAAACTGTGTTCTACAAACTACAATCGATATTGCTGTGTGGTGTGGGATTGGAGATAGGCAGGTGTCAGTGATCCACATCCATTTTTCTGTGTGTGAGCTGCAGTGAACACAATCTTTTTGGGCTGCAGTGAACACAATCTTTTTGGGCTGCAGTGAACACAATCTTTTTGGGCTGCAGTGAACACAATCTTTTTGGGCTGCAGTGAACACAATCTTTTTGGGCTGCAGTGAACACAATCTTTTTGGGGTGCAGTGAACAAAATCTTTTTGGGGTGCAGTGAACACAATCCTTTTTGGTGTGCAGTGAACACAATCTTTGTGGGGTGCAGTGAACAAAATCCTTTGTGGGGTGCAGTGAACACAATCTTTTTGGGGTGCAGTGAACAAAATCCTTTTTGGGGTGCAGTGAACAACATCCTTTTTGGGGTGCAGTGAACACAATCTTTTTGGGGTGCAGTGAACAAAATCCTTTGTGGGGTGCAGTGAACACAATCTTTTTGGGGTGCAGTGAACACAATCTTTTTGGGGTGGAGTGAACAACATCCTTTTTGGGGTGCAGTGAACAAAATCCTTTTTGGGGTGCAGTGAACAAAATCATTTTTGGGGTGCAGTGAACACAATCTTTTTGGGGTGCAGTGAACACAATCTTTGTGGGGTGCAGTGAACACAATCTTTTTGGGGTGGAGTGAACAACATCCTTTTTGGGGTGCAGTGAACAACATCCTTTTTGGGGTGCAGTGAACACAATCTTTTTGGGGTGCAGTGAACACAATCTTTGTGGGGTACAGTGAACAGAATCTTTGTGGGGTGCAGTGAACACAATCTTTGGGGGGTACAGTGAACACAATCTTTGTGAGGTGCAGTGAACACAATCTTTGTGGGGTGCAGTGAACACAATCATTGTGGGGTGCAGTGAACTCAATCTTTGTGGGGTACAGTGAACACAATCTCATACTTCTGAAGGTTTGAGGGTGCTGCCTGTTCCATACTCCCCCTACTCCTCATCTAGCCTTTTAGGGGTACAAACAATAGTAATTGGGGCCTAGTGTGGTTGTGTACGTGTGATATACATACACTTTTTTGGGATCATATTTTCTATTCCGCTATTTAATCAAAAACCTTTGGGGATCAGTTAAATTGGGGGATAGTCTGTGTTGGTACGTGTGAGAGAGATCCACCTTTCCAAGTTGTTGGGGTTCATCTCATACTTCTGAAGGTTTGAGGGTGCTGCCTGTTCCATACTCCCCCTACTCCTAGCCTTTTAGGGGTACAAACAATAGTAATTGGGGCCTAGTGTGGTTGTGTACGTGTGATATACATACACTTTTTTGGGATCATATTTTCTATTCCGCTATTTAATCAAAAACCTTTGGGGATCAGTTAAATTGGGGGATAGTCTGTGTTGGTACGTGTGAGAGAGATCCACCTTTCCAAGTTGTTGGGGTTCATCTCATACTTCTGAAGGTTTGAGGGTGCTGCCTGTTCCATACTCCCCCTACTCCTAGCCTTTTAGGGGTACAAACAATAGTAATTGGGGCCTAGTGTGGTTGTGTACGTGTGATATACATACACTTTTTTGGGATCATATTTTCTATTCCGCTATTTAATCAAAAACCTTTGGGGATCAGTTAAATTGGGGGATAGTCTGTGTTGGTACGTGTGAGAGAGATCCACCTTTCCAAGTTGTTGGGGTTCATCTCATACTTCTGAAGGTTTGAGGGTGCTGCCTGTTCCATACCCCCCCTACTCCTCATCTAGGCTTTTAGGGGTACAAACAATAGTAATTGGGGCCTAGTGTGGTTGTGTACGTGTGATATACATACACTTTTTTGGGATCATATTTTCTATTCCGCTATTTAATCAAAAACCTTTGGGGATCAGTTAAATTGGGGGATAGTCTGTGTTGGTACGTGTGAGAGAGATCCACCTTTCCAAGTTGTTGGGGTTCATCTCATACTTCTGAAGGTTTGAGGGTGCTGCCTGTTCCATACTCCCCCTACTCCTAGCCTTTTAGGGGTACAAACAATAGTAATTGGGGCCTAGTGTGGTTGTGTACGTGTGATATACATACACTTTTTTGGGATCATATTTTCTATTCCGCTATTTAATCAAAAACCTTTGGGGATCAGTTAAATTGGGGGATAGTCTGTGTTGGTACGTGTGAGAGAGATCCACCTTTCCAAGTTGTTGGGGTTCATCTCATACTTCTGAAGGTTTGAGGGTGCTGCCTGTTCCATACTCCCCCTACTCCTAGCCTTTTAGGGGTACAAACAATAGTAATTGGGGCCTAGTGTGGTTGTGTACGTGTGATATACATACACTTTTTTGGGATCATATTTTCTATTCCGCTATTTAATCAAAAACCTTTGGGGATCAGTTAAATTGGGGGATAGTCTGTGTTGGTACGTGTGAGAGAGATCCACCTTTCCAAGTTGTTGGGGTTCATCTCATACTTCTGAAGGTTTGAGGGTGCTGCCTGTTCCATACTCCCCCTACTCCTAGCCTTTTAGGGGTACAAACAATAGTAATTGGGGCCTAGTGTGGTTGTGTACGTGTGATATACATACACTTTTTTGGGATCATATTTTCTATTCCGCTATTTAATCAAAAACCTTTGGGGATCAGTTAAATTGGGGGATAGTCTGTGTTGGTACGTGTGAGAGAGATCCACCTTTCCAAGTTGTTGGGGTTCATCTCATACTTCTGAAGGTTTGAGGGTGCTGCCTGTTCCATACTCCCCCTACTCCTAGCCTTTTAGGGGTACAAACAATAGTAATTGGGGCCTAGTGTGGTTGTGTACGTGTGATATACATACACTTTTTTGGGATCATATTTTCTATTCCGCTATTTAATCAAAAACCTTTGGGGATCAGTTAAATTGGGGGATAGTCTGTGTTGGTACGTGTGAGAGAGATCCACCTTTCCAAGTTGTTGGGGTTCATCTCATACTTCTGAAGGTTTGAGGGTGCTGCCTGTTCCATACTCCCCCTACTCCTCATCTAGCCTTTTAGGGGTACAAACAATAGTAATTGGGGCCTAGTGTGGTTGTGTACGTGCGAGATACATACACTTTTTTTGATCATATTTCCTATTCCGCTATTCAATAAAAACCTTTGAGGATCAATTGAATTGCGGGATAGTCTGTGTCGGTACGTGTGAGAGAGATCCACCTTTCCAAGTTGTTGGGGTTCATCTCATACTTCTGAAGGTTTGAGGGTGCTGCCTGTTCCATACTCCCCCTACTCCTCATCTAGCCTTTTAGGGGTACAAACAATAGTAATTGGGGCCTAGTGTGGTTGTGTACGTGTGATATACATACACTTTTTTTGGATCATATTTTCTATTCCGCTATTTAATCAAAAACCTTTGGGGATCAGTTAAATTGGGGGATAGTCTGTGTTGGTACGTGTGAGAGAGATCCACCTTTCCAAGTTGTTGGGGTTCATCTCATACTTCTGAAGGTTTGAGGGTGCTGCCTGTTCCATACCCCCCCTACTCCTCATCTAGCCTTTTAGGGGTACAAACAATAGTAATTGGGGCCTAGTGTGGTTGTGTACGTGCGAGATACATACACTTTTTTTGATCATATTTCCTATTCCGCTATTCAATAAAAACCTTTGAGGATCAATTGAATTGCGGGATAGTCTGTGTCGGTACGTGTGAGAGAGATCCACCTTTCCAAGTTGTTGGGGTTCATCTCATACTTCTGAAGGTTTGAGGGTGCTGCCTGTTCCATACTCCCCCTACTCCTCATCTAGCCTTTTAGGGGTACAAACAATAGTAATTGGGGCCTAGTGTGGTTGTGTACGTGTGATATACATACACTTTTTTTGGATCATATTTTCTATTCCGCTATTCAATAAAAACCTTTCTAGGGCAAGATCTTAAATTACAGAAATATGAGGAGACCGTCAAATAAGGGCCGTGGCCTGGGTCGTGGTGCTGCTGGTAGAGCTCCTGTTGCAAGGAGAGGACATGGTCGATCTGTGCCAGCTACACGCACAAGTGAAACACCTTCCTCAAGTGTGAGTAGGCGACAGAACCTGCATCAGTATTTGGTAGGGCATCAAACGCCCCTAGAAGTGATGAGGCCAGAACAAGTTGAGGCGATAGTAGATTGGTTTGCTGCTGACAGTGCCTCCAGTTCCTTCACATTGTCTCCCACCCAGTCTACTGCAGAAAGGTCAGAGTTGGCACCTGCAGCCAATGTCCAACCGTCTTTCACCTCACCCCCTTGCAAATCAGGCCAGCAGTCTGAGCCCCAAGCCATACAGCAGTCTCTTATTCTTTTTGAGGACTCTGTCAGCAGGGTTTCCCAGGGCCATCCACCTAGCCCTGCCCCAGAAGTGGAAGAGATTGAGTGCAGCGATGCCCAACCACTTATTTCTCAAGATGAGTACATGCAAGGATCATCGCAGCACGTCTCCGATGATGACGAAACGCAGGTGCCAACTGCTGCGGCGTTCAGCATTGTGGAGACCGACAAGGAGGGCAGGGGTGAAGACTGGGTGGAAGATGATGTGGAGGACGATGAGGTCCTCGACCCCACATGGAATGAACGTCATGCAGGTGACCTGAGTAGTTTGGAGGAAGAGGCGGTGGTCGCACAGAGCCACCAGCACAGCAGAAGAGGGAGCAGGGTGCAGAAGCGGAGCGGCCGTGCCCTAGACACTACGCCCGCTACTGCCCAACGCAGCAAGGGAACGAGCGCACCAAAGTCAGCTCAAAGGAGTTCTCTAGCGTGGAAGTTCTTTAGAAAATGTGCTGATGACAGGACACGAGTGGTTTGCACCCTGTGCAATCAGAGCTTGAAGCGAGGCATGAACCTTCTCAACCTGAGCACAACCTGCATGATCAGGCATCTAAGTGCAAAGCACGAGCTGCAGTGGAGTACACACCTTCAAAACCAAGAAACGTCTCTGGCTCATCCTGCTTCCTCTTCTGCTGCAGTCTCGGCCGCTCCAGCCACATCTGTAGTGATACCGGCACCTGCCACCCCGCAAACAGACGATCTGTCAGCAACACCACCACCTGGGTCACCAACAACCATCTCCACAATGTCCCGTGGAAGCGTTCAGCTTTCCATCTCCCAAACACTTGAGAGGAAGAGGAAGTACCCCCCTACCCACCCGCGATCCCTGGCCCTGAATGCCAGCATTTCAAAATTATTGGCCTTTGAAATGCTGTCATTCCGTCTGGTGGAGACGCACAGTTTTAAAAACCTTATGTCGGTGGCTGTCCCACAGTACGTCGTGCCCAGCCGCCACTACTTTTCCAGGCAAGCCATCCCTTCCCTGCACAACCAAGTGGGGGAAAATATCAGGTGTGCACTGCGCAACGCCATCTGTGCCAAGGTCCACCTAACTACGGATACGTGGACCAGTAAGCACGGTCAGGGGCGTTATATCTCCCTAACGGCACACTGGGTAAATGCAGTGGCGGATGGGCCTGAGGCGGATAGCAATTTGGCGCATGTCCTTCCACCACCGAGGATTGCAGGGCGCTTCAGTTTGCCTCCTGTTCGTAACTCCTCCTACTCCGCTTCCTCATCCTCTACCGCCTCCTCATCCGGACAGCGTAACACCTTCACCACCAACTTCAGCACGGCCAGGGGTAAACGACAGCAGGCAGTTTTACAACTTGCCTGTTTGGGGGACAAACCACACACCGCGCAGGAGTTGTGGAGGAGCATGGAACAGCAGACAAATGAGTGGTTGCTGCCAGCGAGCCTCAAGCCCGGCCTGGTGGTGTGTGATAACGGGCGAAATCTCATAGCAGCTCTGGGCCTAGCCGGTTTGACGCACATCCCTTGCCTGGCGCATGTGCTGAATTTGGTGGTGCAGAGGTTCCTTAAAAACTACCCCGATATGTCAGAGCTGCTGCAGAAAGTGCGGGCCGTTTGTGCGCACTTTCGGCGTTCTCACCCTGCTGCTGCTCGCCTGGCAGCGCTGCAGCGTAACTTCGGCCTTCCCGCTCACCGCCTCATATGTGACGTGCCCACAAGGTGGAACTCCACCTTGCACATGCTGGAAAGACTGTGCGAGCAGCAGCAGGCCATAGTGGAGTTTCAGCTGCAGCACGCACGCGTGAGTCGCTCTGCGGAACAGCACCACTTCACCACCAATAACTGGGCCTCCATGCGAGACCTGTGTGCCTTGTTGCGCTGTTTTGAGTACTCCACCAACATGGCCAGTGGCAATGACGCCGTTCTCAGCTTAACTATCCCACTTCTATGCCTCCTTGAAAAAACAATTCGGGCGATGATGGAAGAGGATGTGGCACAGGATGAGGAGGAGGAGGAGGATGAAGAGGTAACATTTCCAAGGCTTTCAGGGCAGTCATTCGCAAGGGGCTCCGAGGGTGGGTTCCTGCACACGCAAACGCCAGGGACGCAATTGTCCAGCAGGGGCACAGTTCTGGAGGATGAGGAGGATGAGGAGGAGGAGGAGCTGGAGGAGGAGATGGAACCATGTTCACAGCAGGGTGGCACCCAGGCCAGCTCATGGCCATCACTGGTGCGTGGCTGGGGGGATACAGAGGACACGGACGATACACCTCCCACAGAGGACAGCCTTTCGTCGCCTCTGGGCAGCCTGGCACACATGAGCGATTACATGCTGCAGTGTCTCCACAACGACCGCCGAGTTGCCCACATTCTAACTTGTGCTGATTACTGGGTGGCCACGCTGCTGGATCCCCGTTACAAGGACAACGTACCGTCCTTAATTCACTCACTGGAGCGCGATCGCAAGATGCGCGAGTACAAGCGCACGCTGGTAGACGCCATGCTGCTGGCATTCCCATCTGACAGCGGGGCCACAGTGGAAGCACAAGGCAGAGGAGGAGGAGGAGGAGGTCGCCAACGCAACCAGGGCACCGCCAGCACCTCAGAAGGCAGGGTTAGCATGGCCGAAATGTGGAAAAGCTTTGTCAGCACGCCACAACAAACAGCAGCACCAGCAGCTCAGATGGAACGTCTTAGCAGGAGGCAGCATTTTACCAACATGGTGGAGCAGTATGTGTGCACACGCCTACATGTAGTGAATGACGGGTCTGCCCCCTTCAACTTCTGGGTCTCCAAATTGGGCACATGGCCTGAGCTTGCCCTTTACGCCTTGGAGGTGCTGGCGTGCCCTGCAGCCAGTGTATTATCTGAACGGGTATTTAGCACGGCTGGGGGCGTTATAACAGACAAGCGAAGCCGCCTGTCCAGAGACAATGTGGACAAGCTCACGTTCATTAAAATGAACCAGGCATGGATCCCACGGGACTTTTCCGTACCTTATGCAGAATAGCAATGGATACCGACCTTACCCACCCATTGTTCCATTTTTGCTCTTTCTCACTCTTTTGGGGTGTACCCTCATTTAAAATTTTTGAAAAGAAGCAGTGTTGGCTACCTCGTCCTCCTCCTCAGGGCCAGATTAATGTAGGGGCTATTGGAGCTGCAGCTCCAGGCCCCTACCTTTTATATAGGCCCCGGGTTGGCCATATTCACTGTTACCGCTCTTCTGTCACTTGTAAACACAGAAGTCTGGCTTCTATGCTCGCTTCCCCAGGCAGCACCCTCAGAACCTCCCCACACAGCGTGAAGGCCGGACAAGGAGGGACAGTTGGCGATGCATGGATGTGTTTATGGGCTTCAGAGACAGCATCCCATGTTGAATTAGGCATGCATGGCTGCACCCTTCCTCCTCTGGGTGCATGGCAAGGCACGGCCCTTAAGGCCCTTCAAAATCCTCAGCACCAAGCCCATGATGCTGTTAATCCGGCCCTGGTCCTCCTCCACCGCCGCTTCCACCTACACCGCCCATAGGTGTGCGCAGCCTATTGCATTAAGGTGTGCACCCCAAAGTTGAAATACACATGCATGTGTTTGCCAGCAGGGAGAGTAATGTATCGGGGCCATGTACCTGTAGGCAAGGAGAAATAGAGCAGAGCAGGTCCCAGGGAGATCTTTCCCATCTCCTCACTGGCAATGCTATGTGCCCTAGGTGATTAGGGTGTGCCCAGGCACACCCAGCACACCCTGTGCGCACGCCTATGTCACCGCCACATCCACCACCACCTCAACCTCCCTCCTACTCCATATGGGCCTCGTCCTTCAGAGATGAAGAAGAACATTGTTTTATTTTTCTGTTTTTTTTTTGTTGTTTTAAGTTATTTCCCTATCCACATTTGTTTGCAGAGCACTTGCCATGCTCTTAATTACGTTTTGCTGCCATTTGCAGCACTCTAGCCCTTTCCTTTGGTGTTTTAGAGCCATTTTAGTGCCTTAAAGTTCGGGTCCCCATTGACTTCAATGGGGTTCGGTGTCCGGGAAAAGTTCGGTAAAAGTCCGGGACACGGACCCGGACTTTTTTTTAAAGTTCGGCCGAACCCGTCGAACACGGACATCTAGGTGTTCGCTCAACCCTACTTAAGTACAAAAAATGTTGAATACTTTAGTACTTCTACTTAAGTTTGGTGCTTAAAGAGCACTTCAACTTCTACTCAAGTCACTTTTTTGATAGAGCACTTATACTTTTACTCAATTGTGGGTCTCTAGTACTTTATACATCTCTGATGCTGTACGCCTGCGAAAAATCAGATACGAAAGACCGCGCATGATCTGAAGTTGCTGATGACCCGGAAGTCTAGGAACAAATGTCCCAAAAAAAATAAAAAAATCGGACGAGAAATTTCGTGAACATTATGCACTGTCAACTAAAAACGTTTATGACCTCTGAGCATGAGAGAGAGAAATCGGAGGATATTTCGTCCGATTTTTGTCAAGTATGTACGAGCCTTAAAGGACAAGCTCATTGGCCTGAGATAACATACTAACACTGCCCACCTGAAAATTGAATGAATACGAATATATCGAAAAGAAATACAAATACAAATGCATTTATCAATTATTTCTTTATATTCAGCAATAACAAATAGTTGGAAGAAAATTAAATTATCCAAATGTAATCGATTTGTTAAACCCGAAGGGTGAATCGTTTTGGTTCTTTCAGATTTTCGTTCTTTTGGATTTTTGTTCTTTCAGATTTTTGTTCTTTCTAACAATTGATTTTCGTATGTATTCATCAAGAGAGTCTTTAATTCATTCAGATGCTCCTGAATGAATGAATTTTGCCGAATTTTGACCAAAAACAAATTTGTAACTAAACGAATTGCACATGTCCTAAGGTAAGTAAGCCCACGCAATTATAGTATTCAGGTTCCAAAAGCCTATATCTGTTTGATCCTGAAGTAAGCATGGATTCCCTTAAAGTGGGCCTTCACCCTTCTTTACTTCTTGGTGCAATGTGGTTCATACCTCTGCTCCTTTACATCACTTTACCACAAAATTTTATTATTAATGTTTTTTTTTTCCCAAATATATATATTTTTTCTTTTTACTGCAGCTTCCTTCATTTCCCACCTAGGCAAGAATGGCATAGTCCTAGCTACACCCTGGGATACCTACATGAACAGAAGAAACCAAGCACCAAATGATCAGTTCAAAAGTCCTTTGTCTTTGACGGTGAAGTCACAGCCAGTGGAAAGACAGTAGACAACATGTTTTTGGGGACCAAGGAATCCCCCTTCATTGGGGCTCAGGTTTGGTTGCTTAGGTTAGCCATTAAGCTCTACATATCTGCCCATGTTGTTGGTTGAGCTATCTGTCCAGGAGGTTTCATTAAAGACCACATTTGAACTCTAGAAACAAAACTCAGGCCCTTTTGAAGAGGGATTCCTTGGCCCCTGATACACATTGGCTACTGTCTTTCCACTGATTGTGACTTCGCTGTCTAGAGCAAAGGACTTTTGAACTGATCATTTGGGTCTTGGATTCTTCTGTCCACCTAGGTTTTCCAGGAGGCAGCTTGGGCTATGCCATTCTTGCCTAGGTAGGCCTTGGAAGGTAGGCCTTGTCTACTGGTTTTGACTTCCCTGTCATTGTCTGGTACTCAATTTCTTTTGTTCACATCAACTTTTTAAGTTGGGTGTGTCCTACCTCTGCACGACTATCCCACCACTTTGTGTTTTCTGAGCAGCCAAGATCCATTTGATGAAGACTACTATGTACCTGTATCTAAGTCACACTCTAAACCCAGTGCCTTTTTTTTTTTTCATTACCTTGTCCTAGGATACTTAGGTCACCAGGAGGGATATGAAATAATTGGTTTAAACTAGAAACCGTACTGGACCAGTTGAGCTGTTCTTGGCATGTACAGTCAGGTCCATAAATATTGGGACATTGACACAATTCTAATCTTTTTGGCTCTATATACCACTACAATGTATTTGAAATGAAACAAAGAAGATGTGCTTTAACTGCAGACTTTCAGCTTTAATTTGAGGGTATTTATATCCAAATCAGGTGAACAGTGTAGGAATTACAACAGTTTGTATATGTGCCTCCCACTTTTTAAGGGACCAAAAGTAATGGGACAGATTAACAATCATAAATCGAACTTTCACTTTTTAATACTTGGTTGCAAATCCTTTGCAGTCAATTACAGCCTGAAGTCTGGAATGCATAGACATCACCAGACACTGGATTTCATCCCGGGTCATGCTCTGCCAGGCATTTACTGCAACTGTCTTCAGTTCCTGCTTGTTCTTGGGGCATTTTCCCTTCAGTTTTGTCTTCAGCAAGTGAAATGCATGCTCAATTGGATTCAGGTCAGCTGATTGACTTGGCCATTGCATAACATTCCACTTCTTTCCCTTAAAAAAACTCTTTGGTTGCTTTTGCAGTATGCTTCGGGTCATTGTCCATCTGCACTGTGAAGCGCCGTCCACTGAGTTCTGAAGCATTTGGCTGAATATGAGCAGATAATATTGCCCGAAACACTTCAGAATTCATCCTGCTGCTTTTGTCAGCAGTCACATCATCAATAAATACAAGAGAACCAGTTCCATTGGCAGCCATACATGCCCACGCCATGACACTACCACCACCATGCTTCACTGATGAGGTGGTATGCTTTGGATCATGAGCAGTTCCTTTCCTTCTCCATACTCTTCTCTTCCCATCACTCTGGTACAAGTTTATCTTGGTCTCATCTGTCCATAGGATGTTGTTCCAGAACTGTGAAGGCTTTTTTAGATGTTGTTTGGCAAACTCTAATCTGGCCTTCCTGTTTTTGAGGCTCACCAATGGTTTACATCTTGTGGTGAACCCTCTGTATTCACTCTGGTGAAGTCTTCTCTTGATTGTTGACTTTGACACACATACACCTACCTCCTGGAGAGTGTTCTTGATCTGGCCAACTGTTGTGAAGGGTGTTTTCTTCACCAGGGAAAGAATTCTTCGGTCCACAGTTGTTTTCCGTGGTCTTCCGGGTCTTTTGGTGTTGCTGAGCTCACCGGTGCGTTCTTTCTTTTTAAGGATGTTCCAAACAGTTGATTTGGCCACACCTAAAGTTTTTGCTATCTCTCTGATCGCTTTGTTTTGTTTTTTCAGCCTAATGATGGCTTGCTTCACTGATAGTGACAGCTCTTTGGATCTCATATTGAGAGTTGACGGCAACATATTCCAAATGCAAATAGCACACTTGAAATTAACTCTGGACCTTTTATCTGCGCCTTGTAAATGGGATAATGAGGGAATAACACACACCTGGCCGGGGGAACAGCTGAGCAGCCAATTGTCCCATTACTTTTGGTCCCTTAAAAAGTGGGAGGCACATATACAAACTGTTGTAATTCCTACACCTTTCACCTGATTTGGATGTAAATACCCTCAAATTAAAGCTAAAAGTCTGCAGTTAAAGCATATCTTGTTTGTTTCATTTCAAATCCATTGTGGTGGTGTATAGAGCAAAAAAGATTAGAATTGTGTCGATGTCCCAATATATATGAACTGGACTGTATTAGGTGGTTCTGCGGATGAATGGTGGTGTTTGACTCTTTTTAAAAGCTGAGGCTGCTACCTCACTGGTATGACCGTGATGTCATTTCAGTAGAAAAGATATTTAAATGGAGAGAGAGGAGCGCCCCGATGTCCAGAGTAATGCCACACTTGATGAAAGGATAACAATTGTTTATTAAGAGTAAAGAATGTACAAATAAACCCCAAAAATTTTGGGGGAACTGCTGTATCCACTGCCTCTGTTTCATTCTAGCCAAAATCTGCTTGTAGAACATACTAAGGTATCTCCTATCATGTACCTAGTTGGAGGCCAAATGGTGAGAGAGCTTCTCTCATGGCTAAGCTCCAGGCACCTCTGAAGGTGAGAACAGAAGGTGTCAGGCTCAAAGAAGCAAGGGTCACCTGCTGAAACTACTTGTGAGGATGTTACAACTGGAGTGCTGTCAGATGACACATCCAAGTAGTCAGACGAGGCACTGAAGCAGTGACTATAGACAGGTGATGCCCATAGTAAATAGCAGGTCTCTGGCGAAAGTCAGAAGAGTAACTGGTTCAGAGCCAAGGTTAGGCACCAGGTATGGACATAGACAAGCGTGGTCGGGAGAGTAAGCAAGAGTCACGCACAGGAGAGCAGAATAAGCAAGTCCATTAAGCAAGCTGGGGTCAAACCAGGAGGCAGGCAGAAGACAGGTCCAAGAGTTTGCTGAGTCCATAACGGGAAATCCACAGATACAAGGTTCACAGGAACAAGCACATTGGAGAAGATCGACCAGCAATCCCTGGAGGCAGTTAACTCCCTTATAGAGAGATCTAGTGAATACGGCTGTATATTATAGAGGGTATTAAGGGCACCTTCATCCATGGAAATTAAGGGCATCCTTCCATGCCCATGGAAATGTTTTGAAGTCCCTTATAGAGGCTATTTGGTGCCAATTTAAAATTAAATTGCACATCCTTGCACATCCACTGCACCCATTCCTGTGGCCATCTAGTACTTGCAGGAATGCCAGGTCTTCGTGAGCCTTTACGGCGGACAGCATCCTGACACCTCCATTGAGCTCACCCATCTCCATTTACACGTACCAATAGCCATGAGGACGAGGCAGGCAATTCCCCCTAAAATGCCTTGCGTTGATTTTTTACATTCTTTAGTCTCAATAAACGATTGTTATCCTTACATCAATTGTGTCATTACTTTGGAGCATGTGAAAGGGTCCCTCTGCGGGACTGTAACAAAAAGGGCCCTGCAACAGGAGTATAGGGCCCTGGGATCAGTGGGAAGGGCCCTGGGCTTGGGGTGGAAGGACCCCGGAACCAGAAGGAAGGGCCCTGGGACAGACAGAAAGGGCCCTGGCCCTTCATGGTTTCTTGCACCAGGGCCTTGAAAGTTCTAGTTATGCTTCTGCCTCATGTAGCTTCCATTGGTGTAGATCATGGGTGTCCAACCTTTTGGCTTCTCTGGGCCACATTTAGTGTAGAGAAATTTTCTCGGGCCGCATATAAAATATATACTATACTTACGGTATATAAGTAATAAAATGCCACCGCGCCCTTCCCGCGCGGCCGCACCCCCCACACTGATTTAACACAACTAGAGGATGATGAAATGAAATGGAATCAGTATACGGAGGTTTACTTCTTCTGAGAGGTATTAAAGGAACACTTTAACCACCGTGACCACTTCAGTGATTTGAAGTGGTCATGGTGGTAGGAGTCAGAAACACTGCACATGCTCACATCCCCCCCCCCTCCCCTCCCCTCCTCTCCAAGGCAGCCTCTGCCTACGTTAGTTGGAAGCCACTGTGGCAATGCCCCCGACCCGACTTCCTTCTTCCCCAGCAAAAAAAAAAATTGGCAGGGGGCAGTGGGCCGCATTGCCTGAGGTTCCGGGCCGCATGTGGCCCCCAGGCCACAGGTTGGACAAGCCTGGTGTAGATCATGGGTGTCCAACCTGCGGCCCTCCGGCCCTCTGGCCCTCCGCCTGTTGCGGAACTTCAAGTCCCATGAGGCATTGCGAGGCTGACAGTTGCAAACATGACTCCCAATGGCAGAGGCATGATGGGGCTTGTAGTTCTGCAACAGCTGGAGGGCCACAGGTTGGACACCCATGGTGTAGATCATTGATACTTAGGGAATCCAATAAGGCAACGATTGCTGGATTCACCCTTGTTTTATCTGAGTGAATCTATTGGTGGATGTGTAATAGGATTTGTCAACCGCTTGCTGTGCTAACCTATTATCCCGTCTGGTTCGACAGAGTATGAATAATAGCTTTGCAGATACCTACAAGGATTTGGATAAGAATGTCAAACCAACACCGATAAAACACATTTCTTTGCATTTTTGATACGTGATAACTTTTTTTTTATTTTTTCTGGCTTGAACTGGTCCTTTAAGACCAGCCAGATATCTTTCACTCCTATGCAGAAATCGTTGTCGCTTTGCTGAAAGAGCAATGATTTTATTACCGTTGAGATATTTGCTCGGAAAATCAATGGGCTACTGTGTTATGATATTGTACCAAGCTGCCGTTTTTATATATTATTTTTTTTTTTTTTATATTCCGCAGATCTAATGCCACCATCTGCAAAGTTCTGGATTTTATAATACATCTAAGCTGTTTTTAATCTATTTTTACTGCCATGTTCTGTCCTGAAATGTCAAAGAGCGCCAGATAGGTCTCCGAATTAACATGACAGTTAAGAAACTTGGCAAGAATCAGCAGCAGATTGTGACATTAACACAATACAAAAGAGATTGATGAAATTAACATTAATGTATGCTTGTAGACATGCGGAGGGGAAAAAAAAAAAAAATTAAAAACTATACATTTGGCGCAATGAAATTAAAATGAGGGATTTTTTTTCGGCTGTTTATGTTATTAAATACAAATCTGCACAGAGAGCAAGCATCTCCATATAAAAGAACCTTACTAAAAAAAAAAAAAAATACCAAAAAACAAAGCTTTAATCCTTTCTGCGGATTAAACAACAGGTTTATGTGTCCGAGGTCAAACGGACATATGGTAGAGTCTCAATGCCAATATATATTTTTTTTTTTCCCTTAATATTTTTGATCTGTAATAAACAGCTTTTAAAAAGGGAAAAAAAAAATGCTATATTTTAGCAGCTGCAAAACGTATTACGGGGTAAGTGAAGCTCACGCAGTTCATTTAAGTTCACGGTTATTCCGCCGAATAAGTCAGCGAGCTTCTATCTCTTTATAACGCAAACAATATTAAAAAGCTATCTTTAAAACATCATCTCAGCGACCGCCCTTTAAAAACGTGCAGCTGTTTTTGTTAGTCATCGCCGTCCGCTAATAGCCTTGGTGCAGCTTGTAAAATTATTTTTATTTACTTTATTTTTTTTATTTTTTTTTTCCCGTTGAAGAACATTTTGTTTGCAAATATAATGGTGATGCAGTGGAGGCTTTGGAGGCGGCGGGATATTTTTCGGGCCGGAACCAAAAAAAAAAAATGTAAACGCCGTGCCGTTTTTAGGAATCCAAATCCGTGACCTGTCTTAAATTATTAAATTAAGTCACTGATAGAAGTAATTACTTAATTGCATGTTAATTGAGAGCCCTATTAGTGCAAATTATGATTCTTGCGCTTGTCAGCGAAGAGGCTTTTTCACGGGTGTTTAAATTTCCGATGGAGGGGGGAAGACAGTAATAGGGATTGATAGGTTCAGCCGTTTTAAAGCCTACCTAGGTTTCTGGGAATGATAGAGGGTCCAGTGTTGTCAGCGATTCTGCATGTAATGACAGAGTGCTACTGACTGCTTTTGAGGACATTGCATGACAGGTCCTCTTTAGATGCTGTAACCCTCAAAGTACTGGATAATGGTGGAGATTTACTAAAATTGGAGAGTGCAAAATGTGGTGCAGTTCTGCACAGTAGCCAGTCAGCTTCTAACTTCATCTTGTTCAATTGTACAACCGCTTTAGGTGGTTCTAACCCCCTGACATGCCACATGGGGGGGGGGGGGGGAGCGGGTACCTAGTTTTGACAGGTACCCACTCCCACTTCCACTCGGAGCGCCCTGAGCGGAAGTTCTCCTCTCTCCCTCCCTCCCTGCAATCTTCTGGGACATGTCAGAGGTCCCAGAAGATTGCCAGCCAATCACGGCACGTAGCGCACAACTCGCGCATGCGCAGTGCGTACCCGGTTGTGAAGCCACAAACTGTCACAGCCGGGTGCCCACACCAGTCATGCCGGCGCCGCAGAGCAGAGAGGGAGAAGAGCGAGGCTTCGGGCGGCCGCATCGCTGGACCGTTGGACAGGTGATTGTGTGAGGCTGGAACTCCGCTTTAATTAAGCTTTGACAATAAAACTTGGAAGCTGATTGGTTTCCATGCAGACCTGCACCAGATTTTGCATTCTCCAGTTTTAGTAAGTTACCCCTCAAAGCACTGGATAATAGTGGAGATTTACTAAAATCAAAAAGTGCAAAATGTGGTGCAGTTCTGCATGGTAGCCAATCAGCTTCTAACTTCAGCTTGTTAAATTAAGCTTTGACAAAAAAACTCTGGAAGCTGATTGGTTACTATGCAGATCTGCACCAGGTTTTGCACTCTCCAGTATTAGTAAATTACCCCCCTTGTATAATATGGATTACTTTATATAAGCTCTAGAAACATTTAGGAATATGTCACCAAAGAAAGCATCCATAGGCGTGCGCACAGGGTGTGCCGGGTGTGCCTGGGCACAACCTAATCACCTAGGGCACATTAGCATTATCACTCTGTTTGCCAGTGAGGAGATGGGAAAGATCTCCCTCGGACCTGCTCTGCCATAAGAGAAGTGCCACATACTTCTATTTCACTTTGCCAGCAGGGAGAGTAATGTACCGGGTCCATATACATGTAGGCAAACACATTCATGTGTATTTAAACTTTGGGGTGCACACCCTAATGCAATAGGCTGCGCACACCTATGAAAGCATCATAGGTGTGCACATTCTATTGCATTAGGGTGTGCACCCAAAGCTCAAACACACATGCGTGTATATATATATATACATACACACACCAACACACACACTCATAAATGTAAACAAACATTTAAAAAATGTAATGAAACATGAACGGTGTCAGTAGGACAGTGGACGGTGTCAGTAAGGCAGTGGATGGTGTCAGTAGAGCAGTGGATGGTGTCAGTAGAGCAGTAGACGGTGTCAGTTGAGCAGAGGTTGGTGTCAGTAGTACAATGGATGGTGTCAGTAGGGCAGTGGATGGTGTCAGTAAAGCAGTGGATGGTGTCAGTAGAGCAGTGGACGGTGTCAGTAGGGCAGTGGATGGTGTCAGTAGAGCAGTGGACGGTGTCAGTAGGGCAGTGGATGGTGTCAGTAGGGCAGTGGATGGTGTCAGTATGGCAGAGGTTGGGGTCAGTAGTACAATGGATGGTGTCAGTAGGGCAGTGGATGGTGTCAGTAGAGCAGTGGATGGTGTCAGTGAGCAGTGGATCTTGTCAGTAGGACAGTGGATGGTGTCAGTAGAGCAGTGGATGGTATCAGTAGTACAATGGATGGTGTCAGTAGGGCAGTGGATGATGTCAGTAGAGCAGTGGATGGTGTCAGAAGAGCAGAGGTTGGTGTCAGTAGTACAATGGATGGTGTCAGTAGGGCAGTGGACAGTGTCAGTAGAGCAGTGGAGGGTGTCAGTAGAGCAGAGGACGGTGTCAGTAGAGCAGTGGACAGTGTCAGTAGCGCAGTTGATGGTGTCAGTAGAGCAGTGGACGGTGTCAGTAGAACAGTGGACGGTGTCAGTAGGGCAGTGGACGGTGTCAGTAGAGCAGTGGAGGGTGTCAGTAGAGCAGAGGACGGTGTCAGTAGAGCAGTGGACAGTGTCAGTAGCGCAGTTGATGGTGTCAGTAGAGCAGTGGACGGTGTCAGTAGAACAGTGGACGGTGTCAGTAGGGCAGTGGACGGTGTCAGTAGAGCAGTGGACAGTGTCAGTAGCGCAGTTGATGGTGTCAGTAGAGCAGTGGACGGTGTCAGTAGAACAGTGGACGGTGTCAGTAGGGCAGTGGACGGTGTCAGTAGAGCAGTGGAGGGTGTCAGTAGAGCAGAGGACAGTGTCAGTAGAGCAGTGGACAGTGTCAGTAGCGCAGTTGATGGTGTCAGTAGAGCAGTGGACGGTGTCAGTAGAACAGAGGTTGGTGTCAGTAGTACAATGGATGGTGTCAGTAGGGCAGTGGACAGTGTCAGTAGAGCAGTGGAGGGTGTCAGTAGAGCAGAGGACGGTGTCAGTAGAGCAGTGGATGGTGTCAGTAGAGCAGTGGATGGTGTCAGTAGAGCAGAGGTTGGTGTCAGTAGTACAATGGATGGTGTCAGTAGGGCAGTGGACAGTGTCAGTAGAGCAGTGGAGGGTGTCAGTAGAGCAGAGGACGGTGTCAGTAGAGCAGTGCACAGTGTCAGTAGCGCAGTTGATGGTGTCAGTAGAGCAGTGGACGGTGTCAGTAGAACAGTGGACGGTGTCAGTAGGGCAGTGGACGGTGTCAGTAGAGCAGTGGAGGGTGTCAGTAGAGCAGAGGACGGTGTCAGTAGAGCAGTGGACAGTGTCAGTAGCGCAGTTGATGGTGTCAGTAGAGCAGAGGACGGTGTCAGTAGAGCAGTGGACAGTGTCAGTAGCGCAGTTGACGGTGTCAGTAGAGCAGTGGACAGTGTCAGTAGCGCAGTTGATGGTGTCAGTAGAGCAGAGGACGGTGTCAGTAGAGCAGTGGATGGTGTCAGTAGGGCAGTGGAGGGTGTCAGTAGAGCAGAGGACGGTGTCAGTAGAGCAGTGGAGGGTGTCAGTAGAGCAGAGGACTGTGTCAGTAGAACAGAGGTTGGTGTCAGTAGTACAATGGATGGTGTCAGTCAGTAGGGCAATGGACAATGTTGGTAGGTAAGAGGACGCGTCATTGGGGCAGAGGGTGGTGTCAGTAGGGAAATGGACTGTGCCAGTAGTTTTTCATTTTTAATACTTTTTTTGAAAAAAAAGTATAAATAGACCCCATTAAAGTATATGTATAGCCAAAACCTGTTTTCTTCTTTTGGATAGAGTAGGGAAGGTTTAGAACCCCTGACAGTTTATGTCCACGTACCATTGGGGAAATTTCCCTTCACTTCCAGTTCCAAAGACATAACAGGAAATTAACTACTTAAGCCCCCCCCCCTACATGGCGGCCATTCTGTGCAGAATCATGTATATATACTGTATACAGTGGGTACGGAAAGTATTCAGACCCCCTTAAATTTTCCACTCTTTGTTATATTGCAGCCATTTGCTAAAATCATTTAGGTTCATTCTTCTTCCTCATGAATGTACACATAGCACCCCATACTGACAGAAAAACACAGAATTGTTGACATTGTTGCAGATTTATTAAAAAAGAAAAACTGAAATATCACATGGTCCTAAGTATTCAGACCCTTTGCTCAGTATTTAGTAGAAGCCCCCTTTTGATCTAATACAGCCAGGAGTCTTTTTGGGAAAGATGCAACAAGTCTTTCACACCTGGATTTGGGGATCCTCTGCCATTCCTCCTTGCAGATCCTCTCCAGTTCTGTCAGGTTGGATGGTAAACGTTGGTGGACAGCCATTTTTAGGTCTCTCCAGAGATGCTCAATTGGGTTTAAGTCAGGGCTCTGGCTGGGCCATTCAAGAACAGTCACAGAGTTGTTGTGAAGCCACTCCTTCGTTATTTTAGCTGTGTGCTTAGGGTCATTGTCTTGTTGGAAGGTAAACCTTCGGCCCAGTCTGAGGTCCAGAGCACTCTGGAGAAGGTTTTTGTCCAGGATATCCCTGTACTTGGCCGCATTCATCTTTCCCTCGATTGCAACCAGTCGTCCTGTCCCTGCAGCTGAAAAACAACCCCACGGCATGATGCTGCCACCACCATGCTTCACTGTTGGGACTGTATTGGACAGGTGATGAGCAGTGCCTGGTTTTCTCCACACATACCGCTTAGAATTAAGGCCAAAAAGTTCTATTTTGGTCTCATCAGACCAGAGAATCTTATTTCTCACCATCTTGGAGTCCTTCCTTCAGGTGTTTTTTAGCAAACTCCATGCGGGCTTTCATGTGTCTTACACTGAGGAGAGGCTTCCATCGGGCCACTCTGCCATAAAGCCCCGACTGGTGGAGGGCTGCAGTGATGGTTGACTTTCTACAACTTTCTCCCATCTCCTGACTGCATCTCTGGAGCTCAGCCACAGTGATCTTTGGGTTCTTCTTTACCTCTCTCACCAAAACTCTTCTCCCCCGATAACTCAGTTTGGCCGGGCGGCCAGCTCTAGGAAGGGTTCTGGTCGTCCCAAACGTCTTCCATTTGAGGATTATGGAGGCCACTGTGCTCTTAGGAACCTTAAGTGCAGCAGAAATCTTTTTGTAACCTTGGCCAGATCTGTGCCTTGCCACAATTCTGTCTCTGAGCTCTTCAGGCAGTTCATTTGACCTCATGATTCTCCTTTGCTCTGACATGCATTGTGATCTGGAAGGTCTTATATAGACAGGTGTGTGGCTTTCCTAATCAAGTCCATTCAGTATAATCAAACACAGCTGGACTCAAATGAAGGTGTAGAACCATCTAAAGGATGATCAGAAGAAATGGAAAGCACATGAGTTAAATATATGAGTGTCACAGCAAAGGGTCTGAATACTTAGGACCATGTGATATTTCAGTTTTTCTTTTTTAATAAATCTGCAACAATGTCAACAATTCTGTGTTTTTCTGTCAGTATGGGGTGCTATGTGTACATTCATGAGGAAGAAGAATGAACTTAAATGATTTTAGCAAATGGCTGCAATATAACAAAGAGTGAAAAATTTAAGGGGGTCTGAATACTTTCCGTACCCACTGTATATAGGGGATCCTGCACTCCCACGCACCGCCAGTGGGCTGCTTATGCTGTGTTGACTCTACTACAGCATAAGCTGCTCTGCAGGCACCGGGCAATGGATGTCCGCTGGTATCCGCGGATCGTCAGGCAGAGACACAGAACAGAGCTCTGCCTATGTAAACAAGGCAGAGCTCTTTTATGACAGGGGGGAAGGAATGGATTTTCTGTCCCTGCAAAGCAAAGAATAAAATCCATCTCTTCCCTGAGCAGCCCACAGTTAACACATAAACACTGGCTAGGCACACAGTTCACACTTTAACCCCTTCCCAGCCAATATCATTAGCACAGTGACAGTGCATATTTTTTTTACCACTGATCACTGTATTTGTGTCTCTGGTCCCCACAAAGTGTCAGCCAGTGTCAGATTGTCCATCGCAATATTGCAGTCCCGCTATAAGTCGCCGATCGCCGCCATTACTAGTATAAAGAAAAATAAATAGAAATTCCAGTACATACCCCATAGATCGGAGACGCAATAACTTTTGCGCAAACTAAACAATATACGCTTATTAGGATTTTTTTTTTACCAAAAACATGTGGCAGAATACATATTGGCTAAAATTGATCAAGAAATTCGATTTTTTTTTTTTTTTTTACATTTTTGTATTGGATATGTTTTATAGCAGAAAGTAAAAAATAATGTTTTTATTTTTTTTTTTCAAAATTTTCAGAGTTTTTTGTCTATAACGAAAAAAGTAAAAAACGCAGAGGTGATCAAATACCACCGAAAAAAAAGCTCTATTTGTGGCAAAAATTACATAAATTTTATTTGGGGTACATCGATTTTTTTTTTTTTTTTTTTTTACATTTTTGTATTGGATATGTTTTATAGCAGAAAGTAAAAAATAATGTTTTTTTTTTTTTCCAAAATTGTCTGTGTTTTTTGTCTATAACGAAAAAAGTAAAAAATGCAGAGGTGATCAAATACCGCCAAAAGAAAGCTCTATTTGTGGCAAAAAAAATGATATAAATTTTTTTTTGGGGTACAGCGCTGCACGACTGCGCAATTGCAAATTGAAGTAATGCAGTGCCGTATCGCAAAAAAAAAAAAAAGGCCTGGTCATGAAGGGAGGAAAACCTTCTTCAAGTGGTTAAAAAGAAAATCTCCAAAATGAAGGAAATTCCTGCCTTAGGCTCCGTTCACACCTATGCAGGCGCAACGGTGCGCATGTGTTTTTGCGCATTGAATTTAGGGCAGCCATTCATTTCAATGGGCTCCCCTCCGCGTGAAAATCGCACAAAAGAAGCACAAGAACACTTTTTTCTTAAAACCACACCACACCAAAATGCTCTGTACTTTGCTACCATGCATTTTGGAGCACAGTTTTTGCACATACATTAGCAAGGTGCGTTGGGATGCCATTAAGAATTAATGGTGCTGCCACGCCCCTAAAAATGGGATGCACCTTTGTGCATTGTGGGAACGTATGATTTTGCGTGCATCACAGAAATGTGAACCTTTAACCTTATATAGCTCTCCCTTTAATATTTACCCCTATTGGAGGAGTTCCCCTTACACTTTACCCCCCCCCCCCCAGCCCCAGCATCCCTTTAACTGAGATATTACAACGGGAGGGTTGTCCTTCCTGATCATGTGACCACTGTGATTTGCTCTGCTTGTTATTTAATAATCAATCCCCTTGTTATTTAATAATCAATAAGTTTACTGCATACACCAATGTCTCCACTCGAGAACCGACCTTCCTTGACGCGTTTCACCACTCCTGGCTTGCTCACTATCCTTGTGAGCAAGCCAGGAGTGGTGAAATGCATCAGAGAAGGTTGGTTCTCGAGTGGAGACATTGGTTTATGCAGTCAATTTATTGTCTATTAAATAATAAGGTAAGAGGAGCTAATCAGAGCCAATCACAGTGGTCACATGTTCAGGCAGACCTAACCACCCCCCCCTCCCCAAGGTGACCACTGTGATTGGCTCTGCTTAGCTCCTCCTAAATCATTATTTAATAGTCAATGAGTTGACTGCATACACCAATGTCCCCACTTGACATCCTTGACGCGTTTCACCGATCCTGGCTTGCTCGCTATCCTTATGGAGGTCTGCCTTACCATGTACTGCTTACCACATTATTAAACTGCTTACCGACCGCCCGCCGCATATATGCTGCGGCAGGCTGGCTCGGCTGCGCGAATCGCAGTAACTGTACGCCAATCTGCGGGAGTGATCCTGGGGGCGGGGAAGCTGATTCATGGGGCCCGGCGGCCGCGATTGACGCCTGGCACCCGCAAACGCTCCCCATGGAGAGAGAACGGCGGTCTGCTGTTGTAAACACAGCAGACCGTTGTTCTCTCTGGAATCCATACAGAGCGCCTGCGATCCTCCCATATAGGATCACAGGTCTCTGTGTTGATTCCACAAGCCCCTCCCCCCACAGTTAGAAAACACCACCTAGGCTCACACTTAACGCTTTATTGCCCCTGGGTTAACCCCTTCCCGGCCAGTGTCATTATTACAGTAACAGTGCATATTTTTAACACTGACTACTGTAGTAATGTCACTGGTCCCCCCCCCCCCAAAATGTCAGTTAGGGGTCCGATCTGTCTGCCGCATTGTCGCAGTCCCGCTAAAAATCGCAGATCGCCGCCATTACTAGTAAAAAAAGTAAATAAAAATGAAATAAATCTTTCCCCTAGTTTGTAGACGCGATAACTTTTGCGCAAACCAATCAAAATAAGCTTATTGTGATTTTTTTTTTTAACCAAAAATATATAGCAGAATACAAATTGGCCTAAAATGATGAAAAATTTAGATTTTTTACATTTTTTTTTTATATTGGGAATGTTATATAGCAGAAAGCGAAAATTATTGTTTTTTTTTTTTTTCAGAATTGTCGCTCTTTTTTTGTTTATAGCGCAAAAAATAAAAATCGCACTGGTGATCAAATACCACCAAAAGAAAGCTCTATGGATAGGGTTATTGCCGGTACATACACAGGAGAGGGTTTGGATTAAGGAAGTGGGTCATGGACCCACCCAAAGGTCGAAGGTCAGGAGGGGTGGTCTCAGAGGTCAAAGGTCACAGCCCCACCTAGTGTTGGACCCAGCTGGTGGCGCTGGTGCCAATCGCAGTGCCGATTGCAAAAAAAATGGCCTGGTCAATAAGGGGGGAAATCCTTCCGGTCCAGAAGTTATTAATAGTCAATAAGTTGATTGCATACACTGTCTCCACTCCTTATCCTTGACGCGTTTCACCACTCCTGGCTTGCTCACTATCCTTGTGGAGGTCTGCCTTAGCATGCACTGCTTACCATATTATTTAATAGTCAATAGGCTGACTGCATACAACAATGTCTACACTCGATATCCTTGACACGTTTCACCACTCCTGGCTTGTTAGCTATCCTTGTGAGCAAGCCAGGAGTGGTGAAACGCATCAGGGAAGGTTGGCTCTCAAGTGGAGACATTGTTGTATGCAGTCAACTTATTGGCTATTAAATAATATGGTAAGAGGAGCTAAGCAGAGCCAATCACAGTGGCTACATGGACAGGCAGACCTTCACCCCCCCCCCCCAGGTGACCACTGTGCTGCGCTGAGCTTCTCCTAAAGCATTATTTAATAGTCAATGAGTTGACTGCATACAACAATGTCTCCACTCTACATCCTTGACGCGTTTCATCACTCCTGGCTTGCTCACTATCCTTATATGAGGTCTGCCGTACCCTGCACTGCTTAACATATTATTTAATAGTCAATATGTTGACTCCATATTGACTCTACTCCATATCCTTGACGCGTTTCACAGCTCCTTGCTTGCTCACTATCTATGTGGAGGTCTGACTTACCATGTGGAGATGGACTGTAGTGGCCGATGCCCAGATTGCCCATGTATAAAAGGGGCGAGTTTTGAACGGAGCTCTGGATCTGTGAATGTTTCTGCACTGTGATTGGCTGTCACAGTGGTCACATGATTGGGAGTCAGTCCTACCAGTTCACGATCATAACTACAGACCAGGAGCTGTCTTTGACAGCCCAGTCACTGTATTGGGAGCGTGCTCTCCACACAGAAACCTCGGCTGCCCATTGAAGCTTATAGGCAGCAGCCCATAAACAGAGCAGGTAAGATAGTAGACGCCCACAGATCAGTGTGGAAAGCAGAGGCCTATACACAAATCAGAGGAAAATGCAAATATCTATATGCAGATCATAGAAGAAAGCTGACATTCATACACACCTAGGAAAATAATTCCAAAGTGCCTACAGAGATCAGAGACAAAGGAGACATACACTATATTACCAAAAGTATTGGGACACTTGACTTTACACGCACATCAATGTTAATGGCATCCCAGTCTTAGTCCGTAGGGTTCAATATTGAGTTGGCCCACCCTTTGCAGCTATAACAGCTTCAACTCTTCTGGGAAGGCTGTCCCCAAGGTTTAGGAGTGTGTCTATGGAAATGTTTGACCATTCTTCCAGAAGCGCATTTGTGAGGTCAGGCACTGATGTTGAAGAGAAGGCCTGGCTCGCAGTCTTCGCTCTAATTGAACCCAAAGGGGTTGAGGTCATGACTCTGTGCAGGCCAGCCAGTCAAATTCCTCCACTGCAAACTCGCTCATCCATGTCTTTACGGACCTTGCTTTGTGCACTGGTGCGCAGTAATGTTGGAACAGGAAGGGGCCATCCCCAAACTGTTCCCACAAAGTTGGGAGCATGATATTGTCCAAAATGTCTTCTTGGTATGCTGACGTCTTAAAAATTCCCTTCACTGGAACTAAGGGGCCAAGCCCAACCCCTGAGAAACAATCCCACACCATAATCCCCCCTCCACTAAATGATGATCTGGACCTGCACTTATATATATATATATATATATATATATATATATATATATATATATATATATATATATACAGTATCTCACAAAAGTAAGTACTCCCTCACCTTTTTGCAAATATTGTATTCTATCTTTTCATGTGACAACACTGAAGAAATGACACTTTGCTACAATGTAAAGTAGTGAGTGTACAGCTTGTATAACAGTGTAAATTTGCTGTCCCCTCAAAATAACTCAACACACAGCCATTAATGTCTAAACTGCTGGCAACAAAAGTGAGTACACCCCTTAGTGAAAATGTCCAATTTGGACCCAAAGTGTCAATATTTTGTGTGGCCACCATTATTTTCCAGCACTGCCTTAACCCTCTTGGGCATGGAGTTCACCGGAGCTTCACAGGTTGTCACTGGAGTCCTCTTCCACTCCTCCATGATGACATCACAGAGCTGGTGGATGTTAGAGACCTTGCGCTCCTCCACCTTCCGTTTGAGGATGCCCCACAGATGCTCAATGGGGTTTAGATCTGGAGACATGCTTGGCCAGTCCATCACCTTTACCCTCAGCTTCTTTAGCAAGGCAGTGGTCATCTTGGAGGTGTGTTTGGGGTCGTTATCATGTTGAAATACTGCCCTGCGGCCCAGTCTCTGAAGGGAGGGGATCATGCTCTGCTTCAGTATGTCACAGTACATGTTGGCATTCATGGTTCCCTCAATGAACTGTAGCTCCCCAGTGCTGGCAGCACTCATGCAGCCCCAGACCATGACACTCCCACCACCATGCTTGACTGTAGACAAGACACACTTGTCTTTGTACTCCATACCTGGTTGCCGCCACACACGCTTGACACCATCTGAACCAAATAAGTTTATCTTGGTCTCATCAGACCACAGGATATGGTTCCAGTAATCCATGTCCTTAGTCTGCTTGTCTTTAGCAAACTGCTTGCAGGCTTTCTTGTGCTTCATCTTTAGAAGAGGCTTCCTTCTGGGACGACTTAGCATATGGTCTGAGCACTGACAGGCTGACCCCCCACCCCTTAAACCTCTGCAGCAATGCTGGCAGCACTCATACGTCAATTTCCCAAAGACAACCTCTGGATATAACGCTGAGCACATGCACTCAACTTCTTTGGTCGATCATGGCGAGGCCTGTTCTGAGTGGAACCTGTCCTGTTAAACCGCTGTATGGTCCTGGCCACCGTGCTGCTCAGTTTCAGGGTCTTGGCAATCTTCTTATAGCCTAGGCCAGTGTTTCTCAACTCTCAGGGCACACTAACAGGCCATATTTTAAGTATTACCTTGGGGAGATGCAGACTAGAATACTGCAATCACTGAGCAGGAAATTATATCACCTGTGATGTATTTCCGTTTTCTTGCAAACCTGGCCTGTTAGTGTGCCCTGAGGACCGGGGTTGAGAAACACTGGCCTAGGCCATCTTTATGTAGAGCAACAATTCTTTTTTTTTCAGATCCTCAGAGAGTTCTTTGCCATGAGGTGCCATGTTGAACTTCCAGTGACCAGCATTAGAGAGTGAGAGCGATAACACCAAATTTAACACACCTGCTCCCCATTCACACCTGAGACCTTGTAACACTAACGAGTCACATGACACCGGGGAAGGCAAAAAGCCTAATTGGGTCCAATTTGGACATTTTCACTTAGGGGAGGGGTGTATCTCACTTATGTGAGATACTGTAGCAATCAGCATCTACTAGTGTAAACAGAGTCTCTATAGGAATAGTACTTATCTGATAGTTGTCACAGGTACTGCATTGCTTTCATAGGATGTCATCACCACCATCTGTAAGTGGTTTCGTGGGTGCCCAGATGGCCACAGGAACTGGTAGCTGGGTAAAAAATAGCCTGACCCGTTTCACTTATATCAGTGATAAGAGCATTAGAGGGGTCCTTTTTTTTCTACAAGTCGCATCAAAGGCGCGCTACATAATTGCACTGAAAATTGTGGCAAAGTCGCATGGCAGTAATGTGAACCTCGCCTGATTCTAGTATAATATTACATTATATAATATTATACTATATAATATTAATAATAAATAGATTTAAGCACTATCTTTCTTAAATGTAATTAGAGCTATATTTATATTTTTTATGCATTTACTGCCACCAAAGGGTGCCTGATACAGCAGCTTTTATTTATTTATTTGTTTATTTATTTATCTATCTATGTATTTATTTAATTATTTATTTATTTATGTATGTCTGTATTTGTTTTTTTTTTTGTTTTTTTTTTTAGCTATCTATGTATTTATTTGATTACAAATGTATCTATTAATTTGTTTATTTATCTATTTATTTATTTATTTATTTGTTTTTGTTATTTATCTATTTATTTATTTGCTTAAATATATATATATATATATATATATATATATATATATATATATATGTTTATTTTATTTGATTATTTATTGGTTTGGTTACTTATTTTTATTTGATTCATTATTATTCTATCTATTTATTTAGTTATTTATCTATTTATTTGTATATATATATATATATATATATATATATATAAATTATGGACATGTTCTGATTGATGTTTGTATTATGTCTGTATGTCTGTTTGATTGGATTTTTCCAATAAAAGTTTTTATGTGCAGCAATCCCTTTTGACTTTTTTGTTTATATATGGCCTATGGGACGGCCTGATTGCTATGCACTAATTGACGGCTGAGTGCTGTTCACCTTCACTGATTACTATATATATATATATATATATATAGATAGATAGATAGATAGATAGATAGATAGATAGATAGATAGATAGATAGATAGATAGATAGATAGATAGATTTATATATATAGATATATAAAAAACACTTTGTGCAGTATATACAAAAAAAATAAAAAATCCCACAAAGTATCAATCTTCGTTTTAATGTAGCAGATTCTTTGCAGACCTTCTATAGAAATCAGAACTGTAATAATAACCATTTCCTTTTTTTTTTTAAATTACTCCCCTCCCTTTGAACACAATCCGGCTTTTTCTTTTTTCGGATTCCTCTTTGTTTGGCACCTTTGCCCAGAGGAAAATAAAACCACCTTGCCGATGGGCACGCCGCCACACTGACAGATGGACCTACGTGTAGACAAGCCAAAGGAACAGTACGCGGCTCCCCTCTACACACCGGGTACCGCTATTCATGGTGAAAAATGTAAGCAACAATAGCTTTGGATCGCACGCCGCCATTCGACAATGGCATTTTTTTTTTTGGCCGTACGAGGTGTTATTTTTAACTGATAAATTCTGTGCATTGTTTTTCTTTCCTTTATTAGAATTGAGAAAGGGGGGGCAACATGTATAGGAACAAAGCTTCGTAGCAAGGTCTCCAAAACGCTTTGTCCTGGGGGGGAGACGAATAACAGACTATTGACCAAAATGTTTTTTGTGGTCCGTCCAATACCTTTTTTTTTTTTGTATATATATAAATAGCTCAGTCGGGGTGATAGCTTAAACTCTCGTCTTTCAGGCCTGAATGTATAGTTTATCCCGATTAAGCCAAAAGCCTGCAGATGATTACATTGTCCTTTTGAAGCTTTACAAACCTATTTTTGTTTTTCCGTGTCATCTGGATCCAACGAATGAGGTTATTGTTATCATCGTCGTCGGCGTGGGGAGCGTTAAGTCTGCGCAAGTGCGAAAGTCTTTAAACGGGAACAGAAGTACGAGCCGGCGGGATTAAAGCCGAACTCTGAGCAAGAACAAAAATGTAAACCCACTTAAAGACCGGGCCTTTTCCGAAACTTTTTTTTTTATTATTATTTTGTGCTAGAAAACTACGTAGAACCCCCAATCATTATATATATATATATATATATATGTATATGTATATGTATATGTATATATATATGTGTATATATATATATATATATATATGTATATACATATATATATATAATATTTTTTAGCAGAGACCCTAGAGAATAAAATTACAATCCTTGCAATATTTTATTTCACACAGTATTTGCGCAGCAGTCTTTCAAACGCAATAAAAAAATAGAAAATAAAAAAAAAAACACATTTAAATTAATAAAAAAACAAAAAAAACAAAACACAATAGTAAGCCCAATTTTTTTTTTTATTTATTATGAAAGATAATGTTACGCTGAGTAAATAGATACCTAACATGTCATGCTTAAAAAAAATGGAGATGCTCATGGAATGGCGAAAAACGACTGTACCGAAAAATCTCCTACGGCGACGCTTTAAACTTTTTTTACAGGTTACCTGTTAAGAGTAATAGAGGAGGCCTAGTGCTAAAATATTGCTCTAATGATCACACTGATACTTCACATGTGTGGTTTAAACACTGTTTACATATATGGGTGCAACTTACGCATGAGTTCGCTTTGTCGCGCGAGCATGGAGGGTTGGGGTGCTTTATATATTTTTTTTTCCTATTTATTTTAATTTTATTTTTTACTTTTATGTGATTTTTTGATCACTTTTATTCCTATTACAAGGAATGTAAACATCCCGTGTAATAGAAATAAGGATGACAGGTCCTCTTTATTGAGAGATCTGGGGTCAAAAAAGACCTCAAATCTCTTCTTTACCTTTAAAAGCAAAAAAATAAATAAAAAATGTACTTACCAAAATAAAAAAATATTTATTTTGGCCCAATGAATAATGTCAGATGATGCTCCAGTCCTCCAGAGGGGATAGAGATGAGTCGCGGCCATCGTGGCCTCGCTTGTCTCCATGCCCACCTGATGAACCTGATGAACGCATCGGATCGCTCCTTGGGCTTTACCAATGGGTGAGGTAAGTCCCCCGTGTCCCGCCGCTTCTGAAAGTGATCCTGTGGTGAATTCGCCCGCATGACCACTTTTTTGCTACTCAGAATTGCCCATAATAAAAAATGATACTGGGGTTATGGTAGCTGCCATAACACCGGTGTTAAACGTCATAGTAATGATGTATTTTTACTATGGGCCAGCCGGTAAGTGATTTTAAATCCTCAAATAGCCGCAAGGCATATAAATCCTCCAAATGTATTTGCAAACACAGATATTGCCTTGTAAAAGTAGCAGTGACATCATCACTGTGCTGTACAGCTGCGGAGCTGTGGGAAGAGCCCCAGCAGGCCCCACCCACTACAGGAGGGGGCGGAGACAAGACCAGTCACCCTGCAGAAAGAGAGAGAGAAGCAGTGAGCGGTCTTTATTACAGGAAGTCTCACACTGGATTACTGCACAGATCTGGAAAAATTCACAAAGCTCACAGAGATCCAAGAGGAATCCACATGAGGAATATATTTGGATATTTGCTGATCCCGGAGTTCACCTTTGGGCCCCATTCACACCTGAGTGCTTTGTGAACGCTTGCAAAAGCGCGCCCTTATGACACATGTGTCACTCTGGCAGAGCCATTCACGCGGAAAGTAGACACGCATTTTTCCATGCAGAAAATCGTACGGCAATTGCATCAAAATGCGCAGGTAATCATCTCCTCCAAAAGCACGCACCCCTACATCCTTGGGTTGAAGCAGTTATACCAGGCCAATGGCGGCAGCTGCAGTCATGACTAGAGATGGCCTTGCGGTTCGCCCGGTGGTCAGTTTGCGGCAAACTTTGCTCGTTCGTTGTCCGCGGATCATGCGAACATATGGCGATGTTCGCGCCTGCCATATTCTTTTACGTTGTGAAGAACTTTGACCCATGACACATCCATCAGATGGTACAGGACATTTCAGCACATGGACATACCCCCTACCTTATAAATAGACCTAATCTGGCTGCCATTTTACATTCTGCTTTTTGTCAGTGTAGGGAGAGGTTGCTGTGGGGAGCAGGGACAGACTGTCAGTGAGGCAGATTGCTCGGTTATAGGTCCACAAAAGTCATTTTAAGGACTGGTATTTGGTATAGGTGTACTATCTATATTCTGTCTTTTGTCAGTGTAGGGAGAGGTTTGCTGTGGGAAGCAGAGACAGACTGTTAGTGACACAGATCGCTCAGTAATAGGTCCACAAAAGTCCTTTCAAGGACTTTATAGGTATAGGTGTATAGGTATACTGGTATAGGTGTACTATTCTTTGGTGTGCACTATATAGGGGTGTAATACACTTATAATATACTTTCTAATATAGAAAGCATATTATAGTGTATTTGGGTACTGCAGAAATTTTGCCTCTTTCGCTGTGTTAACTCTGCTACACACAGTGACAAAAGTTACTAGAAAATATTTTTCATAACTGGTGTGATAAACCAGTGGCCCCCCAAAATGACAGATTGAAGAGAGGTGTTATATACCTTCTTCCACATATACTGTGCTTCTCTAGAGACTTTTGTCACAGGGTCATTTAAAAAATTACAGGCAGAGGAAGAGGAAGGCCCTTCCGCAGGGGTGGTAGGGGTAGGGCAGGAGCACCAGGCCGGAGCTAAAGTGGGAAGTTGCAGAAGGTGCGTTCGATTACGTCAAAGGATGCACCAGAGTTGGTTGAGTGGCTCACTCAGCCCTCCTCTTCTGCACCCTCCTCATCCTCTCTATCCGCACCCTCTTCACTCTCTGCTGTGTGCACCCGCAAAGACACCGCCACTAACACCACCACCAACACCACATACCCTCCGCTTGAGTCACAAGAATTATTTTCCGATCCATCACAAGACATTTGCGATGCGCAGCCATTGTTGGCATCAGATCAGGAAGAGGAGGTAGCAACAGCCGCCACTCAGCAGTCTGACGACAGTACCCAGATCAGCCCAAGGATGTTGCTCCCCGCTGTTGCTGCCTACTCTGAGATCTCTAATGTTAGTGGTGGGGAAGGTGACGTGGATGATGATGTGTCTATGGACGTCACGTGGGTGCCCACGAGAGAGGAAGAGGAGGGGAGTTCAGAGGGAGAGATGGACCAGCAGATAGGGAGGAGAAGCAGGCCGAACTTACATTGCACAGGAGGGACAAATCAGACTGTTAATGTATCAGGAGCGAGCCATCAACCATATACGGTCACATCTGGCGCTCCCAGGACGCCGGCACATGGCTCCGCAGTGTTGGCTTTTTTTAACCTGTCCGCTGCTGACAACAGTGTTGCCATCTGCAGCCTTTGCATTCAATGCATAAGTCGCGGTAAGCCCAACACTCACCTAGGGACGACTGCCTTAAGAAGGCACCTGGACTCCCATCACCGAGCCCAGTGAAAGCAAAGCCATCAGAACCCACAAAGCCACACTCCAGGCTCTCACCATCCAGCCTCTTCTCCTTCTCCTCTCTCCTCACAATTGTCCTCCACTTCACCTTCCATCATGCCGTCCTCAAGTTTTTATGGAAAAAGGCAGGCTTCCGTGGCTCAAATGTTGGAGCGTAAAAAAATGATGACCCTGGATAACCCTCTTGCCCAACGGTTGACCGCTGACTTGTCGGAACTGATAGCCCGTCAACTACTAACATATAAACTTGTGGACTCGGAGGCCTTTTGTGCCCATTGGAACACCACAATGGAAGGTCCCAGGAAGAAAATATTTCTCACAGAAGGGCATCCCAGAGCTATATGGCCATGTTCAGTGGCAAGCGAATGTATCTCTGGCACACAGTGTCGGTGCCAAGATACATCTGACCACAGACACGTGGTCTAGCAAACACGGGCAGGGAAGATATATAACTTTTACTGCCCACTGGGTGAACCTTCTGACGGCCGTCAAGCATGTAACCCGTGGCACCCGTGTAGATTTGGTTTTACCGCCACGGATTGCATGCAGGCCTGCCTCTTCTTCTCCTCCTCCATCCTCCCTCTCCTCCTGGGCTGACTCCTCCTTTTCCGCTGCTACCGTCTCTTCCGCTGCGCCGCCCAAGATCCCCAGAACCTATTCGACATGCCAGGTGAGACGTTGCCATGCTGTGCTGCATCTGTTGTGCCTGGAAGCCAAGAGCCACACTGGTCCTGCACTCCTTTCAGCTTTGCGTTCACAGGCAGATCAGTGGCTGACACCGCTCAATTTGACAGTTGGTAAAGTGGTGTGCGACAACGGTGCCAATCTGCTGAGCGCGCTGAAACAGGGGAAAATTACAAACGTGTCATGCATGGCACACGTCCTGAACTTGGTCGTGCAGGGATTCGTTGTCAAATACCCTGGGGTCCAGGACGTCTTGCGGCAGGCCAGGAAAATCTCGGCCCATTTCAGAAGATCTTACACAGCCATGGCTCGCCTTACTAACATTCAGCAGCAACACAACCTGGCCGTCAGACGTCTTTATTTTGACTGCCCAACGCGATGGAACTCAACCTTGTATATGCTTGATAGGCTGCTCCAGCAGAAACGTGCAGTTAACGACTACCTGTATGAACGCTGCGGCAGGACAGGTTCTGGGGAGCTTAGGTTTTTTCACCGCGCCAGTGACTGCTCAGGCGTGACGCATGCAGACTTCTGCAGCCATTTGATGAGATCACCGAACTGGTCAGTCGCAGCCAGAGCGCCATCAGTGACATCGTACCTTACGCCTTCTTTCTGGAGCGTGCATTGCGTCGTGTCATTGATCAAGCCGTCGAGGAGCAGGAGCAGGAAGATGAGGAAGTAGCAATGCTGGATGAATTCCCAGGGGGGGCTACTCCATATGAGACAAGTCAACAACAGGAGTCTGAAGAGGAGTCAGAGGAGGATTGTGCCGGGGCGGATGAGGAGGAGCAAGAAGAGCATGCTTTAAACCTTTCTGGGATCCCTGGTGTTGTCCGTGGATGGGGGGAGGAGAACGAGGACGTCATTATCCTGGATGATGAGCAGGAGCCAGGCCACTACACCGCTTCCAGTTTAATGCAAATGGGGGCCTTCATGCTCCAGTGTTTTAAGAGGGACCCCCATATAAAAAGCATATAAAAAGCATAAAGGGCAAGGACCTGTACTGGGTGGCAACGTACTTAGACCCCCGGTAAAAAACAAAAAGTGGTGGAAATGTTACCACCATCACAGAGGGCTGTCAGAATGCAGGACTTCCAGGTCTTTCTTCGGGAAATGCTGCTTTCTGCTTTTGCATGCGCTGGCAGAGGAATTTCCACTCACAGAGAAACAGTTAAGGGTAGCAATCCAACAGCGCCAGCAAGAAGAGGGCGGTTTGAAGATGTGTTGGTCACTTCTGATATGAGATCATTCTTTCAGCCGACCCATCCACAGCTGTCCCCTGGATCCAGCATCAGGGAACGCCTAGACCGGCAGGTGTCCGACTACATTGGGTTAACGGCCGATGTGGACGCTCTGAGGAGTGATGAACCCCTGGACTACTGGGTTGGCAGGCTTGACCTCTGGCCAGAGCTTGCAGAATTTGCAATGGAACTGTTGGCTTGCCCCTCATCCAGTGTCCTGTCCGAAAGGAGGGGGGATCGTGACCGATAAGCGCACTTGCCTAGCTCACGACCGTGTTGACTACCTCACATTTTTAAAAAATGAATGAGGCATGGATCTTGGAGGAATTCAACACATGTGACCAGTAGACCATGTTTGATTCAAATTCCTCATGACAGCCCACAAATATCCGCCACCACCCATAACAATTCATGGCCCCTTTCTTAGGTAAATACAGCGGCATAAAAGGCCTTTTATTTCTGTTGAACGCCTAATTTTTGGGGCCTGTAATGGCCGACACTTATTTATCCTGTGAGTGCCTAATGTACCTCCAGCCACAGAAAACCAAGTTCTTTGCTGTCAGGTGAACACCTGTGGGCTAATTTTTGGGGCCTGTACTGGCCGACACTTACTTCTGTATCCTGTGCATGCCTAATGTACCTCCAGCCACAGAATACAAAGTTCTTTGCTGTCAGGTGAACACCTGTGGGCTAATTTTTGGGGCCTGTACTGGCCGGCACTTACTTCTGTATCCTGTGTATGCCTAATGTACCTCCAGCCACAGAATACAAAGTTCTTTGCTGTCAGGTGAACACCTGTGGGCTAATGTTTGGGGCATGTACTGGCCAACACTTACTTCTGTATCCTGTGTATGCCTAATGTACCTCCAGCCACAGAAAGCCAAGTTCTTTGCTGTCAGGTGAATGCCTGTGAGCTAATTTTTGGGGTCTGTACTGGCTGACACTTACTTCTGTATCCTGTGTATGCCCAACGTACCTCCAGCCACAGAAAACCAAATTCTTTGCTGTGTGGTGAACGCCTGTGGGCTAATTTTTGGGGCCTGTACTGGCCGACACTTACTTCTGTATCCTGTGTATGCCTAATGTACCTCCAGCCACAGAAAACCAAGTTCTTTGCTGTCAGGTGAACGCCTGTGGGCTAATTTTTGGGGCCTGTACTGGCCGACACTTACTTCTGTATCCTGTGTATGCCTAATGTACCTCCAGCCACAGAAAGCCAAGTTCTTTGCTGTCAGGTGAATGCCTGTGAGCTAATTTTTGGGGTCTGTACTGGCTGACACTTACTTCTGTATCCTGTGTATGCCCAACGTACCTCCAGCCACAGAAAACCAAATTCTTTGCTGTGTGGTGAACGCCTGTGGGCTAATTTTTGGGGCCTGTACTGGCCGACACTTACTTCTGTATCCTGTGTATGCCTAATGTACCTCCAGCCACAGAAAACCAAGTTCTTTGCTGTCAGGTGAACACCTGTGGGCTAATTTTTGGGGCCTGTACTGGCCGACACTTACTTCTGTATCCTGTGTATGCCTAATGTACCTCCAGCCACAGAATACAAAGTTCTTTGCTGTCAGGTGAACGCCTGTGGGCTAATTTTTGGGGCCTGTACTGGCCGGCACTTACTTCTGTATCCTGTGTATGCCTAATGTACCTCCAGCCACAGAAAGCCAAGTTCTTTGCTGTCAGGTGAACGCCTGTGAGCTAATTTTTGGGGCCTGTACTGCCCGACACTTACTTCTGTATCCTGTGTATGCCCAATGTACCTCCAGCCACAGAAAACCAAATTCTTTGCTGTGTGGTGAACGCCTGTGGGCTAATTTTTGGGGCCTGTACTGCCCGACACTTACTTCTGTATCCTGTGTATGCCTAATGTACCTCCAGCCACAGAATGCAAAGTTCTTTTCTGTCAGGTGAACGCCTGTGGGCTAATTTTGGGGGCCTGTACTGGCAGACACTTACTTCTTTATCCTGTGAATGCCTCATTTTTCAGACTGGCATTGAAAATCAATGGGTCTGTAAACGTTACACTAAATTGTGGAACAGATGTGGACATATTTTACAGACGTGTGAATGGACCCCATATGTATTTGACATGTATTTACCGGCTGCTGTCAGTTCTGGCTGATTTAGAAAAAAAAAAAAAAATAATTTTTCGGCTGAAAAAAAATAAAATAAACATTTTATGGCAACTTTTCCAATAGCAATACTTGTTGTGGGACTATGTGTGCACAGCTAGTAAGTATTTTGTGGCTGCAAATATGACCTGGAGGTTTTTAATGTTCGCCTGCCATTAAAGTGAATAAGGGCCGCCCTGAGCTTGCGGTTCGCGAACATTTGAGAAAGTTTGCGGATGGCGTTCGCGAACCGCCCGTCCGATGTTTTGAGTGTCATGGCAAGGGCTGTGAATACTTACAGTATGTACATGGGATTTTTTTTTGTTTTTTTATTTTTAATAAATTTGCAAAGATTTCAAACAAACTTCTTTCACGTTGTCATTATGGGGTATTGTTTGTAGAATTTTGAGGAAAATAATGAATTGAATGTATTTTGGAATAAGGCTGTAACATAACAAAACGTGGAAAAAGTGAATAGCTGTGATCACATTCCTGGGTGCACTGTATACATGATCCTGTGCAGCGCGGCTCTCCTGTAGCAGTAAAACTTCTATAGGGTGGTCGGCAAGTGGTTAGAGCAGGGGTCCTTAAACTATGGCCCATGGCTCGCGAGAGTCCTGAACCCGGCCCGCCGGCCCACGGGCCGCCACCGCCGCAGCCAGCACCACTTTACTCATATATGAGAGCAGTGGCGGCCCGTGCATAGAGGGCGCCAGGGTGCCACCCCCCTACCCCTAAAAAAAAGAAAAAAAAAAGAAAAAAAAAATGACAATGCGAACAAATAAAGTTTTACAAAAAAAAAAATTGGGTTCGCCGGCCTCTGTAATGGAAGTGGTGGCTAGGGGGGGGGGGGGGGGGTGTTACGTCCCAGAAGAGGCGCCGATCGGCAGCCTTCTGGGGGCGTAACCCGAGCGCAAGTCCTTGCGATTGGACATCCCCACTTTCGGATATCCTGGCTGTGATTGGTCCAATCTCCAGCCTGGACCAATCATCATCCAGGACATCCGATCCCTGACGTCACAATGGGGGCGGTGCCGGTGCGTGAGTCAGTCACTCACCGTCACCGCCGCTCGGAGGAGGAGGGAGAAGCCACTCTCCTTCCCGCCGCTGCCGCCGCCGCCGCAGAGAGGACGGACTGGATCGAGGAGGGAAGAACCCGCCGCCAGGTAAGTGCATTAAATTGAAGGGAGCACGCACGCTGGTCTCTGCATTGATTGGGGGACAATGCTGTGGGCACTCTGCATTTATTGGGGTACAATGCTGTGGGCACTCTGCATTTATTGGGGTACAATGCTGTGGGCACTCTGAAATCATTGGGGTACAATTCTGTGGCACTCTGCAATCATTGGGGTACAATGCTGTGGCACTCTGCAATCATTGGGGTACAATTCTGTGGCACTCTGCAATCATTGGGGTACAATGCTGTGGCACTCTGCAATCATTGGGGGACAATGCTGTGGGCACTCTGCATTTATTGGGGTACAATGCTGTGGCGCTCTGCATTTATTGGGGGACAATGCTGTGGGCACTCTGCATTTATTGAGGGACAATGCTGTGGCGCTCTGCATTTATTGGGGTACAATGCTATGGGCACTCTGCATTTATTGGGGTACAATGCTGTGGGCACTCTGCATTTATTGGGGTACAATGCTGTGACGCTCTGCATTTATTGGGATACAATGCTGTGGCACTCTGCAATCATTGGGGTACAATGCTGTGGGCACTCTGCATTTATTGGGGTACAATGCTGTGGGCACTCTGCAATCATTGGGGTACAATGCTGTGGGCACTCTGCAATCATTGAGGTACAATGCTGTGGGCACTCTGCAATCATTGGGGTACAATGCTGTGGCACTCTGCAATCATTGGGGGACAATGCTGTGGGCACTCTGCAATCATTGGGGACAATGCTGTGGCGCTCTGCAGTGATTGGGGACAATGCTGTGGCGCTCTGCATTGAAAGGGGCATGCACGCTGAACTCTGCATTGTGGGGGCACAGCACAGTGTTCATTGCATTGAAGGGGGCACAGCACAGTGTTTATTGCATTGAAGGGGGCACAGCACAGTGTTTATTGCATTGAAGGGGGCACAGCACAGTGTTTATTGCATTGAAGGGGGCACAGCACAGTGTTTATTGCATTGAAGGGGGCACAGCACAGTGTTCATTGCATTGAAGGGGGCACAGCACAGTGTTTATTGCATTGAAGGGGGCACAGCACAGTGTTCATTGCATTGAAGGGGGCACAGCTTCAAAGTCACGCAATTTTTTTACTGCGTTTTTTGGCGCGAAGCAATACCTATTACATTTTTCTTTTTGCGCCCCCCCAAAAATTTTGAGCACCAGCCGCCACTGTATGAGAGTACTAAGAGCCAGAGGCCCCAGCATTTAGAGTGGAGGAGGATTTAGCTTCCTCCTCTTCCCTCGCTCTGCCCCAAGGGGTTTAGTTCCACCCACCTCCTCCATCATCTCAGGCGGCATGGTCAGAGGGGAAAGAACTGCCAGGACTCGAGGTCTGAGGTGAGGCTGACTGAGCGCTGATGATGGATGTGTGTCATGGGGAGCCAGGCACTGCAGAGAGACCCATACAAAGAGAAGGGGTTCATGCTGGGACTTGTAATCCTTTACTTTTGGGATATGACCCCCCCCCCCATCAGTGAAGAACTACAGGTCCCAGCATGAACCCCTCAAAGCTGAGGATGCAATACCTCCCCCAACTAGTTAAGGACAACAGGCCTCAGCATGAACCCATGAGATCTAAGGAGTTCATGCTGGGGCTAGTAGTCCATCTTTCACAGCTTTAGAGCTAAGGAGTTCATGATGGGACTAGTAGTCCTTTACTTTTTTTTGACAGGGGGGGGGTCACATCCTTAGATCTCAGGGGTTCATGCTGGGACTTGTAGTCCATCACTTTTGGGAGGTATGAACTTCCTAAAAGTGAAGGACTGCAAGTTCCAGCATGAACCCCTCAGAGCTGAGGATGGGACATCCCCTCCTAACTAGTAAAGGGCTACAAGTTCCAACAAGAGCCCCTAAAATCTAAGAATGTGACCAACCCCCAAAAGTGAAGGACTACAAGTCCCAACATGAGCCCCTAAAATCTAAGAATGTGACCACCCCCCCCCCCAAGTGAAGGACTACTAGTCCCAGCATGAACCCCCCTCAGAACTGAGGACATGACATCCCTTCCTAACTAGTGAAGGACTACAAGTTCCAACACGAGCCCCTAAAATCTAAGAATGTGAACCCACCAAAGGTGAAGGACTACTAGTCCCAGCATGAACCCATCAGAGCTGAGGCCTTGACAGCCCCCCAAATTGTGAAGGACTATAAGTTCCAGCATGAGCCCCCGAGATCTAAGAATGTGACCCCTTAGACCTCACGGGTTCATGCTGGGACTTGTAGTCATTCACTAGTTGGGGGGGGGGTTGGGGGGGGGGTCAGGTCTTCATCTCTGAGGGGTTCATACAGGGACTTGACTGCACTGCTTGCACTTTAGTTCCTGAGGCCCCCAGGAGAAATGAATTGTTTACCAGACCAAGCAGGTATTTAATGTGCATATCTATCTGGTGTAAATATCAGAGTGAGCAGGTATATGTGCATAGGAATTCCTTCATATTTTTTTTAAAACTATAGTCCGGCCCCCAACAGTGTCTGAGGGACAGTAAAATAGCCCCCTGTTTAAAAAGTTTGAGGACTCCCTGGGTTAGAGGAACTTCAGTCCTGTTTTAAAAACTTAAAGTTCAGCAACTACTAATACTGTAGCTACTGACTTTTACCAGACTCTTTGCAGCCCAGGAGTCCAGCGATATCTTCACTGGAGCTGATCCTTTGCTGGATTTTGCATCCCAGGCGATTCCCTCTTGGATGTTAGAGCCAACTGTGACTTCCTATTGTTTCACAGCCGGCTCCCCACTGCGCATGCAGAAGATCAATCATCAATCTAATATCTCTATTTTTATCTATCTATCTATCTATCTATCTATCTATCTATCTATCTATCTATCTATCTATCTATCTATCTATCTATCTCTCTATCTATCTATATGTCTGTATCTCTATCTATATCTATCTATCTATCTATCTATCTATCTATCTATCTATCTATCTATCTATCTATCTATCTATCTATCTATCTATCTATCTATCTATCTATCTATCTATCTATCTATCTATCTATCTATCTATCTATCTATCTATCTATCTATCTATATGTCTTCCTCTCTATCTGTCTATATGTCTATCTATCTATCTATCTATCTATCTATCTATCTATCTATCTATCTATCTATCTATCTATCTATCTATCTATCTATCTATCTATCTATCTATCTATCTATCTATCTATCTATCTATCTATCTATCTATCTATCTATCTATCTATCTATCTATCTATCTATCTATCTATCTATCTATCTATCTATATGTCTTCCTCTCTATCTGTCTATATGTCTATCTATCTATCTATCTATCTATCTGTCTATCTATCTATCTATCTATCTATCTATCTATCTATCTATCTATCTATCTATCTATCTATCTATCTATCTATCTATCTATCTATCTATCTATCTATCTATCTATCTAACTATCTATCTATCTATCTATCTATCTATCTATCTATCTATCTATCTATCTATCTATCTATCTATCTATCTATCTATCTATCTATATGTCTGCCTCTCTATCTGTCTATATGTCTGTATCTCTATCTATCTATATGTCTGTCTATCTATCTATCTATCTATCTATCTATCTATCTATCTATCTATCTATCTATCTATCTATCTATCTATCTATCTATCTATCTATCTATCTATCTATCTATCTATCTATCTATCTATCTATCTATCTATCTATCTATCTATCTATCTATCTATCTATCTATCTATCTCTTTTGTTCTTTCTATGTGCTGGTGCTGGCTGCACAACAAGAATGCACAAGGAGAGTTGATATGCTAACCCTACAGTAAGACCAGGTACAGCTAGCGTAGCCACCCTCAAAAAGCAAATGCAAAAGTCAGACCTAATAAATAAGTATGTAGACATATAGGAACATGTATAATCACACATACAGATTGTGCAGTGGAAAAAGTAATGGAAAGTATATTATTTTTTTTACTATTTGGGTTTGATGTTGAAGCATAAACATTTCTGACATTATCCTTTTTAAACACAAGAGGGAGCTCTATGCCCACAAACCAAGAGAATTCATTGCAAGTCCTGTTTGAGAACACTGCATATTATTCCCAGTCTATGGGAACCCAGTGCAGATTGAAGGCAGGTGATTTATGTTAACTAGTGTTTCCAAGGATACAACCTAGGCACAGCATTTAAAAATGTAAAATACATCTTATATATATATATTAAACATGTTAATTTCATTTTGAAAGTCATTGTAAGTCTTCTTAAATCTGCAGCTGTCTTTAAAATAATACAGGCATACCCCGTTTTAAGTACACTCACTTTACATACACTTGCGAGTACGGACACAGCCTGGTCAGCTTGGCATGGCACTACTCCCAGTTTTTAACATTGGCGTCTATGGGAAGTCTTGGTCAGCTTGACATGGCACTACTCCCAAACCATAAGTGACAGGGATACCAAACTTAGGGAGCAATGTGAGGGGACCCAGGACTACAACATATCCTATTTGTGGCCAGCCAGCTTGCCTAGGAAATGAAAAAAGGTATTGCTTCACTTAAAGTACATTTTCGTTTTACATACTCTGGTCCCATTGTGTACTTAAAAGCGGGGTATGCCTGTACCTGATGATTCTACCATGAAGGTCTCTATTGAATTCCTGTTATTATGGGCGACAACTAACTCCCAATTGCCTCCCTATGTTGTCACCATGTCCCATGTGTCCCAGGCGGATGAGCGTCCATGGTAACGTACATTGCACAGGTATAGTTCACCATTGTCACCATCAAGGCCCGTACACACGTACCGATCGTCGGCATACAAACGTCGGCGGACGAAAGATCTGCCGATTGTATGTGTGTTAGTATGGTGCCTCCGACAGATGTCTGCGCACAATCCGCGGACAAAAGTCTTTCTTGCAAACATGAAAATTTTTGTCTGCGGACACCAGAACGGACGATTGTTCGCCTGTCAGTACAGAATTCGGCCGACAGACCGCAGATTTGCAAGACTGGGCATGCTCAGAAAATAAAAAACACAGGGAAAGTTAACCATTACATGACATCACTTCTGCAGTCAGCTGAAGTCTGCAGACAAAATTCTTGTGCTGTCCTTGTGCTGTCTTTGCACTTTTCAACAGACACCGACATCCCGGGGAGAAAAGAGGAACATTTGTATGACGACGATCTGCGTGTGTGTACGGGGCTTTACGCAGGCAGTCCAGTGCAGAGATGTGCACGGAGAAAGTGCATGTAGACAGGGAGTGAGCTGAGATGAAAAAGAAAAAAAAAGATGAAACCAGTAAGAAAAATAACATTGCAGTGGTTTATGATGCACCGTGCTTTAGCAAAATAAATGTCTTTAGGTAAGGTTTAATTAAAAAAAAAAAAAAAAAGGAATCGGTAAACTTCATCTCTTCCACAAAATCAGATTCTTCTATTCTGATTAGAGTAAGGCGTATTATTCTCTATTTATTAACTTTTTTTTGGCAATTTGGACCCTAACACAATTTCTCTTTGACATTTCTGCAGAACTATTTGTGTCCCAGGGTTGTAAATTGTCCACATTCCAAGAGAATACTTTAAATACATTTGATTCAGTATTAATGTGCCTTGCGCCCTCTAGTGGATTCAATGAAGAAATACATCCTGGACTCAAAAGCTTAGCTTGGGTGTATCAAATCTCTAAACGTGGCATCAAAGCACTGCCAACATTTTTTTTGGGTGTTGTTAGCCGTTAAAATAGTCGTCCACATTATAAAGCAGGGGACAGCAGCTTCTTCAACATCGAGTGTCAAGTTCACAAGTATAAGAAAAACTGGCTTGGCAATTTCATCAATGTCACATGGTAGTGTGATATATAAATGGAGGAGTAAAATGCCATTAGCAGCACAACTATGGGTGCAAAAAACTGGTACGCACCCAAAACATGTTCAGCCGCAGTGCAAACACTCCAGTCCTCACATCACCCCAATGCATGCAGTTCACACCTTAGATCAGCCCCAATGCATGCAGTTCACACCTTAGATCAGCCCCAATGCATGCAGTTCACACCTCAGATCAGCCCAATGCATGAAGTTTACACTTCAAATCAGCACCAATGCATGTAGTTCACACCTCATATCAGCCCCAATGCATGCAGTTCACACCTCAGATCAGCCCCAATGCATGCAGTTCACACCTCATATCAACCCCAATGTATGCAATTCACACCTCAGATCAGCTCCAATGCATGCAGTTCACACCTCAGATCAGCCCCAATGCATGCACTTCAGTCCTCAGATCAGCCCCAATGCATGCAGTTCATACTTCATATCAGCCCCAGTGCATGCAGTTCACACCTCAGATCAACCCCAATGCATGCAGTTCACACCTCAGATCAGCCTCAATGCATGCAGTTCACACCTTCGATCAGCCCCAATGCATGCAGTTCACACCTCAGATCAACACAAATGCATGCAGTTCACACCTCAGATCAGCTCCAGTGCATGCAGTTTACACTTCAGATCAGCACCAATGCATGTAGTTCACATCTCAGATCAGCCCCAAAGCATGGAGTTCACACCTCATATCAGCCCCAATGCATGCAGTTCACACCTCAGATCAGCCTCAATGCATGCAGTTCACACCTCAGATCAGCCCCAATGCATGCAGTTCACACCTCAGATCAGCCCAATGCATGCAGTTCACACCTCAGATCAGCCCCAATGCATGCAGTTCACACCTCAGAGCAGCTCCAATGCATGCAGTTCACACCTCAGATCAGCCCAATGCATGCAGTTTACACCTTAGATCAGCCCCAATGCGTGCAGCTCACACCTCAGATCAGCCCCAATGCATGCAGTTCACACCTCAGATCAGCCCAATGCATGCAGTTCACACCTCAGATCAGCCCCAATGCATGCAGTTCACACCTCAGATCAGCCCCAATGCATGCAGTTCACACCACAGATCAGCCCCAATGCATGCAGTTCACACCTCAGATTAGCCCAATGCATGCATTTCACAACACAGATCAGCCCTAATGCATGTACTTCATATCAGCCCCAGTGCATGCATCTCAGACCTCAGAACAGCCCCAAATTCTGTACTTTAGGAAACGCATGGAGCATGCAGGCAAGCTTCTTCTACACCTCACACCTACATTGTCAGTAGCTGACCATCTGTCAGTGATGTCAGGATGGTGGGTGGACCAGGCTTTGTACTTGACACCCTAGTGAGCTGTCATTTACAACCAATGGCAGTGGGTGCCAGTGCAAATGACATTGCGTGCCCACCTGGGCATACGTGGTGGAGGGGTGACGATGCCTATTATAAAGCAATGTGTGCTTTTTGGAGAGATTTACTGTATATACAAACCACATTTATAATGTGAGTGTGTCACAGACCTCTCTGGAGAGCTTGCTGTGCATCAATTCATACTAGATATTAGTGGATTATTACTGTATAGCCGGTTTATAATATGTTCTTTTTTGTACGCGTTTCAGAGGCGCTCAGCCCACTTCCTCAGGAGCCAGAGATCCAAGAGATCCAAGAGTATTACCATTATCACATATATATATGGAAATCATGTGTACCATAGGAATTACAGGTCAATCTGAGGAAGCACATAAACCTCAATGATGGTAGAGGGATACATGTCTTGTAGCATCTGAACTCTATGTAACTTTATGTAAGGCAAATAGACCCTTCAGTTCCATAGAGTGCTGATACTGCACAGATCATCACACACATTACAATTTAATTGTACAATCTCCTTTAACATAGGCGTGCGCAGGGGGGGGGGGGTTGCTAGGTTTTCCTGGGCACACCCTAATCACTATGTGCTGTGCTGATTCCCCCTACTGCCTGGGATTCTCCCATGTTGGCCCCCGCCCCGCAATGCTGCTCGCTCTTCTCCCCCAGCTGCTGTGAAGGATGTTTCAGGATTGAGAGTGGGGGGAAGGGGCTAATAAATATGTTATTTACTAGCGCCTTCCTTTTCTAAATGAACTCAAACACCGTGTTCATTCATAACTGAAGCATAGCAAACTGTGTTTATTATGCTTCAGTTGGTGAATGAACAGGAAGCCACTCAGCACAGAGCACTTTCCATTCATTCCCTGTCCAGTGCAGCTGAGGCTGCAGAGAAAGGCGTGTGTGATTGAGCTTTAGGGGTACACACCCTAATGCAATAGGCTGCTCACACCTATGCCATTTAGAGAGATAATTTGTAGTGCAGTCAGGCCTGCCTGATTGGATATGCATTGATTGGATAGTTTAGGTGAGCCCAACTATTACATCATTTTTGTAGCTCTAAAGTTGATTTTACAGAGATTGTATGAGTACGATGAGCCTAAAGGGAGCCAACTTCCTTGGATCCTTGACTGGCCTGCACAGAGTCCTGACCTCAACCTGATAGAACACCTTTAGGATGAATTAGAGCAGAGACTGCGAGCCAGGCCTTCTCGTCCAACATCAGTGCCTGATCTCATAAATACGCTATTGGAAGAATGGTCAAACATTCCCATAGACACACTCCTAAACCTTGTGGACAGCCTTCCCAGAAGAGTTGAAGCTGTTATAGCTGCAAAGGGTGGGCCAACTCAATATTGAACCCTACAGACTAAGACTGGGATGCCATTAAAGTTCATGTGCGTGTAAAGGCAGGTGTCCCAATACTTTTGGTAATATAGTGTATACATATATATATATATATGTGTGTGTATATACGGGTGCATCTAATAAAATTAGAATATCATCAAAAAGTTAATTTATTTCAGTAATTCTATTCAAAAAGGTAAACTCATATATTTTATATAGATGCGTTACACGCAGAGTGATATATTTCAAGCATTTCTTTTTTTTTAATATTGAGGATTATGGCTTACAGCTAGTGACAACCCAAAATTTTGCATCTCAAAAAATTAGAATATTACATAGGACCAATAATAAAAAAGGACTTTTAATACAGAAATGTTGGCTTAGTGAAAAGTCTGTCCATGTACAGTATAGAATGCACTCAGTACTTGGTCGGGGCTCCTTTTGCATGAATTACTGCATCAATGCGGCGTGGCATGGAGGCGATCAGCCTGTGGCACTGCTGAGGTGTTATGGAAGCCAAGGCCGGCCTTACCATGGGTCCCACTCAGTGGCGTAGCATGGGGGGTGCTGGGGGGGCCGGCCGCACCGGGCGCAACATCTGGGGGGGGGGGGCGCATCTGCAGTGTCACTCTGTCTGTCTGACTCTGACATACACAGTTCACACACTGCGGCTGCCTCCATCTTTAGGCTGGAAGATGTCCAGCGCGACCACCCTATGGCTGAAAATGATGGGTCGGGCGGGCCTGGACTGTGCCTCACCTGTCCATTGGTGTAGGGTGGGGTGGCGTTGCAAGCCAAGCCCCGCCTATGCCGCCTCTCCTCACTGCTCAGTCAGTTTAGCAGCGAGTGAGTCAGCAGCCTGGCACTGTCACAGAGTGTTTTTTTTTTAAATCACCTGATTAGAGTCAGAGGCTCTAATAGACTTCAAAAAAGGGTGGACCCAGGGTGCAAAGCAGTGCGCCCCGAGCCCACCCATTGTGTGACAATAGCGAATAAAAAAATCGCTATTGTCACACGGATCCTCCTCCTGGCCAATCAGGAAGTGGGTCCGAGACCCGCTTCCTGATAGGCCGAAAGGCAAACACATGCCATTGGCCGAGGAGGAGGCGGGAGGACTCGAGGAGACGCGGGGAACTGAGGAGAAGCCGCAGCTGCAGGTAAGTATCTCTGCATTGAAGGGGGCACGCTGGTCTCTCTGCATTGAAGGGGGGCACGGCACGCTGGTCCCTCTGCATTGATGGGGGCATGATGATCTCTCTGCATTGAAGGGGGGCACACTGGTCATTCTGCATTGAAAGGGGGCACGCTGGTCATTCTGCATTGAAAGGGGGCACGCTGTGGTCATTCTGCACTAAAAGGGGGCACGCTGGTCTCTCTGCATTGAAAGGGGGCACGCTGGTCTCTCTGCATTGAAAGGGAGCACGCTGGTCTCTCTGCATTGAAGGGGGGCACGGCACGCTGGTCACTCTGTATTGATGGGGGCACGATGATCTCTCTGCATTGAAGGGGGGCACACTGGTCATTCTGCATTGAAAGGGGGCGCGCTTGTCTCTCTGCATTGAAAGGGGGCACGCTGGTCATTCTGCATTGATGGGGGCACGATGATCTCTCTGCATTGAAGGTGGGCACACCGGTCATTCTTCATTGAAAGGGGGCACGCTGGTCATTCTGCATTGAAAGGGGGCACGCTGGTCATTCTGCATTGAAAGGGGGCACGCTGGTCTCTCTGCATTGAAAGGGGGCACGCTGGTCTCTCTGCATTGAAAGGGGGAACGCTGATCTCTCTGCATTGAAGGGGGGCACGGCACGCTGGTCACTCTGCATTGAATGGGGCACGCTGGTCTCTCTGCATTGCAAGGGGGCACGCTTGTCTCTCTGTATTGAAAGGGGGCACGCTGGTCATTCTGCATTGATGGGGGCACGATGATCTCTCTGCATTGAAGGGGGCACGCTGGTCATTCTGCATTGAAAGGGGGCACGCTGGTCATTCTGCATTGAAAGGGGGCCCGCTGGTCATTCTGTATTGAAAGGGGGCACGCTGGTCATTCTGTATTGAAAGGGGGCACGCTGGTCATTCTGCATTGAAAGGGGGCACGCTGGTCATTCTGCATTGAAAGGGGGCATGCTGTGGTCTTTTTGCATTGAAAGGGAGCACGCTGGTCTCTCTGCATTGAAAGGGGGCACGCTGGTCTCTCTGCATTGAAAGGGGGCACGCTGGTCTCTCTGCATTGAAAGGGGGGCACACTATACCTTGATTACTGAAGGCCCCTTTCACACTTTTGTCAGGTTAGGGGGCGCAAATTACTTGCCTTGCCCCGGGTGCTGACAACCCACGCTACGCCACTGGTCCCACTGGGATTTTTTTTTTTTTCCCAGCAGTTTTGCGTGTCATCAGTTTGCGGCATTTCCCCATCTCATACTGCCGCCTGTAGTGCAAACTGATGAGTATGAGGAGGCGGAGCGTCTTCTCCGGGGGACGTCCCTCTCGTGATCGTGGTGTGCGCAATGATGTCAGACATTCAGACAAACAAAATAAAATTGGAGTTTTGGGTTTGGAATTGAACATAATGATATGTCGTACGATTTTGCATATAGACAAGGAGCTCTTACATGTAAATCTGACTTCCTGATAAATTTAATATTAGTTTTAGCATATTAGCAAAATTGCACCACGCCAAAAAGTATAGGGGTTGATTTACCCATATATATATATATATATATATATATATATATATACATATATATATATATATATATATATATATATATATATATATATAATACATAATATAATATATGATTATATTGTAAATATATTATATTATATTATATTATATATACATATATATATATATATATATATATATATATATATATTATATATTATATAATATATATATATTATATATTATATATAATATATATATATAACTGGAGAGTGCAAAATCTGGTGCAGCTCTGCACAGCAACCAATCCGCTTCCAGGTATCATTGTCAAAGCTTAATCAAACAAGCTGAAGTTAGAAGCTGATTGGTTACTATGCAGCAGATTTTGCACGCTCCAGTTTAAGTAAATCAAGCCCATAGTGTTGCGGCACCATGCATTTTGGTGCATGCAAAAACACACGTTTGCAAATTTATAGGGGTGTCATTAGGAATTAATGGCACTACTGCGCGTCTTCAAAAGGGCAGTGCGTTTCTGTGCGTTGCGGGAAAGTTCCCTCAATGCAGAAATGTGAATGTAGCCAGTCTGGATATTTTCTAATTCTCTCCTGAGGCAGCCACAAGGTTTTAGGACAGTCATTGCTGTACCTATGGGGACCCCCTTGTATGCACAGATTGCCTTTGGCATCCAATGAAATTTGAGGAAAAGCGGGCGGGGCAGTAGGCCAAAGCCAATCAGGATGTCCTGAACAAAAGGAGACTAAAGGTACAGTAGATAAAAATAGGACAGAGAAGGAAATTAGCGCAGTACACGGAAGATATGAAAAGGTGATCCTCGGTTTTAAAACATCATTATATGTTAATTGAATGCCTCTGTTAATCTAATGGAGCCGAGATTGATGGCGCCTCCTCCACAATGTCATCTTCCAATCAATACATTTCCCAAAGTTTCGACGGACAGCCCAGACAAATGTGCTTTACTGCAACATTTCTGGCTGTTAGCTGTCAATAGTCCCTCATCAGAGGCCTTCATACCTGCAGATTAATGCCGGTGAGGTGATTGCATTAATCACCAAAATTAAGTTTTGGGTGGAAGCGAGTGAAAGGTCGCATGCATTTTAAAGAGCGCCTGGCAGAGGTGGACAGCCGGCGAGCTGCGGGGATGAATTATAAAATGTGTCATTGAACGTGAGTTTCAAAAAGCCTTGCTTACATCAACACAGCACTTTGGTTCTGATCGAGGGCGCAGGGGTAGGTGACCCGCTTTGCATATAGGGATTCTATGCGTTCACCAAATTGCATCGCACCAATTGAGGCTTCAGGAGGCAAAGAAAGTCAGTCCCTGAGCCGCTAATACTCATACAGGACACTTTGTAACAATTCCAAAATCAGAAAGAGTGCTGGTTTTACCTTTGGAAGCCAAAAAGTTGATTCTATTTTAATTAATTGAAAGTTTATATGTTATCTCCTGCTTGGAGGACAACTTTGTCTGATTGAAAGGGATGATTCACTGCCCTCTTACACTTCCACCTGTGTGAGTGTCTAGAAATCATATGAAAAGACATTAGAGCTCCACTTGGGAAAGAGAAAGAAAGAAAGAAAGAAAGAAAGAAAGAAAGAAAGAAAGAAAGAAAGAAAGAAAGAAAGAAAGAAAGAAAGAAAGAAAGAAAGAAAGAAAGAAAGAAAGAAAGAAAGAAAGAAAGAAGGAAAGATCAGGGAAGAAAGAAAGAAAGAAGGAAAGATCAGGGAAGAAAGAAAGAAAGAAGGAAAGATCAGGGAAGAAAGAAAGAAAGAAGGAAAGATCAGGGAAGAAAGAAAGAAAGAAGGAAAGATCAAGGAAGAAGGAAAGAAAGAAATAAAAAAAGATCAGGGAGGAAAGAAAGAAGGAAAGATCAGGGAAGAAAGAAAGAAGGAAAGATCAGGGAAGAAAGAAAGAAAGAAGGAAAGATCAGGGAAGAAAGAAAGAAAGAAGGAAAGATCAGGGAAGAAAGAAAGAAAGAAGGAAAGATCAGGGAAGAAAGAAAGAAAGAAAGATCAGGGAAGAAAGAAAGAAAGAAGGAAAGATCAAGGAAGAAGGAAAGAAAGAAATAAAAAAAGATCAGGGAGGAAAGAAAGAAGGAAAGATCAGGGAAGAAAGAAAGAAGGAAAGATCAGGGAAGAAAGAAAGAAGGAAAGATCAGGGAAGAAAGAAAGAAGGAAAGATCAGGGAAGAAAGAAAGAAGGAAAGATCAGGGAAGAAAGAAAGAAAGCAGTGGCGGCTGGTGCTCAAAATTATTTTTTGGGGGGGGGGCGCAAACAGAAAAATGAGTGACCAGCAAGCCCCCATCAATGCAGAGTGCCACAGCGTGCCCCCAATCAATGCAGAGTGCCACAGCGTGCCCCCCATCAATGCAGAGTGCCACAGCGTGCCCCCCATCAATGCAGAGTGCCACAGCGTGCCCCCCCCATCAATGCAGAGTGCTACAGTGTGCCCCCCATCAATGCAGAGTGACCACAGCGTGCCCCCATCAATGCAGCGTTCCACAGCGTGCCCCCAATCAATGCAGAGTGACCACTGTGTGCCCCCATCAATGCAGAGTGACCACAGTGTGCCCCCATCAATGCAGAGTGACCACAGCGTGCCCCCCATCAATGCAGAGTTCCACAGCGTGCCCCCAATCAATGCAGAGTGACCACAGTGTGCCCCCATCAATGCACAGTGCCACAGTGTGCCCCCAATCAATGCACAGTGCCATAGTGTGCCCCCCATTAATGCACAGTGCCACAGTGTGCCCCCCATTAATGCACAGTGCCACAGCGTGCCCCCATTAATGCACAGTGCCACAGTGTGCCCCCCATTAATGCACAGTGCCACAGTGTGCCCCCCATCAATGCACAGTGCCACAGCGTGCCCCAATCAATGCACAGTGCCACAGTGTGCCCCCCATCAATGCACAGTGCCACAGTGTGCCCCCAATCAATGCACAGTGCCACAGTGTGCCCCCAATCAATGAATGCACAGTGCCACAGTATGCCCCCATCAATGCACAGTGCCACAGTGTGCCCCCCATCAATGCACAGTGCCAAAGTGTGCCCCCATCAATGCACAGTGCCACAGTGTGCCCCCATCAATGCACAGTGCCACAGTGTGCCCCCAATCAATGCACAGGGCCACAGTGTGCCCTCAATCAATGCACAGTGCCACAGTGTGCAGAGAGACCAGCACTTACCTGATCCGGCGGCGGCTTCTCCTCAGTCCTGCGCGTCTCCCGAGTCCTCCTCCTCCTCGGCCAATGGCAAACGTTCGCCTTTCGGCCAATCAGGAAACGGGTCTCGGACTCGCTTCCTGATTGGGCAGGAGGAGGATCCGTGTGACAATAGCGAATTTTCATTCGCTATTGTCACACAATGGGTGGGCTCGGGGCGCACTGCTCTAAGCCCCGGGTCCACCCTTTTGTAAAGCCTATTAGAGCCTCTGGCTTTAATCACGTGCTTCAGGAAAAAAAAAAAAACACCATTGGAATCCAATGCGTCCGGCGCCCCTGCATGTAGATTAGGGGGCCGGACGCATGGATAGGGGGGACGGCTCCCCTGCGCCCCTAACACACCGGTCGCGAAAGAAAGAAAGAAAGAAAGAAAGAAAGAAAGAAAGAAAGAAAGAAAGAAAGAAAGAAAGAAAGAAAGAAAGATCAGAAAAGGAAGGAAAAAAAGAAGTAAATAAAAAGGACAGTCAGACAAGCAGAAGAAAGGAATACATGAGGGAATTATGTCAGATGGGAGGAAGGAAGAAAAGGACATAAGGAAGGATAGAAAAAGAGAGGGAAGGAATAAAGAAAGGGTGGACAGAAAAAAAAAGAAAAAGAAAGGAAGACAGAAAGAATGAAAGACATAGGGAAAAGGATAGATAGATAGATAGATAGATAGATAGATAGATAGATAGATAGATAGATAGATAGATAGATAGATAGATAGATAGATAGATAGATAGATAGATAGATAGATAGATAGATAGATAGATAGATAGATAGATAGATAGATAGATAGATAGATAGATAGATAGATAGATAGATAGATAGATAGATAGATAGATAGATAGATAGATAGATAGATAGATAGATAGATAGATAGATAGACAGACAGACAGACAGACAGACAGACAGACAGACAGACAGACAGACAGACAGACAGACAGACAGACAGACAGACAGACAGATAGACAGATAGATAGATAGATAGATAGATAGATAGATAGATAGATAGATAGATAGATAGATAGATAGACACTGGTAATATAATAAATGGTCAGTGGTTTGATTTTGCTGAGTGGCTGAAGATGGTTGATGAGCTGTGTAGTTTGTGGTCAGCATTCCTGATTATAGACAGGGGTCGATACATTTACATAAATTAGCTGCATGCTTATTAATCAAATCTCTGTATGACAGCTCTGTTCATACAATCATCTGCAGCAGCATTATTAATTCTAGTTATCTGCAGGGGAAGATGCATTCTGTGCAGATACAGTGGGGGAAATAATTATTTGATCCCCTGCAGATTGTGTAAGTTTGCCCACTTACAAAGAAATGGCGGGTCTATAATTTTTATCATAGGTATATTTTAAAATGATAGAGACAGAATATCAACCAAAAATCCAGAAAAAAACAGGATACAAATGTTATAAATGGAGTTGCAGTTCAGTGAGTAAAATAAGTATTTGATCCCCTACCAACCAACAATAATTCTGGCTCCCATGGACTGGCTACAGTAGGTGCTCATATGGTACACAGATTATTCCTCTCAATGTAAGAAGAGGCTCCTAATGACAACTCGTTATGTCCACAGAATCTCTTTCTTCCATATAACCTCACCATCATGGGTAAGACCAAAGATCTGTGAAAGAACGTCAGGGACAAGACTGTAGATCTGCACAAGGCTGGAATGAGCTACAAGACCATCAGCAAGAAGCTTGGTGAGAAGGAGACAACTGTTGGAGCGATTATTCACAAATAGAAGAAACACAAAATAACCATCAATTGCCCTCGGTCTGGAGCTCCATGCAAAATTTGGCCTCATGGGGTGAGGATGATCATGAGAAAAGTGAGAGATCAGCCCAGAACTATATGGGAGGAGCTTGTGAATGATCTCAAGACAGTTGGGACCACAGTCACCAAACAAACCATTGGTAACAATACGCCACCATGGATTGAAATCCTGCAGCGCCCGCAAGGTCCCCCCACATGTACAGGCCTGTCTGATGTTTGCCTATGAACATCTAAATGATTCAGAGAAGGATTGGGAGAAAGTGCTGTGGTCAGATGAGACCAAAATTGAGCTCTTTGTCATTAGCTCGGCTCGCCGAGTATGGAGGAAGAAAAATGCTGACTATGACCCTAGGAACACCATCCCTACAGACAAGCACGGAGGTGGAAACATTATTCTTTGGGGCTTTCTCTCTGCTAAAGGTACAGGCTGACTTTGCCGCATTGAGGGGCCAATGGACGAGAACCTTCTTCCCTCAGCCAGAACACTGACGATGGGTCGTGGATGGGTCTTCCAGCATGACAATGACCTAAAAAATACCACCAAGGCAACAAAGGAGTGGCTCAAGAAGAAGCACATTAAGGTCATGGAGTGTCCTAGCCAGTCTCCAGACCTTAATCTTATAGAAAATTTATGGAGGGAGCTGAAACTTCAAGTTGCCAAAAGACAGCCAAGAAACCTTAAGGATTTAGAGAAGATCTGTAAAGAAGAGTGGACCAAAATCCCTCCTGAGATGTGTGCAAACCTGATATCCAACTACAAGAAATGTCTGACCTCTGTTCTTACCAACAAGGGTTTCTCCACCAACTACTAAGGCATGTTTTTCTTGGAGATCAAATACTTATTTTACTCACTGAACTGCAACTCAGTTTATAACATTTGTATCATGTGGTTTTTTTTTTTTTTTCTGGATTTGTTTTTGATATTCTATCCCTATCATTTAAAATAAACCTATGATAAAAATTATAGACCCTTTTTTTCCTTTTAAGTGGGCAAACTTACAAAATCTGCAGGGGATCAAATAATTATTTTCCCCACTGTATATCCAACCCTCTCTGATGATTACCAAATAGGAGAATAATACTGCATTGTATCCTAGCAATACTTTTTATTTGGTGCAATTTTATAATACTGCCAGAAGATGGCAGCATTAGAATTATTATGTTTTCCAATATGCTAATCCATTACATACATAGTTGTGAGAACTATTTCTGATGATAGAATAAGCAAATAGGGAGTTAGATGAAAAGCACAAACAATGTAAAACACCTGATTTAACCTCAAAAACGTCAGTCTGGATGATTACAAACACATTCTAACTTTGAATTGCACCAGAGTCTACATAAAAGAAAAATTGTTTCCTTGCTATGTTCTTTCTTTCTTTCTTTCTTTCTTTCTTTCTTTCTTTCTTTCTTTCTTTCTTTCTTTCTTTCTTTCTTTCTTTCTTTCTTTCTTTCTTTCTTCCTTCCTTCCCTGATCTTTCCTTCTTTCTTTCTTCCTTGCTCTTTCTTTCCTTTCTTTCTTTCTTTCTTTCTTTCTTTCTTTCTTTCTTTCTTTCTTTCTTTCTTTCTTTCTTTCTTTCTTTCTTTCTTCCCTGATCTTTCCTTCTTTCTTTCTTCCCTGATCTTTCTTTCTTTCTTTCTTCCTTGCTCTTTCTTTCCTTTCTTTCTTTCTTTCTTTCTTTCTTTCTTTCTTTCTTTCTTTCTTTCTTTCTTTCTTTCTTTCTTTCTTTCTTCTGTCTGCCCTAACATTGTAAAGCGCTGAGCAAACTGTTGGCTCTATATAAATCCTGTATAATAATAATAATGTATCTATCTATGTGCTGGCGCTGGCTGCACAACAAGAATGCACAGGGAGGGGGTTATTCTAACCCTACAGTAAGACCAGGTACAGCTAACGTAGTCACCCTAAAATAGGAAGTGCAAGAGCCAGATCAAATTATTAACTATTTAGACATTTCTTCCCACTCCATCCTTCCTTCCCTTCATCCTTTCTTTATTCCTTCCTTCTCTTATTCTGTCCCATGTCACCCCTTTTTCTTCCTTTCTCCTATTCTTCTTCATCCCTTCTTTTATTTCTTTCGTCTCTTTTACCATCTTTCCTTCTGTCCTTCCTTCCTTCCTTCTATTCACTCGTATCTACTTTACTTCCTTCCTCCCATCCGTCAACATTCCCTCCTAAATTCCTTTCTTCTCTTTTTCTGTCCTCCCTTCCTTCTTTCCTCCCTCGCTTCCTCCCTCGCTTCCTTCCCTTCTTCCTTCCTTCCTTCCTTCCTTCCTTCCTTCCTTCCTTCCTTCCTTCCTTCCTTCCTTCCTTCCTTCCTTCCTTCCTTCCTTCCTTCCTTCCCTCCCTCCCTCCGTCCCCTTTTTCCATCCTTCCTTCCTTCCTTCCTTCCTTCCTTCCTTCCTTCCTTCCTTCCTTCCTTCCTTCCTTCCTTCCTTCCTTCCTTCACTCCCTCCTACCTTTATTCCTTCCTCCTATTCTTCATCATTACCTCTTAAATTCCTTTCTTCTCCTTTTCTGTCCTTCCTTCCTTCTTTCCTCCCTCCATCGCTTCCTCCCCCCCTTCCTTCCTTCTTTCCTCCCTCCATCGCTTCCTCCCCCCCTTCCTTCCTTCTTTCCTCCCTCCCTCCCTTCCTTCTTTCCTCCCTCGCTTCCTCACCCCTTCCTTCCTTCTTTCCTCCCTCGCTCCCTCACTTCATCCCCCCTTCCTTCTTTCCTCCCACCTTTCCTTCCTTCCTTCCTCCATCCCCTTTTTACATGTTTCCTTCAGTCCTTCCTTCCTTCACTCCCTCCTACCTTTATTCCTTCCTTTCATCCTCCTTTACCTCCTTTTCTTTCTTCCTCCTAGTCTTCATCATTCCCTCCTTTATTCTTTTCTTCTCTTTTTCTGTCCTTCTTTCCTCCCTCGCTTCCTCCCCCACTTCCTTCCTTCTTTCCTCCCTTCCTTCTTTCCTCCCTCGCTTCCTCCCCCCTTCCTTCTTTCCTCCCTCGCTCCCTCACTTTACCCCCCCCCCTTCCTTCTTTCCTCCCCCCTTTCCTTCCTTCCTTCCTTCCTTCCTCCATCCCCTTTTTACATCCATCCTTCAGTCCTTCCTTCCTTCACTCCCTCCTACCTTTATTCCTTCCTTCCATCCTCCTTTACCTCCTTTTCTTTCTTCCTCCTAGTCTTCATCATTCCCTCCTTTATTCTTTTCTTCTCTTTTTCTGTCCTTCCTTCCTCCCCTCATTGCTTCTTTTTTTCTCTCCTCCTTTCTTAATATGCCAAAAAAACATACAAGAACCAATTAATTAAAGCAATTTTTTTTTAACCCCTTTAATCAGTTATGGCGGACTCCTTGTTGGTGGTTAGAACATAAGGAGGATTTTGCATTAAGATGTTGGAGGCCGGTAGAAGAGAAACCACTGACTAGTGATCGACCTATATCCTTTTTTTAATGCCGATACCAATATTTTGGTCATCGAATATCGGTATCGGCCGATATTTTCGGACATGTAAAAAAAAACTTTTTTTTTTTCTTCTAAAGGTACTCCTTGTGGAGGGATCTGGGGGTCTGAAAGACCCCAAACCCCTCCTCGGCACTGAAAAGCATTCAAAATGCCAAGTTTGGCTGTTTTGAATGCTGTTCGTTTTTTTTAATTCGGCGCCGCCAGTACCCGGAAGTGATGTCATGACATCACTTCTGGGTTTTTTTTACATGGAGATCCGGGTCCTCTCTTCGGCGGCGGTGGAGGTAGGATGCCCCGGTTCTCCCGGTGGGATGGGAGACCCGGGCGAGCCGTGTAAGGCGGCGGGAGGGAGGGGGGGGGGGACATCCCCTCCTGCTCCTTGTAATGACAGCCGAGCGGCTTCTCAGTCGCATCGGTTGTCATTACAATCAGCCGACCGTTGGCTATGGACGCCGGTACCGGGGTGATGCCTCGGTACAAGCACTTTCCCTAAATATCGGCAATATCGGTAACCTCAGGGGCCGATTCCAATATATCGGGAAAGTGCATATCGGCCCCCGATAATCGGTCGATCCCTACAACTGACATCACATAGAACTGGGCTGTCCTAACCATTCAGCAAAAAACAAATAAATTAAAAAAAATATATATATACAGTATATATATATATATATATATATATATATATATATATATTCTTATTAGACAGGATTTATATAGCGCCAACAGTTTATGCAGCGCTTAAGCCCCGTACACACGTACCGATTGTCGGCTGTAAATATTCGGCCGCCGAACGATCGGCCGATTGTCGGCTTGTTAGTATGATGCTTCCGACAGCCGACAGCGCACTTTCGGCCGAATAGAATCTGATGTGCATGCTTTAAAATTTTTGTTGGCCGTCACCAGAACGGCCGATTGTTCGCCAGTCAGTACAGAATTCGGCCGACAGACAACAGATTTGCAAGACTGGGCATGCTCAGAAAAGAAAAAAGACAAGGAAAGTTAACCATCACATGACATCACTTCTGCAGTCGGCTGTTGTTGGCCGACAAAATTAGTGTGCAGTCTTTTGCAGTTTTCAACAGACACGACAGCCCTGGACAAAAGACGGCCGATCGGTCGGCCGACGATCGGTACGTGTGTACGAGGCATTAACAAAATGAAGGCAGACATACAGTTACAATAAACTTGGTACATGAGGACCCTGCTTGTTTTATATATATATATATATATATATATATATATATATATATATATATATATATATATATATATGTGTATAATATATATATATATATATGTGTATAATATATATATATTATATATTATACATATATATATATATATATATATATATATATATATATATCTATATCTATATATATATATATATATATATATATATTTTTTTTTTATGTAAATAAATGTCATTGCATTGCATCACTCATGCAATCACTATTATTATTTTAATGAAAGTTTGCTTTAAATGCATTTGCATGTCATGTTACTTTAAATAGAAATTGATATCCATCTGAAAAGTGAACAGTGAATTTATCCAGCAGAACAGTTTAAATGAATCCATTTTAAAAATAACATTTTTCCCCGTTTTTCAGCAGAGCCTCTGCAATACAATTTAATTAGCGTCCGTCTCAGACACAATGCGTACAACCAACCTCTATTAACGAACAGATCCAATAATTGTTTATCAGATGCTAGTTCCGCTGGCTTATCAATACCTTCCTTCTCTGTGAGTCTCAATAAGTGTTTTCCCACAGATACCTCTAATAAATGAACATTGTAGCAAACACGATTAAAAATCCTCCTAATGCGATTATTTACGTCGACGCCGATCCGCCGCTGCGCTTTGCTGTCGCGTTTCCGACCCCCTGTATAAAATGTGATATAGGATAGCTTTGCATCCTCTGCAATTTTATTCCAATTTAGAGCGGCTGTACAAATATTAATATTTGCCTCAATAATAGAACCTTGGAGGATTGCAACGCGCCTCTCCAGAACATGGCTTTTATGAGAAAGCTTTAAATATGATTTTTAATAATTTTTTTTGGAGAAGTTTATTACATCCCTGAAGGTAATTAGGGAATATATCCTGCAAAGTTTATTCTAAAAAAAAAAAAAAAAAAAAAAAAAAGCAGTGGTCGGAGAAATCTATTTGGTTTAAAATTAAAATAAGAAAAGAAAATAAAAAAAAAAAAAAAAGCAAGCAAAACAAAACATTTCTTTAGCTGGGAAATCTTAGCAGATACAGTTATTAAATTTGCTTCCTGTGTCACAAACAAATCCTTATTTAATTAAACTGATAGGGGGTAAAATAAATTTTTATGCACCTAAAAACTATTTCAATATTAAAAAAAACCTATAATATTTAGGGTTGTGTGCAAAGGGTGTTCACATGCTGCAGTCGCAATACTCGTATATGCGGAAAAATGTATCACTCTGACACGTTGGGCAGTACCCTTAACGAATATGACCCATTCAAGAGAATTGGGATGCATCGCAAACACCCTGCGAACACGTGCAATGTCCACAGTTGCATTAAAACAGCTGGTGAGGAGGAAATATATTGTCTCCCCTCCGCCTTTCAAACGCCTCTGAAAAGTGATCCAAACACGGATCACTTTTCCAAGGCGCGGCAATTTAGCCGCACATTAACTGTATTTAAACCCAAGAAGAAAAAAGTAATTTATTGCAGCTTGCCAGTCCTTAGTAGTGTTAAGCCAAACTACAAAAGGAATGCACAGAGGGCGCACCAGCCTAGCGCATTATCTTTATTGTAGACATATGTACACAATATACTCACAAGGCAATAGTGAAACATGGGCAAATATGAGCAATATCCACTGGGCATCATCTGCTGCCGCAGGCCGTGGAAGGATGTGGACCTCCAAAAAACCGCTTACGCGTTTCGTGGTGTTCCCTCTTCATCAGAGCTCCCCGAAACGTGTAAGCGTTTATTTTGGAGGTCCACATCCTTCCACGGCCTGCGGCAGCAGATGATGCCCAGTGGATATTGCTCATATTTGCCCATGTTTCACTATTGCCTTGTGAGTATTCTGTAATGTGTAAGTATGTCTACAATAAATTGTTTTAAAGATAATGCGCTAGGCTGGTGCGCCCTCTGTCCATTCCTTTTGCAGAACCTGTTTGGGTTACCACGACCCGTTGAGAGTGGCAGCACAGTCGAAATAACTTCAATCAGACCCAAATCGCATTATTTTTGGGATACTAGCCACAAGGCCACCCCTTAGGCGCAGGAGTCAATTGCTCTTTGTTAAGCCAGACTACCCTGGGTTTGGGTCGAGCAAGATTCGGCAAATATGTTCGGATGAACAGAATCCCATTGAAACCAATGGAAGCTGAATCTGTGAAATAAAAAAAAAATGCCCATTTACTGGGCTAAAAAGGCAAAGAGGCAAAAAATAGCACGATGGGGGGGGGGGGGGGGGGTCTGGGGGGAGGTGTTTAGGTTGGACTTCCCTGGGGAACATGTACAGTACCAATGCAAAAAATGTTTTTACAAATTCCATGTGACCGGGAGCAGTGATTTTTCTAGCATTGACATATGGCCATGTTAGGCAATGATGTAACACTCCATTCTCCACCCATTTTCTGATTTGGACAGGGATTTACAGCCATGTAAGTGAATAGACAGAGTGATGGCAGTGGTTGGTAAGGCCGCAGTGGGTGCAAACAGACACTGCTTCCTTAGCAACGATTGACAGCCAGGAGAGTGGTGACATCATTGTCACAACATGGCCATGTAGCCCTATTTATGCAATGATGTAAACTGCTCCATTCCCCACCCATTAGCTTATGAGGCTTGGGATTCCTGGCTATGTAAGTAAATAGGCCAGGTGACATAAGTAGTTGGTGAGGACACAGCGGGTGCAAGCAGCCGCTGCTTCCTTAGTAACCATTGACAGCCAGGATAGTGGTGACATTATTGGCCAAAGATGGCCATGTAGCCCTGTTTAGACAATGATGTAAACTGCTCCATTCCCTGCCCATTTTCCTATGTGGGATTCCCAGCTATGTAAGTGAATGGGCTACAGTAAGTGACGTCAGTGGTTGGTAAGGCTGCAGCAGGTGCAAGTTGCCACTACTTCCTGAGCAACTATTGTCAGCCGGGAAAGTGGTTACATCATTGTTAAAATATGGTCATGTGGCCCTATTTAGGCAACAATGTAACCTGCTCCATTCCCCGCCCATTTACTTACGTGGCTGGGGATTTCTGGCAATGTAAGTGATGGGCCAGGTGACATAAGTAGTTTGTAAGGACACAGCAGGTGCAAGCAGATGCTGCTTCATTAGCAACCATTGACAGCTGGGATAGTGGTAACATTGTTGTCAAAAAATGGCCATGTAGTGTTATATAGGCAATGATGTAACCTGCTCCATTCCCCGCCCATTAGCTTATGTGGGATTCCCAGCTATGTAAGTGAATGGGCTACAGTAAGTGACGTCAGTGGTTGGTAAGGCTGCAGCAGGTGCAAGCAGCCACTGCTTCCTTAGCAACTATTGTCAGCCAGGAAAGTGATGACATCATTGTCAAAATATGGTCATGTGGCCCGATTTAGGCAACAATGTAACCTGCTCCATTCCAGCCCATTTGCTTATGTGGTTGCGGATTTCTGGCAATGTAAGTGATGGGATGGGTGACATAAGTAGTTGGTAAGGACATAAGCAGATGCTGCTTCCCTAGCAACCATTGACAGCTGGGATAGTGGTGACATTGTTGTCGAAAAATGGCCATGTAGCGTTATATAAGCAATGATGTAACCTGCTCCATTCCCCTCCCCATTTGCTTATGTGGGATTCCTATTCATGTAAGAAAATGGGCCAAGTGACATCAGTGGCTGCTAAGGATGCAGTGGGGGCAAGCATCCACTGCTTCCTTAGCAACCATTGCCAGCTGGGGATAATGCTGATATATTTATCCAAATATGGCCATGTGGCCATATTTAGGCAACAATGTAGCCTTAGATAATAAATATTGCTGCGCCAAGTGTCCCTAAAAAAATGTTATATACATAAATAACTTATAATCAGAAAGCAACTCAATGCTTATATAAATAAATCAATTACAAATCCATATGTTGAAAAATCAGTGTACATAAAGTCCCAATAGTGGAAAGCAATAAGTGATCAATAAATCAAATAATGAAATCAATCTTCATCTGTGATCAAAACAGTGTAAAGTGCTGCATGCTTCACTCCAGTGCTCCCAGTGGCTAGTGCAAGATAAGCAGCTCACCTTAGGATTAGACTCATAAGAGTCATACACGCTTTGGGATGTATAAGGGTATGGATAACAGCCTGGTCTCCCCTCTTCCACCGCTCCAGCTGACACTCCACGTGAGCCAAAAGCTCAATGTGAAAAGAAGGGAAGAAGGGATCTAGTGCTCTCTGCTTTAAAAATGCTTTATTCCATTCAATAGATAAAGATCCACTTACATTTTAGTGCACTTAAGCAGTGCGGGCTTTAACAGCTTCAGACAGTCAAAAAGCTTCCTGTATGCCTCCAAGGACCGACGTACTGTGAGTAGGCTCCTCCCCCGTACGCGTTACGTCAGAGACTTCGTCAGCGGGGTCTCGGGGAACCCCTGCTAAAAAAATAAAAAATCTACAACTCATTACACATTAGTGTGACAGTCAGTGGGAAGAATGCTCCTTACTCTTGTCATCATTGGGAAGAATTACCCCCTTACAGATAGCTAAAAGGAACAATGGTGTCCAGTGGTGACAGGTGCTCCATGAGCTGGAGGGGTGGGGGTGGCAGGCGGACCACAACATACCCAGGGCCGGCCCTACCATGGGTCCTGCTGGGTCCTTTGGACCCAGGCAGCACTTTGAGAGGGGCAACAAATGGACTCCCAAATTTTTTTTCCAGCAGTTTTGTGTGTCCTCAATTTGCGGCACGTTACGGGAGGCATTTCCTCATCTCATACTGCCCCCCCCTCCCCCTCCCCGTAGTGCACACTGATGAGTATGAGGAGGTGGAGCGTCTCCTCCCGGGAACGTCACTCATGTGATTGTGGTGTGCACAATGACGTCAGACATCAGTGCACTCCATCTCATGCAGGGCAGACTGGGTCTTTTAGGGCGGTGGGCGCGGCAGACACAGGAGTGACAGGAGGAGTGAGGACAGACAGTGGGTGGTTGGTGGACCGGTCCGGTGATGAGTTATGGAAGAATATAACAGTATATATAATGTTTTCTACATTTTTTATTTATATAAAATAATGGATGTAGGGGCCTTTTGTTGAGTGTGATTTTTTTTTTTTTTTTGAGGGGGGGGGGGGGGCAGCATTTTATTCTTGGACCCAGGTGGCACAATGTCTCGGGCCAGCCCTGACCATATCCCCCCCACCCCCCAACCACACCAGCTCACACACCATACCATCCCCCCTGTCGCCGGCTCACTCACCCTAACTGACGTGGAGGGCAGGCAGCAGCGGCGGTGGCTTTCCCCCATCGGCGGTGGTGGCTTCCCCTAGCAGCGACGACGGCTTCCTATGTGTCTCCTCCCTCCTCCTCCTCCTTGGCCAATAGAATGGCCTCTCCTTTCGGCCAATTGGGAAACGGGTCTCAGGACTTGCTTCCTGATTAGCTGGGAGGAGGATCGCTATTGTCACACAACTGGGTGGGCTCGGGGCCCAGTGCTCTGAGCCCCGAGCCCAGCCTTTTTTGAAGCCTATTAGAGCCTCTGGCTCTTATCAGGTGCTTAAAAAAAAAAAAAAAACCATTGGAATCCATGCATCCGGCACCCTGCATGTAGGGGGCCGGACACATGGATACGGGGGGCGGTGCCCCTGCACCCCCAATGCACCAGCCGCCACTGATGGTGTAATTGGGAACTTATCTGAGAATCAGAAATTGCCCATTTCTCAAGGAACCCCTAGCAACCTCGGGAGGAACCTTGGTTGAGAAACCCTGCTTTAGACGAACATCCATAGCACCTATTCCGTTCTATTTTTTTATTTTTTTTCCTTTACATCCTCCAGCTGCTGCGGTTAGGCAGTTGATTGCGGGATTCATTATTCAGAACACACCTAAAACAACTAGGAAGGCCAAATAAGCCGTGGATTCCTTTATTTCTGGAGAGCGGGAAAGCACAAACAAAGTTCTAGCAATGAAAAAGATTAATAATAGACAAAGCGTGCATCTCCTTATACAATAAAGATGTTTGTGTACTCATCTGTAAGAGTAATTTCATTTTCTTTCCGAAGTCGTACTGCAGCATAGTGGAGAGAGAGATGTCGTCTTGTACTGTAGGAATGTGCAGGGACTGCAGGGAAGAGATGGAAGAGTAAAGGTGAAAAAAAAAAAAAGAGGAAAAAAGAAAACAAAGGAAATTAAAGGGATATTAACCACTTGCCGACCAGTCACGTTGACTGTACTGCGGCAAAGTGGTTCGTTATTGTCTGGTGACGTAGACCTACGTCACCAGACATTCCCCTCTCTCGGTGGCGCGCGCACACCGCCGGAGGCTCGCTCCCATTGCATTCAGTTACAGCGGGAGTCGGGCCAGGGGAGGAGCGGCGGTGATCACCGCCGCTCTTCTCCGATCGTCGGGGAATCGAGTGTGGAGATCTCCTAAGTGACAGACAGGGTCAAATTGCAGGGTTCAGCATTGTGTCACATAGTCCCCTCCCCCCACACACGTCAGTAAGCACTAGGCATACATTAACCCCTCCCCCTCCAATAAAAATTAACCCCTTCCCTGCCAGTGTCATTTTTACAGTAACAGTGCATATTTATAGCACTGATTACTGTAGTAATGTCACTGGTACCCCCAAAAGTGTCAAAAATGTCAGTCAGGGGTCTGATCTGTCCGCCGCAATGTCGCAGTCCCGCAAAAAGAATCGCAGATCGCCGCCATTACTCGTTAAAAAAAAAAAAACACCAAAAATGACAGAAATCTTTCCCGTAGTTAGTAAACGCAATAACTTTTGCGCAAACCAATCAAAATATGCTTATTATTGATTTTTTTTTTACCAAAAATATGTAGCAGAAAACAATTTTTTTGGGGGGGGGGGGGGGGAAATTTCATATAAAAATATGTGAAAATATTGTTATTTTTTCAAAATTGTCGCTCTTTTTTTGTTTATAGCGCAAAAAGTAAAAATCGCACAGGTGATCAAATACCACCAAAAGAAAGCTCTGTTTGTAGGGAAAAAAGGATGTCAATTTAGTTTGGGTACGGCGTTGCATGACCGCGCAATTGTCAGTTAAAATTGCACAGTGCCGAATCGCAAAAAGTGGCCCAGACATAAGACAGCAAAATCCTCCGGTGGTAAAGTGGTTAAAGACAGATATTTTTTGTTTTGTTTTGTTTAAAAATAACAAACATGTGAGACCCCATTCACACTAGCGCGACTTGTCAGGCGACTTGGTCGCCTGACAAGTCGCGGTGGGTCGCCTGCCATTGATTAGCACAGGACCCGTTCTAATAGGAGCGACACAAGTCGCTCCGACTTAGAAAAAGGGTTCTGTACTACTTTGGGGCGACCTGGAGGCGACCCGCATTGACTTCAATGATATGAAGTCCGTGCATGTCCCGACTTCACAGGTCGCCCCAGCAAGTCACGTCGCCCCTGTCTGAACGGGGTCTGATACTTACCTGCTCTGTGTAATGGCTTTGCATAAAGCAGCTCCAATCCTCCTCTTCTCTTGTCCCCCCACCCCCCCCCCCCTCCTGCCTAGTGCCCCCATAGCAAGCAGCTTGCAATAGAGGAACCTAAGCAGGCAGGGCCGGGACAAGCAGTAGGCAGGAGGGGCACTGTGGGCTGCGGGGGGCACCACAAGGAGAGTGGGGGGAGGGGATTTGTGTTAGAAGAGGGAATTTGGAGGGACGTCATGGGATAAAAGTATTGTTCTAGGAGGGGTGCTAAGAATGGTGTTTTAGGTGGATTTGTGTAGGGAGGGAGGATGGGGGGAAGAAGATTTGTGCTAGGAAGGGGGATTTGTGCTGGGAGGGGGGATTTGAAGTGGGAGGAATGGATGTGTGCTAGGATGGGAAATTTTAGGGTAGAGGATTTGTGCTAGGAAGGGTGAATTATTTTCTTTTGAGGGGCTGGGGGGGGGGGTTTGGGGAATGAGTGGGGGCAACGATTTGTGCAGGGGGTTGGATTTGTACTGGGAGGAGGGGGAATTTATGCTTAGGGGGTAAGATTGCAGATTAGTGCTCAGTGTTTTTTTTTTTGGGGGGGGGGGGATTTTTGCTGACCCATAATGCTCATACATCTTGGAGGGGGGGCGCAGTTTGGCATGTTCACTCTGGGCTCTAGATGACCATGTCCCGGCACTGCAAGCAGGTTCACTCCTGAGCTGCTCCTCTGCGTGTCCATTTACACATGGAGTTTGGCTTGGCCCCACCTCCACTCTCTCCTCATTAGCTGTTATTGGCAGTAACAGGAGCCAATGGCTACTGCTGCTGTCTCAGCCAGTGAGAGACCCGGGAGAGTTGGATCGTGATGGGGCTCAGGTAAGTATTCGGGGAGCTGCTGCACACAGAAGGTTTTTTACCTTCATGCATGGAGGTAAAAAAACCTTAAACCTTTACAACCATTTTAAGTAAAGAAAACTAAGTGGCTAAGTGACATTAAAGAGGACCTGTACTGGACCCCACCCCTCCCCCCTGCAAACTAGTGAAGGACCGCAGGTCCCAGTATGAACCAGTGAAATCTAAGGGGTCGCATCCTTAGATCTCAGGGGTTTACAGTATGTCGGGACTTGTAGCCCTTCACTTTTGAAGGGAGTCACATCCTTAGAACTAAGGGGTTCATACTAAGACTTGTAGTCCTTCACTTTTGGGGCGGGGTCACATCCTTAGATCTCAGGGGTTCATCCTGGGACTTGTAGTCCTTCAAACATTTTTTGGGGGGGTCACATCCTTAGATCCCAGGGGTTTATATTTATTTATTTTTGGAGGGGGGGGGCTCACATCCTTAGATCTCAGAGGTTCATGCTGAAATTAGTAGTCCTTCAATGTATTTATTTATTTTTTTGGAGGGGGGGGTCACATCCTTAGATCTCAGGGGTTAAATTTTGGAGGAGGGGGGGATTCACGTCCTTAGATCTCAAGGGTTCATGCTGGGACATTCCCAAAAGTGAAGGAATACGCTCATTATCTGCTTTTAATGTACAGCGAGGAAGAGGTCGCGCTCCAAAAGGAAGAGGTGGAGCCTCAAGATGAAGGGGTGGAGTTTAGAAATGACGAGGTGGATCTTAAACAGGAAGGGGTGGGGCAAATTTACTCTTGCCTAGGGCCACACAAAACCAAAATACATCATTACCAACTTACCACCATGCCTTGTCTTGCACTGTGTCCTTTGTGGAGGTGGCTATCATCATAGAAGAGCAGGGCTTTGCTTCCTCATGGAATTCCCTTAGGAATTGATGGACTAATGATTAAGAAGCATCAAGGGAGGTGGGGAAAGCACAGATCCATGGAATGAATGAAGCAAGAGGGGGGAAATCCTTACACTATATTTCCTAGGGCACAGCTTCCTCCTCTGGTGATCTGACACTTCAGATACAGAGCTATGAGGCCCAAGGCTCAGGGGATGCCTAGGCACAAAAAGGGCTCTGCTTTTTCTTAGGAAAAATGTAAAACTAAAAGTAAATGTGTTCAGGGTAATGCTTGGGTACACATTTTCTTATATCATAGCAAATCTTCACTTTTTAAATGCAGGCCTACTTTGAATGAGAAAATAAAAGGGTAGGAAGAAGAAGGGATCACATGGAAGTTGGATGAAACAACGGAGGAGAAAGGAGCAAAAGAGGAACCAAAAAAAAAAAAAATTAATTAAATAGGAGATCAGGACAGATTGGGAAGGAAAGAGAAGAGATAAGAATGGGGAAGAACTTGGAACTGAAGAATTGACTTGGAGACGCTATGAAAAGTCTTCAAAATTATAGAATAAGTCCAGATGAATGTGACCAACTAATACTAGATATACCATGACCTAGTTTAGTGGTCTCCAAATTGGGGCTCTTAGCTTGCATTTATCTGGCCCTTGGGGTGCGATTCCTCCCATTGTCATTAACGATGGGGCACTATTCCTCCCACTGACACCAACCATGGGGCACTATTCCTCCTACTGACACCAACGATGGGGCACTATTCCTCCCACTGACACCAACCATGGGGCACTATTCCTCCTACTGACACCAACCATGGGGCACTATTCCTCCCACTGACACCAATGATGGGGCATGGGGCACTATTCCTCCCACTGACACCAATGATGGGGCACTATTCCTCCCACTGATACCAACGATGGGGCACTATTCCTCCCACTGACACCAATGATGGGGCACTATTCCTCCCACTGACACCAACCATGGGGTACTATTCCTCCCACTGATACCAGCTAGAGGGCACTATTCCTCCCACTGACACCAATGATGGGGCACTATTCCTCCCACTGACACCAATCATGGGGCACTATTTCTTCCACTGACAGCAATGGGGTACTATTCCTCCCACTGACACCAATAACGGGGCACTATTCCTTCCACTGACACCAACGATGGGGTACTATTCCCCCCACTGATACCAACTATAAGGCACTATTCCTTCCACTGACAGCAATGATAGGGTACTATTCCTCCAACTGTTACCAATAAGGCTGCACTATTCCTCCCTGTGACACCAACAATGGGGCACTTTTCCTCCCATTGACACCAATGATAGGGCACTATTACTCCCACTGACACCAATGATGGAGCACTAATCTTCCCAATGGCAACAAAAAGGGGGCACTATTCCTCCCAATGAAAACAAAGTTAGGGCACTATTCCTCCTAATGACACCAAAGATAGGGGTGTATTCCTCCTCCCACTGACCACCATGTCTGGGACATTTTCTACTTCTAGTGGCCACAGTCTGGGCCCCCTCAAGCCTGAAACACATTTAGCCAGCCCTTTATTTGGAAAGTTTGGAGACCCCTGGCCTAGATAAAAGAGAGCCTTCACAGACGTTGAGGTGAAATCCAATAACGTAGAATGGTCAACAAATCAAGACCTGAGAGAAAGATCTTTCAGTGGAAGAACCTTCACAAGAACCTTCACAAATGTTAGAAAAGTTAAAGGAGGAAGGGGACAATGGAATAAGTAGGGCAACAATTAGTGAAGAGAAAGGGTAAAGGGTAAGAGAAAAGGTTTCTTATCTGTAATACAAATCGGTATAGGAACAAATAGGAGAAAGGGAGCAAAAAAGGAACCAAAGGGAAGACAAGAAAATTAGAAGGAACAGAAATAGGAGGTCAAAACAGACTGGGAACGAAAGGGGGGAATTAAGAATAAAGAAAAGAACCTGGAACTGAAGAAGTGGCTTGGAGACGCTATGAAACGTCTTCATAGAACAAATCAATATTAACGTGACCAACTTCTACTAGATATACCATGACCTGGATAAATGAGAACCTTTAAATTCAATAATGTAGAGTTGTCACTAGAACAAGAGCTGAGGGAAAAGACTTTTCAATGGGAGAACCTTTACAGAGGAATAAGAGGTACGATGGAAAAGTGTTGGAAAAGCTGAAGGAAGGAAAGGACAATAAAATAAGTTCCGTATTTTCCGGCGTATAAGACGACTGGGCGTATAAGACGACCCCCCTAATTTTCAAGTTAAAACATAGGTTTTGGATTATACTCGCCGTATAAGACTACCCCCCTTCCGAAGCAAGGCAACACCATTGAAAAACATCAGATTTCTCATAGATCTCCAAGGTACCCCAAGTACTGTAATACATGTAATCTCTCATAATATCAACACGGTACCCTAAGTATAAGTATTACCAGTAGATGTAATCTCAAGACGCTGGCTGTGCGGTAATCCTGTACTGGTATACCGTATGTACCGTAGCTTCGGATACATACAGAATACCGGGCTGAGCAAATCACAGTGAGAGATGTATTCTATTATTGAATGCAAAGCCTGCTCGGATTGGCAGAGTCAGAGAGGCGGGCTGATGTTACTCCGCCAATCCGAGCAGGCTTTGCATTCAATAATAGAATACATCACTCTCCGTGATTGGCTCAGCGCGGTACACTGTATGTAGCCGAAGCTACGGTACATACGGTATACCGGTACAGGATTCCCACACAGCCAGCGTCTTAAGAGATTACATCTACCGGTATTACTTATACTTAGATTACCTTGGAGATATTATACTCGGCGTATAAGACGACCCCCCATTTTTGGGGGATTTTTTTGAGGTTCAAAAGTAGTCTTATACGCCAGAAAATAAAGTAGATAAACAGTTAACAAAGCTCTTTCTCGGGCTGTCTGCGCAGAAGGCGGACGTTCCAGATCGGCACCATGGTGGCTCTTAGACCTCTGAGGAAGCCCAAGATTGTTAAGAAGCGGACGAAGAAGTTCAGACCGTTATGTTAAGATTAAGCCCAACTGGCGCAAGCCTAGAGGTATTGACAACAGAGCCTGTAGAAGGTTCAAGGGTCAGATCCTGATGCCCAACATCGGTTACGGTAGCAACAAGAAAACCAAGCACATGCTGCCCACCGGCTTCAAGAAGTTCCTTGTACACAACGTAAAGGAACTCGAAGTTCTAATGATGAGCAACAAGTCATTCTGCGCTGAAATCGCTCATAACTTCTCCTCCAAGAACCGCAAGACTATTGTGGAAAGAGCAGCACAGCTCGCCATCAAAGTGACAAATCCCAACGCCAGACTGCGCAGGAGGAGAACAAATAAACCCCTGTAACTTTGTTAAATAAAAGAAAAAGTAAACAGTTAACGAAGAGAAAGGGTAACGAGGAAGGACAAAAAAATAAGTTTCTTATCTGTAATACATATCGGTATAAGGAACATATTGGGAATCAGTGTTGGGGTAGTTACTCAAAAAATGTAACTAGTTACTAGTTACTTCTGTAAATTGTAACGAGATTACTTTACTAGTTACTGCATTTGAAAAGTAACTTCACTACTTATTACTTTACTTTCCTCTTTCCTAATTGACCGTGTAGAAGAAGATACATGACACTCTTTCTGCATAGAGTTTATTGTATAAACACCGGCTTTGGGAAACATGAGAACAAAACCTGGAAAAACAGAATAAAACATAAAGTGCAACAAAAAGTCATAAACTTCATCCCTCTCTATTCTTCGAAATAACGATTGTATCGCACGGCTTGGGTAACGCAGGAAAGCGCGTTCCTATAGCCTAGTAAAGTAGTGTAGTTACCAATACTAGTATCTGGTAACATTTGGTAGTATTTGGTAACTAGTTACATTACTTTGTTACCAAAACAAGTAATGTAGTTACTGTAATCAGTTACTTTGTAACTAGTTACCCCCAACACTGTTGGGAATCTACAGTAAAATCATACTTTACTAAGTGATCCTACAATAGGTAAGAGCACAAAAACATTCTAAAAATGATGACACCATTAAGGGGTCCTCACTCAGCCCTAGAGCTCTTCTTCTGCTTGTTATATAGATTGGTACAGTAGAAATTTTACTCCTCATGATTAAACTGGCCACCAGGTGCTTAAGAGGAAAAAAAATGGGGCCCATAAAAATTAGAATTCATCTTCAGATCTTGCCTTCGAAATGCGAATTAGTCTTCGACTGCGGCACAAAGCCGTAGCGCATACTACGTAATTAGGATAAATATCCAGAGCCGAGGTCTTCTTGGCGCATCCCATATATTGCACTTCCCAAGTCCCCTTTAACAAACAGACCATTAAGTACGGCCATTACCGCGGTTAAGAATAGATACTGAATCTATGAGGTTTTAATGTCATCGGCCCCGGCTCTGATTGCGGCTCTGTCTGTTGGCTGATACATCTCCCAATATCTCTCTAATTTTGTCAACTTCATTCGCGTCTCCATGGCTACTTTCTTTATCCATCGTAATTAGATTATTTTAAGAGTGATTTTATTTTATTTTCGGAGCCATGATAAGCTGTGTTTATGATGCGACTGAGGCTTCGTTGAAATGCGCCAACAGTTCCTATTGAGGCAGATGGTGACCCCTAGTTGAACTTGCCCTCTCATTCAATTATTCAGCTGTATTTAATTTTTCTCAGCGCCCGTTCACTCGCTGGGCCACCCTCAAGACTCTAGATGGCGCTGGAGACCAGCTTTATAGGGCTGGTGAGCCTAGGCGATTATAAATAAATAAATAAACACATTCATGTATATCAACATCGCATATGTTTATGAGACATGGGATTCTCCATCTTTGAACAATGGTTTCAACTTAATATCGGATTAGGTGAAAAATGAACATTTTGACTATATTATACATGAATTGGTAAACAGCTTTTAAGTCATTTACATTTCAATGAGTCTTTTTATAGATTTTGTGTCTTATATTTGCCTTTATGATTATTTAATTCTGTCATATATTTTTTTTTCACCCCCCCTTATAAAGTTACCTAGAGAGCTAATGTTAAAATGAATGTTATTTTTCATCGCGAAACACCAGAGTAACTGACTGCGCAACGTCATAAATAACATTTATTCCTTCTGCTTGGATCTACTGTACGTAAAACTTTTTTTTTGTCCTTCCTCTAACACATCACAGATATAAGTTGATGGTTTCAGTGTTGCAAAAAAGGAAATTGAAAAAAACAATATATAGAAATCCAAACTTTAGAACTTATAACTTTTTAACTCTAATTACATAGTTTGAATGTTTGCTGGGTTTTTACAGACCAGTAGGGTAGTTTGCTCATTGTAGATTGACTTTGAATAGTGCTGCTTTGTGTGTGTTTTTCTTTTAGCATAGTATATGGCATAATTATGTATAAAATAGTAACTAAAAAGTAGGGGGAAAAAATCTTCAGTTCAATATACAATGAAAGAAAGAAAGAAAGAAAGAAAGAAAGAAAGAAAGAAAGAAAGAAAGAAAGAAAGAAAGAAAGAAAGAAAGAAAGAAAGAAAGAAAGAAAGAAAGAAAGAAAGAAAGATAGAAAGAAAGAAAGAAAGAAAGAAAGAAAGAAAGAAAGAAAAAGTGTGAATATTATTTAATGGATCAGTAGAAATAGAAAAGGAGAGAAAAAAAGGAGAGAATAAATGAAGGGAGGAAGGAGGGAGGGAAGAAAGGAAGGAATTACAACAGAAAGGAGGAAAGAAGAAAAGGAGGTAAGGGAGGATGAAAGGAAGGAGGAAAGGGAAGGAAGGAAGGAAGAAAGGAAGTAAGGAAGGAAGGAAGGAAGGAAGGAAGGAAGGAAGGAAGGAAGGAAGGAAGGGAAAGAAGAACGATAGGGGGAAGGAAGAAAAAGGGGTAACAGAGAATGGAAAAAGAGAAGGAAGGAATAAAGAAAGGAAGGATAGAATGGGAGAGAAAAAAAAAGAAAGAAAGCATGAAATATAATAGGATAGAAAGAAAGAAACTGGAAGATAGATAGATAGATAGATAGATAGATAGATAGATAGATAGATAGATAGATAGATAGATAGATAGATAGATAGATAGATAGATAGATAGATAGATAGATAGATAGATAGATAGATAGATGTGAAGAAAGAAAGAAAGAAAGAAAGAAAGAAAGAAAGAAAGAAAGAAAGAAAGAAAGAAAGAAAGAAAGAAAGAAAGAAAGAAAGAAAGAAAGAAAGAAAGAAAGAAAGAAACTGGAAGATAGATAGATAGATAGATAGATAGATAGATAGATAGATAGATAGATAGATAGATAGATAGATAGATAGATAGATAGATGTGAAGAAAGAAAGAAAGAAAGAAAGAAAGAAAGAAAGAAAGAAAGAAAGAAAGAAAGAAAGAAAGAAAGAAAGAAAGAAAGAAATAAGGAAAGAAAAAGTGGGAATATTATTTAATGGATCAGTAGAAAAAGAAAAGGAGAGAAAAAAGGAGAGAATAAATGAAGGGAGGAAGGAGGGAGGGAAGAAAGGAAGGAATTACAACAGAAAGGAGGAAAGAAGAAAAGGAGGTAAGGGAGGGTGAAAGGAAGGAGTAAAGAAAAGGAAGGAAGGAAGGAAGGAAGGAAGGAAGGAAGGAAGGAAGGAAGGAAGGAGGGAAGGAAGGAAGGAAGGAAGGAAGGAAGGAAGGAAGGAAGGAAGGAAGGAAGGAAGGAAGGAGAGAAAGAAGAACGATAGGGGGAAGGAAGAAAAAGGGGTAACAGAGGATGGAAAAAGAGAAGGAAGGAATAAAGAAAGGAAGGATAGAATGGGAGAGAAAAAAAAAAAAGAAAGCATGAAATATAATAGATAGATAGATAGATAGATAGATAGATAGATAGATAGATAGATAGATAGAAGACATACAGTACCTATGTCCATTGTTATACCAATTTATTTTTAATTTTAATGAGCTATAAATATACAAATACTGCTGAAATATTTTTACCATTTCTATATTTGTGCATTTATAATACAAGAAAAGAGAACTGTCCGTGACACATTTTAATCCTTTATCTAATTTTGATCATTTTATTGTTTGTATTATCCTCCTCCTCCTATAATTGTACAGCAGATCCTCCGCAGAATACCAGAAAGCAGAAACCTTCCATTGTTCTGGCACTCAGGTAGACATTTATCCTGATTCTGAATCCCGGCTTCTTCGGCTCTGTTGAAGTTCCATAATAAACCTCTAAAGAAGTTACAATTTCCTGATCCAAAAAAAAAAAAATATTTCAACATTTTCGGTCAAATCTTATTTCTATTTCCCCCTGTCATTATTAATTATCCCTAATCAGAGAGAATATGTGATAGGACGAAGCAGTTCTGAGGCCGGGGATACCTTTGGAAACAAAATGGCGCTGCAAGGAAGGTGGCCCTGTAACCCCAGATCCCGGGGGGGAGCACAGATCAGGCGTGTTCAGGAAGAGATCACAATGTAACAAAAAAGCCATCAGATTGTTTCTTACAATATCAACCCTTCCAACAAGAAATGATAGAAGCTCTTTGTTTATTCTTATTGAGATAAGAGGATGGAGGCAATACAAGTTCTAGGGAAAACAATGGAAACAATCGTAGACTGACAATGTCATGCATGGGAGACTGAATTTGCACTAGCAAGTGCGATTTGAAAATAATATTGTTTAGTATTCATATATCATTGCATAACTTCAATATTGTTTTTTTTTACATATAAGGCCCCTTTCACACTTATGCGACGCAATTTTTTCGCGATTTTGACGCGATTTTGAGCAATGGCTCCGGGCTATATACCTCAAAACGCATTAAAATCGTGCCAAAGTAGTGCAGGAACTACTTTGAAGTCGGTGCGACTTCAAAACACACTGATATGAATGGGGCTCATTGAAAATAATGGAAAACGACTTGTCATGCGATTTTGCAGTCCAAAATCGCGGGACAAGTCGCACTAGTGTGAAAGGGGCCTTACTGCTGCAGCCTCTCACCTTGTGACTTGTTACAAAGTTACTATGTACAGTCTTGATCACTGGGACAGGAAACTGAGCAAATGCAATCAATGATGAAATCATCTCAGCCTAGACAAAGTCAACAGACTGGAGCTCAAGGGTGGGGTTTTTTCAATGGTAAAAGGTGGAACTTTTGGCATCGCCATCTTAAGAACATTATAGGCCCCCGGGCAATGCAGTGCACTGGGGCCCCGCCTACACAATCACCCACGAGAATAATAAAAATTCAAATATCGCTAAGGCGATATTTATTGGTACCTCCAACAAAATCAGTGTTTAAACAATAAATTAATAAAAAATAAATAATTAAAAAAAAGCCCAAAAAAAAAATAATAGATGAATAAATAATAAATAATTAAAAAAAAGGCTAAAAAATTAATAAATAATTTTATATAAAATAATTTTAGTTTTATATAAATTAAGTTTATATAAAATAATTCATAATAAAACGGAGCCGGAACTATACAGGAAGCATCAGCTCTGTAGATTGCTGAGTTTTTACAGGCCAGTAGGGAAGTTTGCTGGGTTTCCATGAGCAGAGGGGTAGATTGCTGGATTTTTATGGCCAGTAGGGTAGATTGCTGTGTTTTTTTTTTTTTTTTTCTTACAGGACAGTAGGGTAGATTGCTGGATTGTTTTAGACAGTAGGGTAGATTACTGGATTTTTATGGCCATTAGGGTAGATTGCTGAATTTTTTTTACAACCAGTAGGGTTGATTGTTGTGTTTTTGAGGCCAGTAGGATAGTTTACTGGGTTTTATGGCCAGAAGGGTAGATTGCAGTTTTTTTTTTACAGCTACTAGGGTAGATTGCTGAATTTGTTTACTATTCCAATTGTTGGGTTTTTGAGGGCAGTAGGGTAGTTCACTGGGTTTTTACGGCCAGTAGAGGGGATAGTTGTGTCTGTGCAGCCAGTAGGGAGATCGCTGGGCTTTTACGGCCAGTAAGGTAAATTGCTGGGTTTTGATAACCAGTAGAGTAGACTTCTGGGTTTTTATGGCCAATAGGGTCGATTTTTTATTTTTTTATTTGGGGGGGTATTTTTGGCCTGTAGGGTAGATTGCTCAGAATGTCTGAACCCCCAGTTATTTAGATGAATGCCATAGAATTGTGCACTCATAAAGTAATACATATAATATATTAGCCATAAAAATAGGGTTGCTGTTCGTGCTTGGAAAAATGCCAATTTTTTCCCCGAACCTTGCAGATTTGGTTCTAAAAAGCTAGCACTGACATCTGTGATGTTTAAATGCACTCAGTTTGGCACAAAAATCATGCCAGAAGCTGTGCAGTGTGGATGGTGGGTATTATGCGCATATATCGTGGGAGTCTATATAGGTAGTAAATTATGAATCTGCACAGGACTGGTTTAAAATTCAGCAATGTATTTTCACCAAAATGACAAAAAGAGCCCCCGAAAAATAGAAATAGTCCCCCTTAATATTCCATACCAGGCCACATGCTTCCCCCCCTTTCTGTACCATAGCATGCCACATGTCCCTTCCTGTAATATTCCAGGCCAGGTGCAACCCCTTCGTGCACCATACTAGGCCACATGCACCCTTGTGTACCATAGCAGACCTTATGCCTCCCCTTCCTCTACCATACCAGGCCACATGCTCCTTCATGTATCATACTAGGCTACATGTCCCACCTCTTCCTGTACTATACTAGGACACAGCCCCCCCCCCCCCCTTTTCTGTACCATGCAAGGCCATATGCACCTTCATGTATCATAGGCTACACGTCCCACCTCTTCCTGTACTATACTAGGACACAGGGCCCCCCCCCCTCCCCTTTCTGTACCATACCAGGCCACATGCTCCTTCATGTATCATAGGCTACACGTCCCACCTCTTCCTGTACTATACTAGGACACAGCCCCCCCCAACTTTCTGTACCATGCAAGGCCATATGCACTTTCATATATCATAGGCTACACATCCCACCTCTTCCTGTACTATACTAGGACACAGCCCCCCCCCTTCTGTACCACACCAGGCCACATGCTCCTTCATGTATCATAGGCTACACGTCCCACCTCTTCCTGTACTATACTAGGACACAGGGCCCCCCCACTTTCTGTACCATACAAGGCCACATGCCCCTTCATGTATCATAGGCTACACATCCCACCTCTTCCTGTACTATACTAGGACACAGCCCCCTCCCCCCCTTTCTGTACCATGCAAGGCCACATGCACCTTCATGTATCATAGGCTACACATCCCACCGCTTCCTGTACTATACTAGGACACAGCCCCCCCCCTTCTGTACCACACCAGGCCACATGCACCTTCATGTATCATAGGCTACACGTCCCACCTCTTCCTGTACTATACTAGGACACAGCCCCCCCCCTTCTGTACCACACCAGGCCACATGCTCCTTCATGTATCATAGGCTACACGTCCCACCTCTTCCTGTACTATACTAGGACACAGGGCCCCCCCACTTTCTGTACCATACAAGGCCACATGCCCCTTCATGTAGCCTACCAGGCCAAATTATCACCCCCCCTTTTCCTATACTATTCCAGGCCACTTGATTTCCCCCCCCTTTTTTTCTTATACAATACCAGGCCACGTGACGTGCATATCATCATTGAGGGGATACCTTGTCCAAATTTGGTCAATGATGGCACCCAGGATTCCCAAGGGTAAATTTGAATTACAACAGCCAGGAATCTTTAATTTAACTCAGATTTGGGGTCGGGGTTTTCCCAATATTCCACCTGAAAGGTGAACTTACAACGACTTGAACAGGGACATGGGCGGCAGACTTTAATACTTTCGGAAAAGTGATTGAATCGCTTTTTGGACCACAATTAACAGCCATTTTACAGGTATTCGACAGACCTCCTGAATGCCTGTTTTTTCTAATTACAATGGTTATTTTCCATTGAACTATTGAACACAATAACCACTATAGCCACGTTTGGCAAACAGTTATGGTATAATCCTATTGACTGCAATGGGCAAGTTTGACAGGTGGTGCCGCTTGTCAATTTCAGCAAGCTGAGTTAAAATTGTGAATTCACCTAAATGGTCACCATGTAAATTTGAAATTGGGCCATAAAAAACGCAGCGTGTTTTTAGAACCCCACCGGCCATGCATGCAAACTAACCTTACTAAACACATACCCAAACGATGAGACAAGAAGCATTTTTTACTTTATTTTATTTTTTTATGTCATCATTTTCTTATCTGAAAAGGCGAACGCTTTATAAACGTATAGCATTGCGATGTCATTTTCGAAAGTCTTAATTGTGTAACGCAGCCACTTCCTGTCCCTGCCATGCCGCTCTCCCCTTCCTCTCTAATCACTATGAAGTATTGTTCAGCAGTTTGTTAATCCCCAGTTGTCTCTTGTACCTCGTGGAGCATCAATCAATCAACTTTTCACTGAGCCTAGCGCAGAAGACTTAACTGCAGTGTGTCAATATGACGGTGATAACTGTGTAAAAATTCTCTGGTTAATCCGCGTGTGTGCTCGCTTCAGGGGCTACCTTCGAAATAAAAGGGTTAGTGCGTCCAAATTTAAACTTTCAATTATGGGTGGGTGATGGCGAGCAGAATGAAAGGGGGAGTTGCCCCAGGTACAGAGAATCCATCATGCCCCAAGCACAGGGAATCAATCATTAGCCAGTGGGAGTGCCAGGTACGGAAATTCAGGAATAGTGTTTAACTGATTTATTGGTGGTTAAAGTGCTTTTTTTTTTAGTTTTGGATATACTAGATATACTGGATATACTAGAGATATACTAGAGTTAAAACCCTTATCATTTTTTGTTTGCGTCCCATTAAAGATGGTTTCTCTTCACTTCCTGTCCTGGAGATACAACAGGAAACTCGGAGGAAATCCCCCCCAATGTGATGGTAATTTGCCACATGTGTTCCTATTGGATAATTTTCCTGTACCTCTTGCTTTAATGATAGCTCTAAAATGTTGTATATCTCTAAAATATAGGGGGGAATCTTTTCAGACAGCAATAGAACCTGACAGAGAGGGTCCAAACCATTCCAGCTCTATCCAAAAATGTTTTTGTATCTTCTACCTATTATTAGACCACAGATGCTGGCGAGCTGTGCAGTAGACCCATAAAGTAAACAATAAACCCAGTACACCCAAAAAGCAAGCAGAAGACCTAGTAGACCCATAAAGTAACCAGTAGACCCAAAAAGCAAACAATAGACCTAGTAGACCCAAAAATCAACTAAAAGACCCAGTAGACCCAAAAAGCAAACAATAGACCCAGTAGACCCAAAAAGAAAGGTAAAGACCCAGTACACCCTTAAATCAACTAAAAGACCCAGTAGACCCAAAAAGCAAACAATAGACCCAGTAGACCCAAAAAGAAAGGATAAGACCCAGTAGACCCAAAAATCAACTAAAAGACCCAGTACATCCACAAAGAAAACAATAGACCCAGTAGACCCAAAAAGAAAGGAAAAGACCCAGTAGACCCTAAAATCAACTAAAAGACCCAGTACATCCAAAAAGCAACCAATAGACCCAGTAGACTCAAAAGGCAACCAATAGACCCAATAGATCCCAAAAAGCATGGAGATCAGATTAAAAACTGCTGACAAAGCAGGTAAAAACCCCCTCCTCCTCTCTTCTAGCAGAAACAAGTTCTTATCTAGATAGTTATACTGTACATGTGGCACATCCACACATGAAGTGCTCAATGCATTACAGACCACAGATGCTGGCGAGCTGTGCTGTGCAGTAGACCGATAAAGTAAACAATAAACCCAGTACACCCGAAAAGCAAGCAGAAGACCTAGTAGACCCATAAAGTAACCAGTAGACCCAAAAAGCAAACAATAGACCCAGTAGACCCAAAAAGAAAGGTAAAGACCCAGTACACCCTAAAATCAAATAAAAGACCCAGTAGACCCAAAAAGCAAACAATAGACCCAGTAGACCCAAAAAGAAAGGAAAAGACCCAGTAGACCCTAAAATCAACTAAAAGACCCAGTACATCCAAAAAGCAACCAATAGACCCAGTAGACTCAAAAGGCAACCAATAGACCCAATAGATCCCAAAAAGCATGGAGATCAGATTAAACAGACTGCTGACAAAGCAGGTAAAAACCCCCTCCTCCTCTCTTCTAGCAGAAACAAGTTCTTATCTAGCTAGTTATACTTTACATGTGGCACATCCACACATGAAGTGCTCAATGCATTAAATATTTATTTGTGAAATAAATATAAATGCGACCCCTAACATTAAAAAAGAGCTGCACATAGTATTCAATATATGTAATGCTTGAGAGGACTGTCAGAAACCGCAGCCCTAATACAGGAAATGAGGGTCAGAGCGGGGACATGCTGCATTTTTGGCTGGGGGTATGCTACAGAAGACAATATGAAACTGGGAACCTTTATGAAGCTAATAGAGATCAATACTAATGCTTACCCTAATCAATGTTCCTACTACAGACTGTTGAGATATGAGGGCCGCACATCACATACAGTATCAAGTGGCTGCATATGGCCCTCAGGACTTAAGTTGCGCACCAGGGTTCAAGTTCATCTAAAATGTTCATATTACTGACTTGTATAAATGATGATTCCCATCGTAGGTAAAGGATGGGCATGCCTCAAATCTAGAATGGGTTCAGTAATAAATTATTTTTTATTAACAGAGGTCAGAATTTGGGGGGCAATCAGAACTCCCCATTTATCAGAGCTAAAAAGCGTAAAATATTGTAAAAAAGGGGATTTGAAACAACAATCATACAACCTAAGTGAAGAGCTTGGAGCCCCATTCTGAGCTAAAGAGGCATCTTAATGTACCCATCTGAAAAGAGACAGATGTGAATAGAGTGGACGCTGCTCCCCCAGTCAGACCATGCACAATAGAAGTAAGGAGCGGCCTCAACTTATGCATCACTACAAACTACGCCCTTTGACGTGTTTCGCCATGCCCACCGGGGCTTAGTTATAGAGGTCTAAAATGTTTATATTTGTATAAATGATTACTCACATCAAAGAATGGGAGAATGGGAGAATGGGTAAAGAATGGGAGTGCCTCAAATCTAGGATGGGACCAGTAAAAAAATGTTTCCATGAGCAGAGGTCAGAAGACAAATTCAACACATTTGGGGGAACAGAGCTCTCCATTCATCAGAGCTAAGGGGCTAAAAGAATAAATTATTGTAAAATGTAGGGATTGAAACAAATAAATATACAATCTACTGTATATTTAAATGACCTAATGTAATTAAAAAAAAAATAATAATAAATATATACATATATATATATATATATATATATATTTAAAAAATCTATTATACTGTACAAAAATACTATAATCATACATGTCGTTAAAATTTGCATCATGTATGTAGAAAAAATTGACATGTAAAATGATAAAAAGGTAAAACGATTCTGAGAACACATTGCATATATTAATAAAAATAATATGTTGTAAAATCCCGACATATGAAAAGTTGGGACCCATAATTCCACAACGCTTCACGCCTTGGCTTGTTCATCACAGCTACACAATATGTGATTTCTATTTAGCAAAAAAAAAAAAAAAAAAAAAAGCTAAGCAAAAAAAGTATTATTGTTCCGTAAAGAAAATATCCCATTTAAGAGTTTCCTGTGGTCTTGGAAAGCTGGCAAAAACGCAGGCTCGTTAAAGCCCCCCAGAACCCGTGTCCTTATGAGAGAATGATTGCACTGGCTGAGTCACTTCCGAAGTTTTCATTCTTGCTTGCGGAAAGAATAGAGTCCAGAGTGAGGTCATTCCGATCGTAGATTTATCTTGGCACGGTTCCTCTTTCCTAGAGGTGGCAGCAAAAGGAAAAAAAAAAGCTTCTCTTTAAAAAAAAAAAAAAAAAAGAAGTAAACCTTCCTCCCACCTCCTGCCCCACCACATTCAGTCCCAGAAGATTAAGAATTTTATTGCAAAACAGATGGATGTGTGGTGTAATTCTACTATTTCATGTACCCCTCCTTCTGGAGGCAGTCAATTGTACAGTTTCAACAAACTGCTGATGAAATTATGATGGAAGATGGTAGAAATGTCAGCTGCGTGTAACCAAATGTTTTGCAGAAGAGAAAAAAAAAGAAACTATTCATTTTTGATTTGTGATTAGTGCTTCAGGAAGAATTGAGATTCACGTAGAACTAATCATGTATCTTGCAAAAAATTTACGCATTTTTAACGAGTGATCCAGGAAACAGACAGTGTCCTCATCCCTGTGACTGGATCAGTTGTTGGTGCACCAAGTTTTGTCCACTGTTATGGTGCCCCTTGGCAGGTGACATGGGTTCACCTGATGTGTGGGGTCTAAGTGATAACTCGTCTTTACCAGGTCACCCCGACAGTGATGATGGGCCAGAGACCCAGTGGTTTGTGGTTTTCTTTGCTGCCAACTGGTACCAGATTGCGGCCCTCAAGGTCATTTCCCCAAGGACAGGATGGAACAGAACGGCAACAATACGGAGAGGCATAAATGCAGGAGAATAGTTAGATCTGAGCAGAGATCTAGACCAGTGTTTCTCAACTCCGGTCCTCAGGGCACACTAACAGGCCAGGTTTGCAAAAAAACTGAAATATATCACAGGTGATATCATTTGCTGCTCAGTGATTGCAGTATTCTAGTCTGCATCTCCCCAAGGTAATACTTAAAATCTGGCATGTTAGTGTGCCTTGAGGACCGGAGTTGAGAAACACTGATCTAGACAGGCAGCAACTAGAGTCCAGGCAAGAATCATGAAGGACAGCAAGTGAGAGTATTTAGTTCCAGGTTAGGCTCTTGAAGTGTGGCAAGTGAGAGTGAGAGGGTAGTCAAGTCCAGACAGGGGTCTTGGCAAGTGGCAAATGGGAGAGTAGTCAGGCCCATGCAGGGGTCTTGGTGGGTGGCGAGGGAGAGAGTAGTCAGGCCCAGTCAGGGGTTCTGGTGGACGGTGAGGAAGAGCGTAGTCAAGTCCAGGCAGAAGTCTTGATAGGCAGTGAGAAAGAGAGTAGTCAGGTCCAGTCAGTTGTCTTAGTGGGCTGTGAGAAAGAGAGTAGTCATGTCCAGTCAGGAGTCCTGATAAGCTGCGAGCGAGAGAGTAGTCAGGTCCAGGCAGGGGTCTTGGTGGGCGGTGAGATAGAGAATAGTCAAGTTTAGGCAAAAAGAAAACCTCTGCTGATGCAGAAGGCATGGCACCTGCGACACAGAATGGGGGACAGCAACTATGCCCTAAATATTATTAGTTCTGCTGCGCCACCAAAAAAAAAACTCTGCTGACGCAGAAGGAATTGAACCTGCGATGCAGAAGGGGGACAGCAATTATGCCCTAAATATTATTAGTGCTGCTGCACCACATAAAACCCCCTACTGATGCGGAAGGAATAGCACCTGCGATGCAGAAGGGGGGGACAGCAATTATAGCCTAAATAATATTAGTGCTGCTGCGCCACGAAAAAAAACCTCTGCTGATGTAGAAGGATTAGAGCCTGCGATGCAGAAGGGGGACAGGAATTATGCCCTAAATATTATTAGTGCTGCTGCGCCACAAAAAAAAATTGCAGCTGACGCAGAAGGAATAGCACCTGCGACACAGAAGGGGGAGTACTAATATTGCAGCAACAGAACCTGATGCTGCAAAAAAAATGACAAGAAAAAAAATGTGTTTTCTTACTCTAATTGGCTCATGACCCTCCTTTTCCATTCAAAGGCACCTTACAAACAACTTATGCTGAATGCTTATGAAGCTGCTGTAATGACCCGAAGGGGCCTTTCTCTAGTGCAGTTAGCATGTCCACCACAAGCAATTTCCTGCAGTAATTAACCAAAAATCATCTTCCCATTTATAGGGACCCTACAAACATTGACGTTTTATTGAATGATTTTGAATCCTTGTTAATCCCCAGAACAAATCCTACTCTAGCACAATTAGCGTGCCCACCACAAGAGTTTTCTTGTTGTAATTGGCTGATGACACTCACAATAAGGACTCACAATAAGGGGTACCTTACAAACATTTATGTTTTATTGAATGCTTATACAGTTGTGATGATGACCAGGGCACCTCACAACTACTGATATTTTATTGATGACCAAAATTGGTCTTCCTCTAGTTCAGTTAGCGTGCTCATCACAAGCTTCTCCTGCTGTAATTGGCTGATGAACCTCCTCCCATTTATGGGCATCCTACAAAAATAGATATTTTATTGACTGCTTCTGAAGCCCAGAATAGGTCTTCCTGTAGCATGGTTTGATGCCCAGAATGGATCTTCGTGTAGCATGGTTTGATGCCCAGAATGGGTCTTCCTGTAGCATTGTTTGATGTCCAGAATTGGTCTTCCTGTAGCATGGTTAGCATGCCACCCATAAGCGGTTTCTTGCTGTAATTGACTGATGATCATATTCTCGTTTATGAGCATCTTACAAACTTTGATATTTTATTGAATGCTTAAAAAGCCCAGAATAGGTCTTTCTGTAGCATGGTTGGATGCCCCAAATGGATCTTCTTGTTGCATGGTTAGCATGCCACCCACAAGTGGCTTCCTGCTGTAATTGACTGATGACCCTCTTCTCATTTATGGAAAACAATGACAGTTTACTAAATGCTTTTGAAGCCAAGTCAATGCCCAGATTTGACCTTCCTGTAGCTCAGTTAGCATGCCTACTACAAACGTTTTCCTGCTGTAATTGGCTGATGACCCTCTTCCCATTGACATAAATACTTATGAAGTCGCGTTGATGTCCAAAATGGGTCTTCCTCTAGCTTCGTAAGCATGTCCACCACAAGTGTTTTCCTGTTGTAGTTGGCTGGAGACCTTCTTCCTATTTGTGGGCACCCTACAAAGATTGATATTTTATTGAATGCACATGAAGCAGAGTTGATGATCAGAACTAGTCTTCCTCCAGTTCAGTTAGCGCCCCCATCACAAGTTCCTGCTGTAGTTGGCTGATGACCCTCCTCCCATTTACCTGGGCACCTTTAAAACATTTATATTTCATTGAATGTTTGTGAAGCTGCTTTGATGCCCAGGATGGGTCTTTCTGTAGCATGCCACCCACAAGCAGTTTCCTGCTGTACTTAACTGGTGACTTTCATTTTCGTTTATGAGCATCTTAAACAATATTTTAATGAATGCTTTTAAAGCCACGTTGATGTCTAGTTTGTGTCTTCTTGTAGCTCAGTTACCATGCCCACTACAAGCACTACTACATTATATTATGTTTATGGTTTACATATGACACTATTAACAGGCGGGGTAGCAATATAGGAATATGCCTGGATCTTTTTAAATAATAGTGCTTTGGCGCATTAAATGCATCCAGCTCCAAATATGCTTCAGCAGATGGACCCAGTGACGCCTGGTATGATCTCTAAGGGTGAGCATGTATGGGGTTAAATGAGGTTTTGTTGATGTATAAATCAATAGAGCTGCACTGTGTGGTCATGCCCTTTGATGAAGTCGATGACGAAACGCGTTATCGACTGGGTCTGGATCTTTTTAAATAATAGTGCTTTGGTGCATCATATGTGTTCAGCTCCAAATATGCTTCAGCAGATGGACCCAGTGAAGCCTCTCTTAGGGTGAGCATGTATGGGGTTAAAACCTTGTATTGTTGCTGTATAAATCAATGGAGCCGCACTGTGTGGCCATTTCCTCTGATGAAGTCAATGGCGAAACTCGTTAGAGCGTGACCATGCGGCTACCACGATCACCAGCAGCTTTGAGCTCAGCCCAGGAATCACCGCTTCCAGCTATCTGAACGATGGTGAGAGTAATAGAAGTGTGCTGTGCACAGGAACGTTGTTTACGTGCCAATTGATTTGCCATATCTAGAAAGTGCATTTTAACCATGAGGGTTTGAGATAAATAAACTTTAAAATCGGAGTTACACTATGTGATTGTGTTTTCTCTGACATGAGAGAGGCTTCTGATGAGAAGAAGATCTTTGGATGATTATATAGGAGACAAGACCCTTTGCCTAAGGCGCTTTTTTCACAGTGATCTGGTGAGTGTAACATCCATAGGGAGCGGCTCCTCACGAGGTGTAATGATGGGAATCACGGACTGTGTATAGATTTGTCACCTGATTCATCTGAGAATTTTAATTGCGTTTGGGGATCCACATGGTGTAACTATCCTGGACTTTTTAAAGACATAGGATGTGGATTACACATCCATAGCGCTGCTAATGCTGGCTTCTATTGGGCATAATATATATATATATATATATATATATATACAAATATTTTGTTTATAATCTTTAGATCTTTGGTGGTTAGCCAGTCTGCACATGCCATTGCTCCAATTTGCCTGTCTCCGATCCCTTGTAGGCTGCATGACCTTACCGTCCATGGTGGGGATCCTCATTAAGACGCGTTGCAATATTTTAACTCTATTAATTTATGTGAGTTACATTTTGTGTGTTTGCACCATTGGATTAAAAGCAATACTATGTATTGTATTTTGGCTTTTTGTACTTGCTGTTATTTTGCTCATAGATATATTCCACCTATTTCCCTGAAGAAGACTGTCATTACAGTTGAAACGCGTTGAGCACAACCGGTGGCTATATAATCAATAAAGTTCATATATGTTATGATATATCTACTCCTTATATCTACTCCAAAAATGGAGATGCAAGCAGCAGACCAGTAGTTATGCTGTCTAGACCAGAGGAATGTTAGCATTTTTGTTTAATAAATATGTTTTTACTTTTACATTATAAATTGATGGGCTTGTGTGCATTTTTGCTGCATTAAAGAGGAAGTAAACGCTGCCTCTTTTTCTTTTTTCCTGACCTGTAAAGTAAAGGCATAATGCATACTAGCACATTATGTGAAACTTGCCAGCAAACTAAGCCCTCGTCACTGCTGGAGGCCGCGTCCATCTTCACCTGTCCTCCTTCCAGGTCCGCGGACTCTGGCTGTGTGGCTGGCCGGAAGCTGCATGCCAGTCACGGCACAGGGCTCTGAAGAAAGGGGACGGGTGGCCATTCCTTCAGAATGTATGCGCCGATGACGTCATCGGCGGCTTATACAGTAAATATCTCCTAAACGGGGGACATATAGGAGTTATTTACAGTAGTGGTCGACCGATATCATTTTTTTATTGCCGATACCGATATTTTGGTCATCGCATATGGGTATCGGCCGATATCTGCCGAAATTTTTTTCGGACCAAAAAAATTTTGTTTTTTTATTTATTTATTTATTTATTTATTTTTTACAGGTACTCTTGTGGAGGGATCTGGGGGTCTAAAAGACCCCAAACCCCTCCTCTGCACTTAAAAGCATTCAAAACGCCAAGTTTGGCTGTTTTGAATGCTGTAATTTTTTTTAATCTGGCGCCGAGTACCCGGAAGTGATGTCATGACATCACTTCCGGGTTTTTACATGGAGACTCGATCAGAGCCGAATGCGGCTTTGATCGGGACTTCGGCGGCCGTTTAAGGTAGGATGTCCGGGTCTCCCGGTGGGACGGGCCACGGAAGACGGCGGGAGGGGGAGGACGTCCCCTCCCGCTCCTTGTAATGACAGCCGAGTGGCTTCTCAGCCGCATCGGTTGTCATTATAAGACAGCCGTCCTTCGGCTATGGACGCCGGTACCGGGGTGATGCACTCCAGTGCAGCCCGTTCTCGAAATATTGGTAACCTCAGGGGCCGATTCCGATATATCGGGGAAAGTGCAGATCGGCCCCTGATATATCGGCTTTGCCGATAATCGTCGATCCCTATTTTACAGTACCTATAGGTAAGCCTTATTATAGGCTTACCTATAGGTACAAGAGATCCTTGTAAGTTTACTTCCTTGTTAAAGTCCGATGGGAGATGCGCATTTTCTATTGGATAAAGGTATGAAGCGGCTATAACCCATGATATACTCACCATTTTTTTTTTTTCCAGAACCACTACAAGCATTTTCCTGCTTTAATTGGCTGATGATGTTCTTCCCACTGACATTTTACTGAATGCTTTTGAATCTGCGTTGCTGCCCAGAATGGGTCTTCTACTAACGCGCATAGCATGCCCACCACAAGCGCTTCCTTCCTGTAATTGTCTGATGACCCTCATCCCGTTTATGAGGACCTTTCGATAACTGACATTTTTATTGAATGCTAATGAAGTCGGGTTAAAGCCCAGTACGGGTCTTCCTCTTGTGCACTTAGCTTGCCCACTTCCTGGCTGCCAGCCTGGCACCCTCCTGCTTCCTCAGAATTAAATAGTCGAGATGCAATAATCCGTCTTCTTTTTTTTTTTTTTTCTTCTTTTTATTTTCTTTTCTTCTTCTTCTTCTTTTTTAGTCCATACTGAGATAATTGAGGATCATAATAGTAGAAAAGGCTGCAGTCATCACTCGGCTGGCTGTCAGGTATCAGCAGTCATCTTCATGTCATCCGTCACTATTGAGCCAATCTGTCATCTTTCTGCAGCCCAGAGCAGCCGTTTCTCCTCTCTGTGTTCATTATCTCCAGCTCAGACCCTTCTCTTCCCCCCCCCCCCATCTTCCCAACCAATCCCCCCCCCCCTGCAGCCCTGTAAATGCATCTTTGTGAGACTCTCCGTCTTCTGATTATGAATCGATGATCATGTGGTGTAAGAGAGATGGATGGTTTTTGCTTCCATCTTGTCTCCTCTAATTGTAAAGTATTAGTTACATTAGGCTCTGCCTTTTGATTAATGGAACTTATTTGGACTGGCCTCTCCCGGCCCTCCCCCCTGCCAAAGTCCTCCACTGACTTTTGAGAATTGAGTGATTTCACTTAAAGCAGACAAATAGCCCCTTCATCTCGCGGGTAGGTAAGCTATAATCTTGCCGGCAAGGGGATGCTCACCCAGACACAGTCGTAGATGCGGGAAAAAAATAAATAAAAAAATGGCGCTTTCGTGTGCCTGTTTGGGATTTTATTTTTATTCTTCTGTTTTGTCTATCTGAATACCTGCAGAAGTTTCAGCTTAGTTTCAGGCCCGGCGGGACAATGGGCGCGGCAGCATTGTAGCGCGATGACATCATCGCGTACGGCTTCCAACATTTTAAACGCGAACGGCAGGCAAACAGAAAAAGTATGCAGATGAAATTAATACAGTATCTCACAAAAGTGAGTACACCCCTCACATTTTTGTAAATATTGTATTATATCTTTTCATGTGACAACACTGAAGAAATGACACTTTGCTACAATGTAAAGTAGTGAGTGTACAGCTTGTATAACAGTGTAAATTTGCTGTCCCCTCAAAATAACTCAACACACAACCATTAATGTCTAAACCGCTGGCAACAAAAGTGAGTACACCCCTAAGGGAAAATGTCTAAATTGGGCCCAAAGTGTCAATATTTTTTGTAGCCACCATTATTTTCCAGCACTGCCTTAACCAAGGATCCTCAAACTATGGCCCACCAGATGTTCAGGAACTACAATTCCCATCATGCCTTGTCATGTCTGTGAATGTCAGTTTTACAATGCCTCATGGGATGTGTAGTTCTTTAACAGCTGGAGGGCCATAGTTTGAGGATCCATGGCCTTAACCCTCTTGGGCATGGAGTTCACCAAAGCTTCACAGGTTGCCACTGGAGTCCTCTTCCACTCCTCCATGATGACATCACAGAGCTGGTGGATGTTAGAGACCTTGCGCTCCTCCACCTTCTGTTTGAGGATGCCCCGCAGATGCTCAATAGGGTTTAGGTCTGGAGACATGCTTGGCCAGTCCATCACCTTTACCCTCAGCTTCTTTAACAAGGCAGTGGTCATCTTGGAGGTGTGTTTGGGGTCGTTATCATGTTGGAATTCTGCCCTGTGGCCCAGTCTAAGAAGGGAGGGGATCATGCTCTGCTTCAGTATGTCACAGTACATGCTGGCATTCATGGTTCCCTCAATGAACTGTAGCTCCCCAGTGCCGGCAGCACTCATGCAGCCCCAGACCATGACACTCTCACCACCATGCTTGACTGTAGGCAAGACACACTTGTCTTTGTATTCCTCACCTGGTTGCCGCCACACACGCTTGACACCATCTGAACCAAAGAGGTTTATCTTGGTCTCATCAGACCACAGGACATGGTTCCAGTAATCCATGTCCTTAATCTGCTTTTCTCCAGCAAACTGTTTGCAGCTTTTCTTGTGCATCATCTTTGGAAGCAGATTCCTTCTAAAGATGCAATATGATGCAGTGTGCAGCGTGGCATATGATCTGAGCACTGACAGGCTGACCCCCGCCCCTTCAACCTCTGCAGCAATGCTGGCAGCTTTCATACGTCTATTTCCCAAAGACAACCTCTGGATATGACGCTGAGCACATGCACTCAACTTCTTTGGTCGATCATAGCGAGGCCTGTTCTGAGTGGAACCTGTCCTTTTAAACCTCTCTATGGTCTTGGCCACTGTGCTGTAGCTCAGTTTCAGGGTCTTGGCAATCGTGGAGCAACAATTCCTTTTTTCAGATCCTCAGTGAGTTCTTTGCCATGAGGTGCCATGCTGAACTTTGACCAGTATGAGAGAGTGAGAGCGATAACACCAAATTTACACACAAGTTTCCCATTCACACCTGAGACCTTGTAACACTAATGAGTTACATGACACCAGGGAGGGAAAATGGCTAATTGGGCTAAATTTGGACATTGTCACTTAGAGGTCCTTTTTTCCCCACAAATAGAGCACAAATGGGCAGGAAGGGAGTGAAAGTGCACTGTATTGAAGTGGTTAAGACTCTCCAAGTCAATTTCCAGCTTCACAGTGTCAGAACCTATAAGCTGACCCGTCAACACTGTAAGTGCGTTCCTGAATTTTAGTGCATCCTCCAAGTGAGTCACCAGGCCCTTCTGAGAGACCGGCCTTCTTCCTGGCTTTCTCCAGCAAGGGGCCTCCCCTGGGTCTCCTCCATGTCACAGCTTCCCCCAGAGAAGGCAGGACAGCTTCAGGACCACTTTAGCACCCAGACCAGACTATTGGGCCTCAGCCCAGGGAAGAGAGAGAGCTTGTCCCAAATATTTATATCCTCCCTAGCATGAAACCAGTGGCATAAACCTCCTAATGGATTTGTTGAAGGAAATATAAATATTCATAACTTCGTTATGTATGTGAAATTTCATACCATGACCTGTGATACCAGTGACATCTACTGGCGACAGTGAGAAATGACAAGCCAACTTAAAGCGGAGTTCCAGCCTAACCGTGCACTCACCTGTCCCACGGTCCAGCGATGCGCCGTCTTCTCCCTCTCTGCTCTGCGGCGCCGGCATCACTGATGTGGGCACCCGGCTGTGACAGTTTGTGGCTTCACAGCCGGGTACGCACTGCGCATGCACGAGTTGCGCTATGCGTCGTGAATGGCCGGCAATCTTCTGGGACCTCTGACGTGTCCCAGAAGATTGCAGGGAGGGAGGGAGAGAGGAGAACTTCCGCTCAGGGCGCCGCGGTGCTCCGAGCGGAAGTGGGAGCGGGTACCTGTCAAAACTAGGTACCCGCTCCCCCCCCCCCAAAAAATGACATGCCAAATGTGGCATGTCAGGGGGTTAGGACTATTTAAAGCGGAAGTTCCACTTTTGGGTGGAACTCCGCTTTAAGCTTGGGGAAAAAGCAGATGAAAAACTATACAATCAGTCCAAGGAAACTACAGCCCAGCTAAAAACTAAATTGACTATGTTTAGGACAAGGGGGCTAAAAAACAAATCTGCAATAGTTTGCTTTTATATCTGCCTAGAGTTCGGCTTTAATCCTTTGACTGGTAATGGCACATCCTAAACATCATGCCACTTAAAGGGGTAAAAGAAGCTCTGCAGCCAATTACCTGGATCAGTGTGTGAACCCCCCAATCACCACCCCCCCCCCCCCTCCCCACGTGGTACCCGGGACTACAACAGATACTTTCTGCATTGGGAATGGTAGCAAATGGGGGAATATCCATTTCTGGATCTGCCCTGTGCCCTGTGATGAGTGAACCTGGAAGTGCTCAGCTCTAAGCACTTCCGGGTTAAGTGCTGTCATAACCTGGCTGGAAAAACAAGGAGATTGAGCCCTGTTTGCGTTTGATCCTTCTTGACTGGGTTTAAAAAATTTAATGATAAGTAAATTGCAGCGGCTGCTAATGGACACTATAAGATGCTCACAGTGAAATCAGAGTAAGCAATTTTAGTAAGGACCTTTCATAAGATATGTCTATCATTATGACAACTTTGCCTAGGCTGAGATAATGTCATCAGTCTGCTGCAGACAGGGAAAGCATTTCTTCAGTCTCTCCTCCCCCAGTGAGCAAGTCAAAAGGTGAGAGACTGGAGCAGGCACTTATCTGTGTCAGACATTTGCGGAACTGCACAGGGACCATTATTTACACCAGTGTGTCATCCCTGACCAGGCATTTCAGTCCAGGAAGCAGATGGTGACCCTGGACGATGCCTGAACAAAGATGGTGCCATCCTTCTGGCGAAAAGGCATTGTCAGGGGGAGTGCTCTGATCTTTCCCTGAGGTGATAAATTCCTGGATGTGTTACAGAGACTCATTAATCATCATGCTGCACTTAAAATAATAGACATGTCTTACATTGCTTACTCTGATTTCATTGCACATCGTGAACATCTCACAGTGTGCAGTGAAATCAGAGTAAGCAATTTCAATACAGGACCTAGCATCATATATTCCTAATGTTTTAAGTGCAGCATGTTGAGTAATGTAACACGTCTGAATGGTACATAAACACAGCGAGGAAAGAGCAGGGTCAAAGCAAGCAAGCAAGTCACACACAGTAATTTACTGAGCAGATACAAGCTGGGTCAAGCAAGAGCACACAAGTAGCTTCTGCTATCACAAGCACTCTTGGTGTGTACAACAGGTACTATGAACAGCAGGGAGCTGACCAGTCACCGTCATTTTCAGGTAGGCGCTGTCTCAGGTGAGTTTTGTTCAGCCTTAAAGGGACAGCTTGAATCCTGGTACTGTCACTGAGCCCTGCTCTCTGCATTACATACTACATACCTCTGAACTCTGCATTACATACTACTGACCTCTGAACTCTGCAATATATACTTCTGGCCTCTGAACTCTGCATTACATACTACAGACCTCTGAACTCTGCATTACATACTACAGACCTCTGAACTCTGCATTACATACTACAGGCCTCTCAACTCTGCCTTACATACTACAGACCTCTGAACTCTGCATTGCATACTACAGACCTCTGAACTCTGTATTGCATACTACTGGCCTTTGAAATCTGCATTACATACTACAGACCTCTCAAGTCTGCATTACATACTACTGACCTCTGAACTCCGCATTACATACTACTGACCTCTGAACTCTGCATTACATACTACAGACCTCTGAACTCTGCATTACATACTACTGAACTCTGCATTACATACTACTGACCTCTGAACTTTGCATTACATACTACTGAACTCTGCATTACATACTACTGGCCTCTGAACTCTGCATTACATACTACAGACCTCTAAACTCTGCATTACATGCTACAGACCTCTGAACTCTGTATTACATACAACTGACCTGTGAACTCTGCATTACATACTACTGAACTCTGCATTACATACTACTGGCCTCTGAACTCTGCATTACATACTACTGAACTCTGCATTACATTCTACTGAACTCTGCATTACATACTACTGACCTCTGAACTCTGAATTACATTCTACTGACCTCTGAACTCTGTATTACATACAACTGACCTCTGAACTATGCATTACATACTACTGAACTCTGCATTACATACTACTGACCTCTGAACTCTGCATTACATACTACAGACCTCTGAACTATGCATTATATACTACTGGCCTCTAAACTCTGCATTATATACTATAGACCTCTGAACTCTGCATTACTTTTTACTGAGTCCTGCTATCTCCAATACATACAACTGACCTCTGAACTACATTCTCCTGACCTTTGCACCCCGCATGACATTTCTGATCTCTAAGTTCTACGTTACTTACTACTAACCCCTGAACTCTGCATTATATACTATTGACCTCTGCACACTGCGTTATTTACTACTGGCCTCTGAACCCTGCATTACATACTACTGACCTCTGCACTCTGTATTACCTACAACTGACCCCTTAACTCTCTGTTACATACTACTGAGCTCTGATATACATTCTACTGACCTCTGCACCTTGCATTACCTAATTGGGGTTCTGGGTGACATCTTTGACCAAATATGTAAGCTGAGAGTACTGGAAGAGCCCTGTTATAGTGTTTCCAAGTGACTGTGAGTTCCATTTCCTAGTTCCTGTATCCTCGAGCATTCCTGTGCCTCCAGTGATCCCTGGACCTTGGTGCCTCCAGAGAGTCTGTCATTCCCTCATTCCTGTGTACCCAGCACACTGGTGCTGCAATAGGCCCTTAACTCTGTTTTTCTGTGATCCTAGTGTCTCATTGCTTCCATTAACCTCTGCGCACTCAGTAACCCCTGCACTATGTGTCTCTGGTGACCCCTAGTCCCCCAGTGTCTTCAAGTCCAGTGTCCGAGAGTTTCCGTGTCCCAGAGTTCCCATGTTCCTACCTCTCCAGTTATTGACTTCAGCCCTGTATCTGACCACGCTTGTCCCTTGACTGCTCTGACATTTGGCCTGGCCCCAATTTTAACCAAATATTGCTTATTGAGTTGATACTTCATTCTGGTTCTTTCCATGGTCAGCTACTGTCTGCACAGAGCAATTCTAAGGGCTGCAACCTGGGAGTTGTCCATCAAGTCTATCACTCCATGCCAAGTGTGTTGTTGAATACTAGGCAACTTGTTAGACATTGTGTGTTGGCCCTTTTTCAGGGCCCACACCTCCACCAATTGCACAGACGGCCCAGAGGGTCTGCAATTCCAATTGTTTGTAATACATCTAAAGCCCCACTGTAATAAAAACACTTAAAATTGAGGTTGGGACAGCATCAGCAGATAAGTTTAACTCCAAAGGATCAATGAGACCCTTCATAAGGCTCAGGACAATTCTAAGGGCTGCAACCTGGGGGCTGTCCCTCAGTTAAGTTCATCACTCCATGCCAAGCGTGTTGGTGAATACTGGGCAACTCCCTAGACCTTGTGCTTTGGCCCTTTTTCAGGGCTCACACCTCCACTAATTGCACAGATGGCTCAGATGGTCCACAGTCCCACAGCTAGTAATAAATCCAAAGCCCCACTGTAATAAAAACTCTTGAAATGAAGGTTGGGGAAACATCTGCACAGAGCATTGCTAAGGGCTGCAACCTGGATGTGTCCCTCAGTAAAGTCCATCACTCCATGCCAAGTGTGTTGGTGAATACTGGGCAACTCCTTAGACCTTGTGCGTTGGCCCTTTTTCTGGACCCACACCTCCACAAATTGCACAGATGGCTCAGAGGGTCTGCAATCCCACAGTCTGTAATACATCTAAAGCCCCACTGTAATAAAAACTCTTGAAATGGAGGTTGGGACAACATCAGCAGATAAGTTCAACTCCAAAGGATCAATGAGACCCTTCGTAAGGCTCAGGACAATTATAAGGGCTGCAACCTGGGAGCTGTCCCTCAGTTAAGTTCATCACTCCATGCCAAGTGTGTTGGTGCACTCCATGCCATGTGCATTGGTGAATACTGGGCAACTCCTTAGACCTTGTGCTTTGGCCATTTTCAGGGCTCACACCTCCACCAATTGCACAGATGGCCCAGATGGTCCACAGCCCCACAGCTAGTAATAAATCCAAAGCCCCACTCTAATAAAAAGACTTGAAATGGAGGTTGGGTCAGTTCATCACTCCATGCCAAGTGTGTTGGTGCACTCCATGCCAAGTGTGTTGGTGAATACTGGGCAACTCCTTAGACCTTGTGCTTTGGCCCTTTTTCAGGGCACCAATTGCACAGATGGCCCAGATGGTCCGCAGCCCCACAGCTAGTAATAAATCCAAAGCCCCACTCTAATAAAAACACTTGAAATGGAGGTTGGGTCAGTTCATCACTCCATGCCAAGTGTGTTGGTGCACTCCATGCCAAATGTGTTGGTGAATACTGGGCAACTCCTTAGACCCTGTGCTTTGGCCCTTTTTCAGGGCACCAATTGCACAGATGGCCCAGATAGTCCGCAGCCCCACAGCTAGTAATAAATCCAAAGCCCCACTCTAATAAAAACACTTGAAATGGAGGTTGGGTCAGTTCATCACTCCATGCCAAGTGTGTTGGTGAATACTGGGCCACTCCTTAGACCTTGTGCTTTGGCCCTTTTTCAGGGCACCAATTGCACAGATGGCCCAGATAGTCCGCAGCCCCACAGCTAGTAATAAATCCAAAGCCCCACTCTAATAAAAACACTTGAAATGGAGGTTGGGTCAGTTCATCACTCCATGCCAAGTGTGTTGGTGAATACTGGGCCACTCCTTAGACCTTATGCTTTGGCCCTTTTTCCGGGCACCAATTGCACAGATGGCCCAGATAGTCCGCAGCCCCACAGCTAGTAATAAATCCAAAGCCCCACTCTAATAAAAACACTTGAAATGGAGGTTGGGTCAGTTCATCACTCCATGCCAAGTGTGTTGGTGAATACTGGGCCACTCCTTAGACCTTGTGCTTTGGCCCTTTTTCAGGGCACCAATTGCACAGATGGCCCAGATGGTCCGCAGCCCCACAGCTAGTAATAAATCCAAAGCCCCACTCTAATAAAAAAACACTTGAAATGAAGGTTGGGGCAACATCTGCACAGAGCACTTCTTCTAAGGGCTGCAACCTGGGAGTTGTCCCTCAGTAAAGCCCATTATTCCATGCAAAGTGCTCTGGTGAATACTGGGCAACTACTTAAACGATGCCCCCTTGACCCTTTTTTAGGGCCTACACCTCCATCGATTGCACAGATAATCCGGAGGGTCCACAGTCCCACACTTCATAATAAATCTAAAGCCCCATTGTAATAAAAACAATTTGAAATAAAAGTTGGTGGAACATCAACAGATAAGTTCAACTCCAAAGGATCAATGAGGCTTTCATAAGGCTCAGGACATAACTAAAAGATCTTTTTGTATTTATAGGCAAGATTCCGATGTCCAGCTGAAAGAACAATATTCCAGCTCTGATCGGTTTCTTATGCTTACATCTCTCAATGAAAGAAAAAAAAATAAAAATAAGACGGCTCTACCCATGTCATCTCCTAATCCGTCTCTCTCTGAAAAGTTTGCTTTACAGTTTATAAGTCACATCCTGGCAAGCTCAGACTCAATATTTTAAGAATAATGTGAATCCTCTAAGACTTGGAAAGAAAACTTGATATCATGTAAGACACAACTTGCTGCTCTGGAGTCTCGGCTGATGAAAACCATAACTGAGCTGCTGGCTCGGCGCGGCTCGAGACTTTCCCGGGAACTCGAAGAAATTGCGCTAATGTTATACCTTAGAATGTTTTGCGGTTTATGACGATGGGCCAGCTGGAGGGAAAATGGTCCCAGTGATTTTAACCTTCGTGTTTTTCCTTTGCTGAGGATTGAGAAGGTGGATTTGTGATGTTGTTAATAAAGAATGCATTGAGCAAACTGAAACTTAGAGCAAATGTATTTATACATTCATTCACTCATTGATTTATGTAAGAAAAATCTTATTTTAATTTGTAAATAAAGCTGTGCTTTGGCAATACAATACCCCACACCTCTTCTAACTAATCTAAATGCCCTAAATAATTACTTAGTGTCATTAAACCCACATCCTTAAAAACTGTCAGTACATACTGTATTCCCCCTCATAGTCACTTAGTCACTATGGGATTTGTTTTCTGTATTCTGCAATAAATCTGGTTGATCCTGTTGTTCACTGTCCCTCCCTTCTTGTCTGTGTCCCCACTGCAGTCTGAGATTGTGAAGACCAGTCGTTGCCACATCTACTGAGCATGCTCCAGTTTCAGTTGCCTTCTAAGCTGTTTATTTCCTCCTATTTTTTTTATCTGTGCAGCCACACATGTGGGCGTTTACACTCTGGCATGACAGCCCCAGTGGCGGCTGGTGCTCCATGGGCCTGGGGGGGGGGGGGGTCCGCAGACAGACCACACCATATACACCCCCCCGCCCCGGACCACACCAGCACGCACACAATAGCCCCCCCCCCGGCCGCTGGCTCGCTCACCCCATGTAAAGGGCAGGCAGCAGCAGCGGCGGCGGCTTCCCCCTCGGTCTCCTGTGTCTCCTCCCTCCCCCTCCTCCTTGGCCAATGGCATGGCCTCTCCTTTCGGCCAATCGGGAAATGGGTCTCAGGACCCGCTTCCTGATTGGCCAGGAGGAGGATACGTGTCACGATAGAGAATATTCATTCTCTATTGTCACACAACTGGGTGCGCTCAGGGCGCACTGCTCTCCCCCCCCCCCCCCCCCCGAGCCCACCCTTTTTTGAAGCCTATTACAGCCTCTGGCTCTAATCTCGTGTTTTAAAAAAACCCCATTGGAATCAATGCATCCGGTGCACTGAATGTAGATTAGGGGGCTGGACGCATTCATGGGGGGGTGGAGCCCCCAATGGACGGGCCGCCACTGGACAGCCCACTCCCTCCCAACTCCTCCATGCCCACTAAATAGCTCTACACTATGGGGGGCACACTATGTTGATTGATGGAGACGTCGCCTCCCTGTAATTCTAAGCACATACAAATTATAGACTCAGGCTGGAGGGGGCATGAAACGGGCTGTGAGTGGCAGAACCTTCCCCTAGATAGCCCACACCATGTTTTTGCACAAAAAATAACAAAAATGTGCGTTCAAATATATATTTGTATGATGGTTTCAAACATTTATTTGATATGAATTATTTATTTTTCCTTCGTATTCTGAAGGCTAAAGGCTACTTTATTCTTCATTATTTTTATTGGAAAAAACAATTGTATAGAGAAAAGTTAGGAACTCAAATCAATGGAAATACAATTACATTGCATTCTTTTATATTACAATCACAACCATACAAAATCTAAGGAAACAATGTAGAAAAAGTACACTCAAAAGTGGGGCTGGAAAAAAATATATAAAGGTGTAAAAAAAAAAAAAAAAACCTGTAAGTAGACTATAGGTGTCCTACATTTTTTTCCACTGCAGTTGATATTAGTACAAAAATTCATTCTTTTTTAAATGTTTTTTTTTTTTTTTTGGTTAAGAGCATCAAATTAAGCAAATGTGTTTCAGGGGAAAGGCCTTCTTTTCTCAGGCCTTGAGCAGTGGATGTTAATAGAATCATGATGAGATGTATGGGAAGGCCGATGTTAGGGCCTAATATGAACTTCCGGCAGGTTCCTACGTTTTTCCAGGGGTTCCAAATATTAGAATTCGAAAACAGCCAGTTATGTTGTGTTAATTCCACTATAAGCACTGCAAAATCTATCATAGACTTTTTTTTAGAACCCTGATATATATATTTACTTTACACAAGCTAAAATAATTCAACTAGTGAACCCATCTTAACATACATTTCTTGTTTTCCCTGCCAATCAGACTAATCTATACAGTGCCAGATTTATCAGAGGGCAAAAGGGCCAACTGCCCTGGGACCCCTGAAAGAAGGGGCCCTCCTCTATACAAAAAAAAATATAAAACAATAAAAAATAAAATAATAATAATCATAATAAATAATAAAATAAATAATACAAAATAAAATAATGACAATAATAATAATAATAATAATAATAATAAAATATCTAATAATAATCAGACTCTGCTCTATACAGTGCCAGATTTATCAGGGGACCAAAGTGGCAACTGCCCTGGGACCCCTGACAGAAAGGGCCCTCCTCTATACAAAATGAATATAAAACAATAAAAATAAGGAAATAATATTAATAATAATAATAATACATAATAAAAATATTATTAATAATAATAATAATAATAATAATAATAATAATAATAACAATAAAATATATACAATAATCAGACTCTGCTGTATATAGTGTGAGATTTATAAGAAGGCAAAAGGGACAACTTCCCTGGGACCCCTGACAGAAAGGGCCCCTCCTCTATACAAAAAAATATAAAACAATAATAATAATTAAAAAATAATAATAATAATATTAATCAGACTCTGCTGTATACAGTGCCAGATTTATAAAGTGGCAACTGCCCTGGGACCCCTAACAGAAGGGCCCCCACCTATACAAAAATACAAAGTAATATAAAATAATATAAAATGTATAATAGTAGCAATAACAATAAAATACATTTAAAAAAAAAATGTATACACTAATTACAATAATAATAATAATAATAATACTGTACATGAAATACATAATAATAATAAAAAAACACTTTTTTTTAATTAAATGTATCTTGGACCCCCAGAACCAGAAGTGCTCCAGGCCCCCTGAGTTTTAAATCTGTCCCTAGCTCTATACAGTTGACACTTGAGAAATGAGCATGCATGCTCTGTACGAGCCCTGCGCATGCTCAGAAACACATTCTGTTCTCCCCTCTTCGGTGACGTCACACGCCAGCTGGCGTTGCGGCCCACACTGCTCTCCACGTAGCCTGCTTCCGGAATCATACTACACTGGCTGGCGGGATTCCGACGTTGGATGACGGCTGTGTATTCCATGCTCGGACGCCTTTACCTTTCTGCTGGATCGTCACCTCTTCCTATGAGCCTTTAAATTCCCTGATCTTATGTGAGTCTACATTTGGCTGATTGCCTTTTTTATGTCAATAAACTGCTACACTTAGAGGCGCTCTTCTGTTTTTCCTTTGTAGCTGTATACAGTAGGCATGCTTACAGGAGGGGAGAGCAGAGTGATGACATATTACTAAGTTGCTAACCAATCAGCAGGCTGGGGTCACAGTTGCATTGTATGTCTTGGACCTGGCTTCTACTTCTATAGTAAGTATAGTATAGTACTGGCCATTCCAGGCTGGCGAGAGGCTGACTACACTATACTTCGAGGGGATTGAGGTGTTTGTATAGATCACATAGGTGGTCACCAACCCTTGTCAACCAAGAGATGAACTTGTCCTCTTGCAGCTCAGAGGTATCCATATGACTACCACATAACCCCTTAAAGGCTCCACCCCCCTTTTACCCCATTAAGACACAAGACACAAGGTGGAGCTAAATGGCCTTCCGGCCTTTTATTAAACAACATACGTAAATAATAAATAACAGTAACATAAACCAAAGCTATATGTCCCCAGCCACAGAACACCACCTAGGGGACATTACCACTTGTCCTGCAGACCCTACAGGTCTAACACTACCTGGTCCCTCTCATTGGACCACACTCAACCAGAGGACACCATACCAACGATGGTTCCCCACTTGTATCACACCAACAGACTTTTAACCCCATAAAAGGGATCCCAACAGCCATTTCCGTACCTACCCTTCCAACCGATTACCCTATGTCAGGGAGGGAGGGTGGAACGTTCATCCAATGGCTCCCCAGGGCCAGCCCTACCATAGGTCCCGCTGGGTCCATTGGACCCAGGCAGAACTTTGAGAGGGTCAGCAAATTGACGCCCAAAATTTTTCTTCCAGCTGTTTTGTGTGTCATCTGTTTGCGGCGCATTATGGGCGGCATTTCCCCATCTCATACTACTGCCATAGTGCAAACTGGTGATGAGGAATCGGAGTGTCTCCTCCAAGGAACGTCCCTCACATGATCGTGGTGTGCGCAATGACATCGGCGAACTCCATCTCACGCAGGGCAGGCTGGATTTTCTAGGGTGGTGGCCACAGGGTGGTGGCAGATTTTCTAGGGTGGTGGCAGATTTTCTAGGGTGGTGCCCACAGGGTGGCGGCAGATTTTCTAGGGTGGTGGCAGATTTTCTAGGATGGTGGCCACAGGGTGGTGGCAGATTTTCTAGGGTATTGGCAGATTTTCTAGGATGGTGGCCACAGGGTGGTGGCAGATTTTCTAGGGTATTGGCAGATTTTCTAGGATGGTGGCCACAGGGTGGCGGCAGATTTTCTAGGGTGGTGGCAGACTTTCTAGGATGGTGGCCACAGGGTGGCGGCAGATTTTCTAGGGTGGCGGCAGACTTTCTAGGATGGTGGCCACAGGGTGGTGGCAGATTTTCTAGGGTGGTGCCCACAGGGTGGCGGCAGATTTTCTAGGGTGGTGGCAGATTTTCTAGGATGGTGGCCACAGGGTGGTGGCAGATTTTCTAGGGTAGTGGTAGATTTTCTAGGATGGTGGCCACAGGGTGGCGGCAGATTTTCTAGGGTGGTGGCAGACTTTCTAGGATGGTGGCCACAGGGTGGCGGCAGATTTTCTAGGGTGGTGGCAGACTTTCTAGGATGGTGGCCACAGGGTGGCGGCAGATTTTCTAGGGTGGTGCCCACAGGGTGGCGGCAGATTTTCTAGGGTGGTGGCAGATTTTCTAGGATGGTGCCCACAAGAAGGCCGCAGATTTTCTAGGGTGGTGCCCACAGGGCGGTGACAGATTTTCTAGGGTGGTGGCCACAGGAGTGACAGGAGGACTGAGGACAGACAGCGGGTGTTTGGTGGACCGGTCCGGTAGTGAGTTATGGAAGAAGATAACAGTGTATATAATATTTTCAAAATGTCATATTTATGTAAAATAATGGATGTTGGGGCCTTTTGGTGGGCGTGATTTTTTAATTTTTTTTGAGGGGATGGGAAGGGGCAGCATTTCATTCTTGGACCCAGGCAGCACAATGTCTTGGGCCAGCCCTGTACCACCCCTTCCTACAATCTTTTCTTCTATGCTCCTCCCCATTACCCCGTCTACTCAACCAATCATGTAAGTAAGACTCCCACCTCTCTCCTTTGTACATTTACTCTCTGCTGTCTGGTTCCTCTTCCACCCTGTCATGCCAGCCCTACGCTTCATTCGTTCCTCCTAGTTTTGGGGCTTCCTTCCATAGCTGTGTACAGCAAAATCCGGATCAGATTAAACCCAATACCCATTTTGGGAGGGGTGGGGTTTTTAAAAAGGACCAACTTACATAGTGCAAGCCAACAAAATACATTCATGTGAAAATGGAAACCCCCTTTAAGAAAGGTCAGACATTGACGAGCGATGAGCGAGCCTTGACACCCTATTGGCGGAGCACCGAAGACGTAAAGGTGAGGGACTTAGTTAAGCTCCAGGCGGTGAAAATCCATTTATGAACCGGACTGACCCCCGGAAAGGACACCTGTCAGGATAAGATCCTTTGATGATTGGTACGGTGTCCTCAGTATATCTTCCTAAACGCATTCAAGGCTTCACCGGCTGAAACGCCGAGACTCTACAGCTTATTTCAGGTAATCGGCATTTTGATGAACGTGCCAGGATTCATCGTTCAGTAATCTGGTTGTTTGCAATGGATCACTGCACTGCGCACGCTTCTCTTTGACTGAATGAGCTCGTGTTTGATAACTATAAAAGAAATCTCAGTAATAGGACCGGTGCTGGCGCGCTGTAGTGTGCCGGGGGTTTATATGTACTGGAAATGTCCTTATGTTGTGAAATAGTTTCGAAACATTCAGCCACGTAATATTGATCTTAGAATGAGTTTTTACACACCAGCTGAAAGCTGAAATCAGGCCTGCAGATGAAGTACTTTGATTTAGGGGCGTAACTACAGGGGTTGCAATTGCAACCGGGCCCCATGCTCCGGGGGGCCTGTGCGGCTCCTGTACACCTGGATAGGAGGGGCGGCGGGGGCAGCATGTAGAGAAATCACTGTCCTTCTTTTTCCTCCTGTAGCTGCAGGAGGAAAATGGAGGAGATTGGTTCCTCTGTATGCTTCCCCCGCCACTCCTCCTATCCAGTTCACTTGTGTTCTGCTGTCTCTGGGCCCCTGTGTGCTCCCCTGGTCCCCCCTACTGTGCTGCCCCCCCCCCCACTGTGCTCCCTTCCCTCTTCTGCTGTATCTGGGCCCCTGTGCGCTCCCCTGGTCCCCCCCTGCTGTGCTGCCCCCCCCCACTGTGCTCCCTTCCCTCTTCTGCTGTCTCTGGGCTCCTGTGTGCTCCCCTGGTCCCCCCTACTGTGCTGCCCCCCCCCCACTGTGCTCCCTCCCCTCTTCTGCTGTCTCTGGGCCCCTGTGTGCTCCCCTGGTCCCCCCCTACTGTGCTGCCCCCCCCCACTGTGCTCCCTTCCCTCTTCTGCTGTCTCTGGGCCCCTGTGTGCTCCCCTGCCCCCCCCCCCCAACTGTGCTGCCCCCCCCACTGTGCTCTCTTCCCTCTTCTGCTGTCTCTGGGCCCCTGTGTGCTCCCCTGGTCCCCCCCTACTGTGCTGCCCCCCCCTGTGCTGCCCCCCCCCCCACTGTGCCCCCTTCCCTCTTCTGCTGTCTCTTCGCCCCTGTGTGCTCCCCTGCCCCCCCCCCCTACTGTGCTGCCTTCCCTCTACTGCTTTCTCTGGGCCCCTGTGTGCTCCCCTGGTCCCCCCCTACTGTGCTGCCCCCCCCCCCACCTCTCCTGCCGACTGCTGCAGGGGATGTGTCACAATAGAGAACCAGGAAGGGGTCGGTAAATATGTAATTTACCAGCTCCTTCCTTTTCCAAATGGACAGAGTTATAGTCAGTGACATTGTAAAAAAAAAATAAAATAAAATGATAAAAAATAATACAATTTAAATACCAAAAAAATAAAAACTACTGACACCAGTGGGTGAACTTCCAGGATCGCAAAGGTCACACTTGCGACCAGGCCCTGGCATTCCACCACCGTGGGGAGGCCCCAAGATGGAAGGAAGGGGGCCCACTGCAGAACTTGTGAAACGGTCCCACTGCAGGACCAGAATAAAGGGCCCCGCAATGAGAGTACAGGGCCCCAGGACCAGTGGGAAGAGCCCCAGGCTTGAAGCGTAGGGCCCCGGCCAGGGGTCTGGGGGGTCCTTCATGGTTTCTTGCACCGGGGCTCTGAAGATTCTAGTTACACCTCTGCCTTGATTGATGTTCAGGAGAAACTTAGAGCAGGCAGGAGATGGGAGAGTGGCCCATGGCCTTTAGAAATAGGTCCGGCTTCCAAATTCTATGCAGCTATATTATTCTGGATCGAAAAATGAAAGTAATCGTAAGAAATAAAAAAAACGGAAGAAACAAATCGCGGCAAAATCACGCAAACAAAATTGCGGGGCGCGTGTAGTTCCGGAACTGATTTTGTGTGACAGACGTCCCGTGATTTTGTTTGTAACACGAATGGGGTGCCATTGAAAAAAACGGGATTGCAAGCACGTCCTGCGTTTTGCGGCGATTTGGGAATCGCGGGCGGAACCCCGATCCAGAACGCCTAGTCGTAAATGGAGCCTAGCATGTTTGTAAGGAATAAAAAAAACAAACATGCTAGGCTCCATTTACGACTAGGCGTTCCGGATCGGGGTTCCGCCCACGATTCCCAAATCGCCGCAAAACGCGGGATGCACCTGCGATCCCGTTACTTTTAATGGCACCCCAATTGCATCGTGATTTTGTCACGACTGTCACCTGACAAATTGCGGCAAAATCACACAAACAAAATCACAGGACGCATGTAGTTCCGGAACTTCTTTTGTGTGACAGGCGTCCCGTGATTTTGTTTGTGGCACAATTGGGGTGCCATTGAAAGAAATGGGATCGCAAGTGCGTCCTGCGTTTTGCGGCGATTTGGGAATCGTGGGCGGAACCACGATCCGGAACGCCTAATTGTAAATGAAGCCTAGCATGTTTGTTTTTTTGTATTTTTTCTTCCTTACAAACATGCTAGTCTCCATTTACGCCTAGGCGTTCTGGATCGCGGTTCCGCCTGAAATTCCCGAATCGCCGCAAAACGTAGGACGCGGTTGAGATCCCGTTTCTTTCAATGACACCCCAATCGCGCCACAAACAGAATCACTCCTGTCACACAAAAGAAGTTTGGCATATTCACCCTGAGCTCTACATGACCTGATATTATAGGGGGGGGGGGGGGTTACACGCTGCAGGAACTTATCTACCATTGGAAATGTATTTTGAGGGGGGAGGGTATTTTTGCTAGTATTGATAATTTGGGGGGTATTCATGCTAGAAGGAGGGATGGGGGGGCAATTTGCTGGGATGGGGGACTTGGAGGGAGGGAGGATGTGTACCTGGAGGGGAAATTTGAATGGTAGAGGATTTGGGGGGGGCACATTTGTGTTTGGGGGATGGGGGGGGGGCAAAGATTTGTGTTGGGAGGGGGGATTTCAGAAGGGGGTGGATTTGTGCTGGGAGGAGGGGGGCTTTATGCTTGGGGGTAAGCATGAAGATTAGCGCTCAATTCTTATTTTATTTTTTTATTTTTTTGTTGGGGGGAATTTTTCTGAGATGTAATTCTAATACATCTTGGGGGGGGGGGCAGTTTGGCATGTTCACCCTGGGCTCTACATGAACTTGTCCTGGCACTGTCTGCCAGTCTTGGCTCCACCCTGCAAACCCCCCCCCCCCCAAGCCGTTTGCTATAGGGGCACTTGTGTGGGCTCACTCCCAAGCTGGCTCTGTGTGTCTTTAGACACACAGAGCTCGGCCCCACCCCCACTCCCTCCTCCCTGGCTGTGGTTGACAGCAGGGGGAGCCAATCAGGAGGGAGAGCCTCTGCTCCCATGCACAGCACTGGATTGAGATCGGGCTCAGGCATAGGCATGCGCACAGGGTGTGCCAGGTGTGCCTGGGCACACCCTAATCACCCCTTGTGGTGCAGATTACCCCTGTTTAGACCCCTGATATTTCACCAAAGCTCCCTAACTGTGCTTACAAAAAAAAAAATTTTTTAAAAAAGAATAAAAAATAACAATAAAACTACAGACACCGATCTCTACCCTACTGACACCATCAGTATATACACATGGATATGTGTTTGGGCTTTGGGGTGCACACCCTAATGCAATAGGCTGCGCACATCTATGGGCTCAGGTAGGTAAAGCGGGGGAGGAAGGGGGGGGGGTTTACCTTAATGCATAGAAATGTTCTGCCGCATCCAGCCCCCTTCTGCTATATACTGAATGCTGCACCTGTCCCTCCTGGGCGCTCCAAGGCCCCCCGTTCCCACCATGCAGGTGAGATGGAGCATGCACATTAATGTACGGCACATGTAGGGCAGCCCAATCATTTCCATTGGCTGCCCTACTCATGAGAAACATGGAAAAATAAGTCCCTGACCCCTTTTCAGGACCATGGCACCATGTGCTTTGGTGCATGCAGAAACGCATGCATTAGCAGATGCATGGGGGAGACATTTAGGAAATGAATGACAACGCTGCACGTCTACTGAAGGGCAGCACGTTTCTGTGCAGGTCAGGAAAACGCAGGATTTTGCACACATTCTTTGATATGCACAAATGGGCACGTAGGCTTAAGCACCTGGAGGGACGCACTGCAGCGGAACGGCCCATTAAGGAGCCTTGATGTGCTTCCTTTGTTTATTAGACTATTGCACTGGAGTTTTTCTTTGAGGGTAGATTTAAAGATTTCTCAATTCACTTGGATGTGTAGCATTCGCCAGGCTTGCCGCCCGCTGATCGCTACAAGTTGGGTGGACTTTGCAAAGCATCACGGCTGCGGCATGTAAACGCCGCCATCCACTGGCTATCGCAGCTTAAGGGGGAGCAGTTGGCGGGCAGGAAAAAAAATGCGGCGCATCAATGCATTTTTTTTTTGCCACCCCCCCAACTAAACGTAGCCTAAATCTGACCTTCGTGCTGCTAAAAAAGACACAAGTTATCCACTTACGGACCGCCAGGCGTGTATTTACGTTGGTACTTTGACGTTAAATACCGGGGTTATGGCAGCAGATAGCTGCCATAAACCCCCCCCCCCCTCCGTATTTTTTTAAAATGCATATTGCCATGTTCCCCTGGGGCTCTAGGTGACCTTGCCTTGGCACTGGCAGAAAAGAAGCATTGCAGTGGACAGCTCTGGATGGTGGTGAATATTGAAGTTAAAGCGTCTTCTGGGCATCACTTAATGTGGAAGACCGAGGACATCTAATGGCAGAACAGAAGAACTGCAGGGGACAGCTCTGGATGGTGGTGAATATTGCAGTTATAGCAGCTTCTGGGCATCATTTATTGTGGAAGACTGAGGACATCTCATGACAGAAAAGAAGAACTGCAGGGGACAGCTCTGGATGGTGGTGAATGTTGCAGTTAAAGTGTCTTCTGGGCATCATTCAATCTGGAAGACTGAGGACCTCTCATGACAGAATAGAAGAACTGCAGGGGACAGCTCTGGATGGAGGTGAATATTGCAGTTAAAGCAGATTCTGGGTGTCATTCAATCTGGAAGACCAAGAACATCCCATGGCAGAACAGAAGAACTGCAGGGGACAGCTCTGGATGGTGGTGAATGTTGCAGTTAAAGTGTTTTCTTGGCATCATTCAATCTGGAAGACTGAGGAGATCTCATGGCACAACAGAAGAATTACAGGGGACAGCTCTGGATGGTGGTGAATATTGCAGTTAAAGCAGCTTCTGGGCATCATTTATTGTGGAAGAACGAGGACATCTAATGGCAGAACAGAAGAACTGCAGGGGACAGCTCTGAATGGGAGGTGACTATTGCAACTAAAACAGCTTCCAGTCATCATTCAATTTGTAAGACTGGGACATCTTGTGGCTGAACAGAAGAACTTTAGGGGACAGCTCTGGTTGGGGTTGAATATTGCAGTTAAAGCGGCTTTTGGGCATTTTCCAATTTGGAAGACTGAGGACATCTCATGGCAGAACAGAAGAATTGCAGGGGACAGCTCTGGATGGTGGTGAATATTGCAGTTAAAGCAGCTTCTGGGCATCATTTATTGTGGAAGACCAAGGACATCCAATGGCAGAACAGAAGAACTGCAGGGGACAGCTCTGAATGGGAGGTGACTATTGCAACTAAAACAGCTTCCAGTCGCCATTCAATCTGGAACACTGAGACATCTTGTAGCTGAACAGAAGAACTTTAGGGGACAGCTCTGGTTGGGGTTGAATATTGCAGTTAAAGCGGCTTCTGGTCATCATTCAATCCAGAAGATTGAGACATCTTGTGGCAAAATAGAAGTACTGCAGGGGACAGCTCTGAATGGGGGGGTAACTATTGCAACTAAAACTGCTCCTAGGCGTCATGCAATCTGGAAGACTGAGACATCTTGTGGCAGAGTAGAAGTACTGCAGGGGACAGCTCTGATAAAGCTTTTTTTTTTTTTTTCTGGTTTACTTGGCTATGAATTTTCTTTTTTTTTTTTTTTAGCTTGAGTTTAGCTTTATAAAAAAAAATGTTTAAACATAATAATAAATACTTTAGAAATGACATGTTTAATACATATTTAAGATTTTTGAGGTGGGGGATTACATCTACTTTAACAATTCTTGCGTAACTAACATCCATCTATTTCCTGTTGATATATTGTGGTCTTCACATCAGCCCCTCCAAGACCCCCCTCCCCCTCCCCCCCACTCTCCACAAACCAAAATGAAATCCGTTCAAAGATCAGCGTTCTCTTCAAAACGCGCCGATTGCGCTCCCGTAGACAGTTCTTTGTGTCGGACATATGGTGGAAATATGTACAGTATATAGTCCGCCTGTCATGGTATTTTAACAAATGGATTATTGTCATTTGACATTTTGTCTTCTGTCTGCCGCTGTTGCCCTTTTCTCTCCGCAAGAAAGATGTTTCCGCGCCCGATACTTCATAGACCCCGAGTCTATTTTTACGCGCTTAAAAGGTTTTAGACCCGAGCCGGAGATGAGAAGCCGCTTTTGGGAAATGGACAAGAAGGGAAAAAAAAAAAGACAACAATAAACAAAAGCGGTTCACACACATTGAAGTCTTTTTCACTGAAAAACAATTGCAAAAAAACAATCATTGGTTTCGGTTTTCACATCGAAAAGTCAAAATCCTCTCCAATTAATCTGCAAAACCAACACTCATTGCAGGCTTATTGAAAGCTGAATGTATTCTGATTATATGTTGCCTCCCCTATCATTAATATGCTAATGACATTTTCAAATAAAACCTTTTTGTGTTTATTAAATACCTTATTGTAGACCCAGTGATGTCATAACTTGGTCTCTGTGGTTCTCTATGCATAAAGAAAAGCAAAGAATGTAGCATAAAGCAAAGATTTTGGCTGGTGGGAGGGGCTAACAGGGTGCTTTACAGAGCTTCCTGAAAACTGCACCCTGACTCAGTACTTCTCATAACAACCCTCTGCTCAAGCAGTGGGCTGGCTCTTGGGAGGAGCTATGCAAATAATAAAATACCTTGATGGGTGGGTGTCAGTATAGAGGACTGGGTGTTCCTAGGCAGGCTGCATTTGCATGGAGACCACTAGACATGTGCACATGGGCGTCCGTAAGGGGGGGCAAGGCACCCCCCCCCCTGGAAATTTCCTGGCCTGCTCTAAGAGGGGAATCTATGGGGATCCTGCTCTAAAGGAGATCTACGGGGGACCCTGGCCTGCTCTAAAGGGGGATCTATGGGGACCCTGCTATAAAGGGGATCTATGGGGGACCCTGGCCTGGCCTGCTCTAAGAGGGTAATCTATGGGGATCCTGCTCTAAAGGAGATCTACGGGGGACCCTGGCCTGCTCTAAAGGGGGATCTATGGGGACCCTGCTATAAAGGGGATCTATGGGGGACCCTGGCCTGGCCTGCTCTAAAGGGGGATCTATGGGGACCCTGCTATAAAGGGGATCTATGGGGGACCCTGGCCTGGCCTGCTCTAAAGGGGGATCTATGGGGACCCTGCTCTAAAGAGGATCTATGGGGGACCCTGGCCTGGCCTGCTCTAAAGGGGGATCTATGAGGACCCTGCTCTAAAGGGGATCTATGGTGGACCCTGGCCTGGCCTGCTGTAAGAGGGGAATCTATGGGGACCCTGCTCTAAAGGAGATCTAAGGGGGAACCTGACCTGGCCTGCTCTAAGAGGGGAATCTATTGGGACCCTGCTCTAAAGTAGATCTACGGGGGACCCTGGCCTGGCCTGCTCTAAAGGGGGATCTATGGGGACCCTGCTCTAAAGGGGATCTAATGGGGGACCCTGGCGTGGCCTGCTCTAAGAGGGGAATCTATGGGGACCCTGCTCTAAAGGAGATCTACGGGGGACCCTGGCCTGGCCTGCTCTAATTGGGGAACAATGGGGACCCTGCTCTAAAGGGGATCTATGGAGCACCCTGGCCTGGCCTGCTCTAAAGGGGTATCTATGGGGACCCTGCTCTAAAGGGGATCTATGGGGGACCCTGGCCTGGCCTGCTCTAAGATGGGAATCTATGGGGACCCTGCTCTAAAGGAGATCTACAGGGGACCCTGGCCATGCCTGCTCCAATGGGGGAACTATGGGGACCCTGCTCTAAAGGGGATCTATGGGGGACCCTGGCCTTGCCTGCTCTAAAGGGGGATCTATGGAGACCCTGGCCTGCTCTAAAGGGGGTCATATTGGATAAATGTATATATATATTCTTTGCAGGGAGAGCCTAGAGTATCAGGCGGTGCAGGAAAACCTGGCAGCACACGGGATATAGGTGAAAAGATAAGACTAAAGAGGGATCTATGGGGACCCTGGCCTGTTCTAAAGGGGGATCTATGGGGGACCCTGTCCTGGCCTGCTCTAAAGTGGGATCTATGGGGGCAAAAAGGGCGGAGCATGGGTGACCTTAAAATGATGCCCCCCCCCTCCTGAAAAAAGTTCTGCAGACGCCCATGCATGTGCAGTTTGTTTCGTTCTGAAAAAATATTCAGACACATTATTCGTTATTCAGAGATTCGGATATATAGTATAAACAAAATTTACCGAATGCTCCAAATAACAAAACAAAATGCAAACTTCGGAAATGCAAATTGAAATTCAAATCGAAATTTACATCGAATTCCAGTCGAATTTGAACTGTAAACATGTTTCTGAAATCAAAGACTGTGTCTTATTAGAGTACCATTTCGAAATAATTCTGTTTTTGTTGAGCCAAAGATGATTTAAAGAGTCCTTGTCATTATTTGATAAAGATTTTTCTTTTGTTTGTTCACTTTGCCACATTCAAATCAAAAAAAAAAAAAGTTTTCTATTCGACTGATTCAAAATTTATCGATTCGAATGTTTTGAATCAAAAAAATCGGTAAATTGGAAGAAAATTCAAGAAAGACATAAAATAAATTCAGAATACGAAATAAATGAATCAATTGAATTTAGCAAAACGAAATAACTAGATTAATGAATCTAAACGAAACGAAACACATTTTTTTCCATGCACATGTCTAGAGACCACCCACATGTGATGCTGAGCCTCCATGATTAATGAAACTGAAATCCAATGAAGGAAAGGTATGGGCCAGGGCAAGTCAGGCTGGGGAGGAAATCCCTAGACGATGATGGATGACCTTTAACTAGGAAATTAAGTGGACTGTATCTGACTTGCTGCAGTTTCTAATGCACAATGTGAGAAGCCTCTAATGACTAGAAAGGATACAGGGGCAATGGAAATTGTAGTGCTTCCTCACAGGGGTGGTTATTGAAGAAAAGTCCCCCTAAACTGTAGGTCGCTGAAGACGGGAAACACTTATATTGGTGGTTAGTGGGGAAGTGCCCCTCCACATTAGTAGTCAGTAAAAAACGGCTTCCTTATGGTCGGTGGTTGGTAGTAAAGGGCCTCAGTATATTGGTGGTCAATGGTAAAGGGCCACCTCTTGATGGTCAGTGGAGAAGGGTCCCCTTATATTAGCGGCCAGCAGTAAAGGGCTCCCTTATATTAGTGTTCAATGGAGTAGGGCCTTATGTTTGTGGTCAGTGGAGAAAGGCCTCCTTATATTGGTGGTCAGTGGAGAAGGACCTCCTTATATTGTTGGTCAGTGGAGAAGGCTCCCCTTATATTGGTGGTCAATGGAGAAGCGCCTTCTTATATTGGTGGTTAGTGGAGAAGGGCCTCCTTATATTGGTAGTCAATGGAGATGGGTCCCCTTATTATGGTGGACATTGGATAGGCCTCTTTATATTTGTGGTCAGTGCAGAAGGGTCCCCTTATATTGGTGGTCAATGGAGAAAGGCCTTTTTATATTGGTGGTTAGCTGAGAAGGGCCTCCCTATATTGTTTTTCAGAGAAGAAGGGTCCACTTTTTATGGTGGACAGTGGATAAACCTCTTTATATTTGTGGTCAGTGGTGAAGGGCCTCCTTATATTGGTGGTCAGTGGAAATAGGTCCCCTTATATTGGTGGTCAATGAAGAAGGGCCTTCTTATATTGGTTCAGTGGAGAAGGGTCTCCATGTATTGGTGGCCAGTGGAGAACGGTCCCCTCGTTCTGGTGAATAGTGTATAAGCTTCTTTATATTGGTAGTCAGTGATGAAAAACCTCCTTATACTGGTGGTTAATGGAGAAGGGCCTCCTTATATTGGTGGTCAGTGGAGAAAGCCCCCCTTATATTGGTGGTCAATGGAGAAAGGCCTCCTTATATTGGTGGTCAATAGAGAAAGGCCCACTTATTTTGGTGGTCAATGAAGAAGGGCATTCTTATATTGGTGGTCAGTGGAGAAAAGCCTCCTTATATTGGTAGCCAGTGGAAAAGGGTCCCCTCATTATGGTGAATATTGGATAAGCCTTTTTATTTTTGTTGTTAGTGGTGAAGAACCTCCTTATATTGGTGGTCAGTTGGGAAGGGCCTCCTTAAATTGGTGGCCGGTGGAGAAGGGTCCCCTATATATGGTGGACAGTGGATAAGCCCCTTGTATTGGCGATCAGTGGTGAAGGCCCCCCTTAAATTAGTGGTCAATGGAAAAGGGTTTCCTTATATTGGTGGTCAGTGGAATAGGGTCTTCTTATATTGGTGGCAAAAGGAAATCGATCCCCTTATAATGGTGGACAGCGGATAAGCCTCCTTAAATTGGTGGTCAGTGGTGAAGGGCCTCCTTAAATAGGGGGTCATTGGTGAAGGGCCTCCTTAAATTGGGGGTCAGTGGTGAAGGGCCTCCTTAAATTGGGGGTCAGTGGTGAAGGGCCTCCTTAAATTGGGGGTCAGTAGTGAAGGGCCTCCTTAAATTGGTGGTAAGGGTAAGTGGAGAATGGCCTCCAAATATTAGTGGTTAGTGGAGAAGGGTCTTCTTGTGTTGGTGATATCAGTGCAAAAGGACCTTGTGATAATGGTGGTCAATGAGAGAAGGACCATCTTAGATTGGTGGTCAATGAAGAATGGCCTCCTTATATTAGTGGTCATTAGGAGAAGAACCCCATCACACTGGTGGTTAGGGGGAGAGTATTGGAAAGAATGACGCCTTACACATAGCTAAGAAGATCACTGGTATCAGTGGTGGGTTATCTGGCAGGCAGTAAACCTGGTGGAGAAATGCTGATCTGGGGAGGGGGGTGGTGGTCTAGGACAATGCGTGACTTTGCAAGTTCCATTTTAAAGCATGGGCTTCATCAGTCCTTGCCCCCCAGCTACCCTGCTGAAAAGCAGTTTTCAAATGTTACCGAAACGAGAAAAAAATTATTTTCCCATCTCTGCCAGATCATTCAAACTCCGTAAGTCTCCCCCGTATAAAAGCAACAATTGCAATTTCCTAGAACTGCAGTCGTGTTACCGATGCATTTGCCACAATCCCGCTACGTTTTAATATGAAGACATACAATATTTTGGCTGCTTTGCCAGCACGAAGTTAGACAGGTCTATTGCGAGCCTCTGAAAAGACCAACTTAGGAGCCGTTTTTACGAAGTGCTCGCCGACAGACAGATGAATAATCCAAGCACAATAGGTAATCTTTTGCCCTTGGCAAAACGCACGTTAAAAATAATGCCTTTCATTTTTTTTTTTTCGCTCAGCGTTTTCCAAATTCTCCACTTTAAAAGGCGCCGATGTAAAATTTCATGTCCCCAAATAAATTCTGATTGCTTTTTATACATATGAGAATGATCATTTTTTATTTTTTTATTTTTTTATTTTTTTTTACGGTAAGGCTTGAATGAAGGATAACCACCGCTAAAAAAGACAACTCGCCTGCTACACCGGGTTTTCCTTTCCTATTTCCCTCCCGCCCGCCCGCCGTTTTTATCTGTCGCTTTATGATCTTTTTTTGGAAAGGAAACATTTTCAACTTTTTTTTTTCCAAAAGAGCCGATTGGCGTTCACGCCTTCTAAGGCTGCGACGGCAGTTTTTTTTTTTTTCGGTGTGAGGCGAAAAAAAAAAAAAAAAACCTTTGTTGAGGTCCTCGGGTGGCAAGGCAATTCGGCCATAACGGCGCAGTAAATCTAGCTCATAAAAAGCCCGCGCTCTCTCCCTCTTGTCGTTTAGGAACACCTTCGATGTTAGCAATCAATTAAAGTGAGATTTGTAAAACATTAACGGGCATCAAAAAGGTTTCTGTTCGGAAACTGCTGCTCTATTTAAGGGGCGCGATCATTTGGTTGGGCTGACTGCTAAATAATTTGTAAGCACCACGAAACACGCAGGTTATTGTTTGCAGACAGATGGCGCGGCGCATTTTATTGCCTGTTCCTTCTGTGAATTTTCACATGTAGACCGATGCTCTTTTTTTCCGGAAACCCTTCTTCTTCTTCTTTTCTTTTTTTTCTTAAAAAAAAAAAAAAAAAGAATATCTCTAATTTAACGCAGGCAATCAAACACACAAGACAGTGCTTCATAAAACAGTATTACACTTTAAGAGACACGTAGCCATTGTCGTTCCTGGCCAGATGTCTGTCGTGGAATGAAAAACTCCATTTAAAGTGTTATTTCACCTTTGAGCACAGTTTCAAGAATAAAAGACGTATAAACGCAGCATAAATCTCACTAGTATAATTTACATTCTTTTTATTTTATTTTTTTTAAACTCTTTTTTTCACCTGTGATTTTCCACCTTTTTGGAAGTGGTACCAAATCAGCAGTCAGCCAGGTGTCCTCTGTAAAGCTTCTACGAAATTCTAGCGTTTTAGTGTTTTTGACTTTTTATTTTTTTTACTGCATACTGAAGAAATAGGAAGGCTGATAATTGCTTTATTTTCAGTCAAAGCATTACATTTTGAGGGATTTTGGATAGAGCAGGGAAGTGTTAGAGTGTTGGGTTTTGGAACTTCGTGTTATGAAGTGATAAGCCGAACATACCTGGGTTTGGTTCCAGCAGGGTTCGGTGAAAAATGACTAAAGTTCAGGTGCTGAATTCGAGCCCCACTGAAGTCAATGGGAGGCATATGTTACATATAGTTACATAGTTAGTGAGGTTGAAAAAAGAAAAAGTCCATCTGACTCAACCAATAATAGTAAAAAAAAAAAAAAAAAACAGTAATGAAAACCCAACCATACAATCCCATATACACAATCCTATACCCGCAGTTGATCCGGACAGTGGCGGCTGGTGCATTGGTGGCACAGGGGCGCCGCCCCCCCTATCCATGGGTCCTGCCCCTTAATCTATATGCAGTTCAATGTGGCTTTTTTTTTCTTTTTAACCATGTAATTAAAGCCAGAGGCTCTAATAGGTTTAAAAAAGGGTGGGCTCGGGGCGCAGTGCTCTGCGCCCCGAGCCCACCCAGTTGTGTAACAATAGAGAATGAAGATTTGCTATTGTCACACGGATCCTCTTCCTGGCTATTCAGGAAGCGGGTCCTGAGACCCATTTCCCGATTGGCCGAAAGGAGAAGCCATGCCATTGGACATGGAGGAGGAGGGAGGAAATGCAGAAGACTGAGGGGGAAGAAGCCGAAGCTGCCGCCGCCGCCGTCGTTTGCTGCTGCACATGTCCAGATGTCCAGGTGTCCAGGCAGGGTAAGTGAGCTGGGGGGGGGTCCTGCTGGGGTCCTGCTGTGGCCCATGGAGCACCAGCTGCCGCTGGATCCAGAGGAAGGCGAAAAAACCCCAGCAAAGAATGATTCAATTTGCTACAGCAGGAGAAAAAAATTCCTTCCTGATCTCCCGAGAGGCAATCGGATATTCCCTGGATCAACTTTACCTATAATATTAGTACCTACTTATATTAAGTACAGTAAGTATGTTAAAAAATATTTCCTAGGCTAATAGGCAAGGGATGGTCAAACAAATGGCATGAGGGGCTTGGTGCTGCCCTGGGTGTTAAGTACCAAAGCATAAAAAAATTGCTTTTAACTGGGTGCCGGATTTTAAGTATCTTTAAAGTGAAATTCTATTGAAAAACGTGTCTGGGGGTGCACTGACCCTGCCAGTGAAGTGAGGTATCTGTGAGATGTATACAACCTTCATACAACCTACTACAGCAAAGCTGACATTTACAAAGAAAACGACAGATCCCGGCAAAATGACAAAATTTACGGCTCCCAGTTGCTTCATTCATTCAGATGGCAGCTCCCGGTTGGTTTGTTTTTTGATAGTCGGTAAAATGACAGCTCCTGGTTGCTTTGTTTTTTTACTTATGGGCAAAATGACTGCTACCAGTTGCTTTGTTTTTGACAGCCAGTAAAATGACAGTTCCCGGTTGCTTGTTTTTTGACCTCCGGGCAAAATGACAGCTCCCAGTTGCTTCATTTTTGTCAGTTGGTAAAATGACAGCTCCCAGTTGCCTAATTTCTGACATCTGGTAAAATGACAGCTCCCAGTTGCTTAGTTTTTGACATCTGGCAAAATGACCGCTCCCATTTGCTTTGTTTTTGACAGTTAGTAAAATGCCAACTCCCAGTTGCTTAGTTTTTGACATCTGGTAAAATGGCGGCTCCCAGTTGCTTCGTTTCTGACATCTGGTAAAATGAAAGCTCCCAGTTGCTTAGTTTTTGACATCTGGTAAAATGACAGCTCCCAGTTGCTTAGTTTTTGACAACTGGTAAAATGATAGCTCCCAGTTGCCTAGTTTCTGACATCTGGTAAAATGACAGCTCCCAGTTGCTTAGTTTTTGACAACCAGTAAAATGACAGCTCCCAGTTGCCTAGTTTCTGACATCTGGTAAAATGACCGCTCCCATTTGCTTTGTTTTTGACAGTTAGTAAAATGCCAACTCCCAGTTGCTTAGTTTTTGACAACTGGTAAAATGACAGCTCCCAGTTGCTTAGTTTTTGACAACCAGTAAAATGACCGCTCCCATTTGCTTTGTTTTTGACAGTTAGTAAAATGCCAACTCCCAGTTGCTTAGTTTTTGACATCTGGTAAAATGGCGGCTCCCAGTTGCTTCGTTTCTGACATCTGGTAAAATGACAGCTCCCAGTTGCCTAGTTTCTGACATCTGGTAAAATGACAGCTCCCAGTTGCTTAGTTTTTCACAACCAGTAAAATGACAGCTCCCAGTTGCCTAGTTTCTGACATCTGGTAAAATGACCGCTCCCATTTGCTTTGTTTTTGACAGTTAGTAAAATGCCAACTCCCAGTTGCTTAGTTTTTGACAACTGGTAAAATGACAGCTCCCAGTTGCTTAGTTTTTGACAACCAGTAAAATGACCGCTCCCATTTGCTTTGTTTTTGACAGTTAGTAAAATGCCAACTCCCAGTTGCTTAGTTTTTGACATCTGGCAAAATGACCGCTCCCATTTGCTTTGTTTTTGACAACTGGTAAAATGACAGCTCCCAGTTGCCTAGTTTCTGACATCTGGTAAAATGACAGCTCCCAGTTGCTTAGTTTTTCACAACCAGTAAAATGACAGCTCCCAGTTGCCTAGTTTCTGACATCTGGTAAAATGACCGCTCCCATTTGCTTTGTTTTTGACAGTTAGTTAAATGCCAACTCCCATTTGCTTAGTTTTTGACAACTGGTAAAATGACAGCTCCCAGTTGCTTAGTTTTTGACAACCAGTAAAATGACCGCTCCCATTTGCTTTGTTTTTGACAGTTAGTAAAATGCCAACTCCCAGTTGCTTAGTTTTTGACATCTGGTAAAATGACAGCTCCCAGTTGCCTTGTTATATTTGTAAACAAAGTAGCTGGGAATTGCATTCACCCTTACTAAACCTTTATTCCATATGTGGGTCTGGTATACATTGTAGATGTTAGCAGGGTTTCTCCCCCCCCCCCCCCCAATTTGGAGAATGATGTTAATGGGATACACATGACTTCATTGACCAAAAATGATCAGGTCCATTACAGGTATGAGATGGACCAGTGTTTCAGAGAGACTGAAGCAACAGGACAACACATGTGTTGGTGGTGGGCACCATTTTTTCTCTTGGCGGGTGGGTGGGAATCAGACTTCATGATTATGTTTAACAGGGTGCAGGAATTTAAGTATTTTTTAAAGTGAAACTCCATTAAATAACGTGTCTGGGGGTGCATTGACCATGACAGCGAAGTGAGGTATCTGTAAGATGTATAAAACCTTCATACAACCTACTACAGCTAAGCTGACATTGACAATGACAGATCCCGGCAAAATGACAGCTCCCACTTGCTTCGTTTTTGACAGTTGGTAAAATGACAGCTCCCAGTTGCTTAGTTTTTGACATCTGGTAAAACAATAGCTCCTATTTGCTTCGTTTTTGACGGTTGGTAAAATGACAGCTCCAAGTTGCTCCATTTTTGACAGCCGGTAAAATAACTGTTCCCGTCTGCTTGTTTTTTGTCCCCCCCTGGGCAAAATGACAGCTCCCGGTTGATTTGTTTTTGACCGCTGGTAAGATGACAGCTCCCAGTTGCTTTGTTTTTGAGCACTGGTAAAATGACAGCTCCCGGTTGATTTGTTTTTGAGCACTGGTAAAATGACAGCTCCCGGTTGATTTGTTTTTGAGCACTGGTAAAATGACAGCTCCCAGTTGCTTTGTTTTTGACCACTGGTAAAAAGACAGCTCCCAGTTGCTTTGTTTTTGAGCACTGGTAAAATGACAGCTCCCAGTTGCTTTGTTTTTGACCACTGGTAAAAAGACAGCTCCCAGTTGCTTTGTTTTTGAGCACTGGTAAAATGACAGCTCCCAGTTGCTTAGTTTTAGACATTCAGTAAAAAGACATCTCCAGATTGCTTTGTTTTTGACACCCCTACCAAACCTTTATTCCAGATGTGGGTCTGGTATACATTGTAGATGTTAGCAGGGTTCCCCCCCGAATTTGGAGAATGATGTCAATTGGATACACATGACTTCATTGACCAAATATGATCAGGTCCATTGCAGGTATGAGATAGACCTGTATTTCAGAGAGACTGAAGCGACAGGACCAGACGTGTGTTGGTGGGCGCCATTTTTTTCTATCAGGGGGTGGGTGGGCATCAGACTTCATGATTGGCATGACTCTTAATGTGACTGACGGGGGTGCACATTGTGAGACATTTTTTATCCTTTTTTTTTTAAATTGGAATTTTACCCAAAAGGGGAAGTTCTGTATAACCACCCTGGTCCCCCCCCCCCCAACACCTTTGGACACAATTTTTTTTTGGGGAGGGCACCCACTTCCCCTTTCACTCGTTCGCCTAGGACAGTGATGGCGAACCTTGGCACCCCAGATGTTTTGGAACTACATTTCCCATGATGCGCAACTATACTACACAGTGTATGAGCATCATGGGAAATGTAGTTCCAAAACATCTGGGGTGCCAAGGTTCGCCATCACTGGCCTAGGAGAACTAAACATGACCCAGACATGGAACGTATGTATCTTTATAGTCAATTCCAACAATTTGAAACAATTGTAACAGATGACACCAATGGAAACATAGAACTCAAACGTGGTCAGTCCAGCTGCAGATAACATTTGTGATGGGGCATAGTCTCACCACTCATTGAACCAAGGAACCCATTCAGATGAGTTATGGAACATCGGCAATATCATGTGACATAAAAATGTTGTTGTCATCTAATCTTCAGGCCTAAAAATGATTATTTTAACGTGTGCAGAAAACACAAAAGGCAGCTCTGGTAGCAAAAGGGTTAAAAAACAAAAGGGAGCGTCACTAAGAACGCGTTGGGCACGTGCTACAAAACATTCTAAAAATGGGCAGCAGCTTTTCATAGCTGGCGAATGTCTGGGCACATCCATGGCTTCTCGGGATCTTGTCTTTGGGAGGGAATATTGATACCTCTTTGTCACAAACCTGTTCAGAAATATCTCTCTAGAAACAAAACGAATTCTGCAAAAGAGTGAACGTGTAGTCTAAGACTGGGGGGCCGCATGTGGCTGCCAATGGGACCCTTGCAGACACTAATCTGTGTTTTCCTATTGCCCTGTGATAGCAGTGATCTCCTGCCATCTCATGTAATGTCCCTCCAGGGTATGTCTCCTAAAGCATGTCTCTAACTTTCAACAAATTCTTGTGCACGGTATCTGACCATCTCCTGCAGCATGTCTGCACTCTCTGACCATTTCTTGTGGCATAACTGTAATGTTTGACTATCTCCTGTTGAATGTTTACAGTCTCTGACTGTCTCATTTAGTTTGTCTGCACTCTCTGACCATCTATTGTAGTATGTCTGCTCTCTCTGACTGTCTCTAATAGTATGTCTGCACTCTCTGACAATTTCTTGTAGTATGTCTGCACTCTCTGACTATCTCTAGTAGTATTTCTGCACGCTCTGACTGTCTGTAGTAGTATGCCTGCAATCTCTGACTGTCTGTAGTAGTATGTCTGCACTCTCTGACCATCTCTTTTATCATGTCTGCAGTCTCTAACAATCTCTTGTAGTATGTCTGCACTCTCTGACCATATCCTGTAGCATGCCTACAGTTTCTGACCATCTCCTGTAGTATGTCTGCACTCTCTGAACATTTCTTGTAGTATGTCTGCAGTCTCTCTGACCATCTCCTGTAGCATGTCTCCACTCTCTGACCATCTCCTGTATCATGTATGCAGTCTCTGACCATCTCCTGTATCATGTCTGCACTCTCTGACCATCTCCTGTATCATGTCTGCACTCTCTGACCATCTCCTGTACCATGTCTGCAGTCTCTAGCCTTCTCCTGTATCATGTCTGCAGTCTCTCACCATCTTCTGTATCATATCTGCAGTCTCTGACCATCTCCTGTAGCATGTCTGCAGTCTCTGACCATCTCCTGTATCATATCTGCAGTCTCTGACCATCTTCTGTATCATATCTGCAGTCTCTGACCATCTCCTGTACCATGTCTGCAATCTCTAACCTTCTCCTGTATCATGTCTGCAGTCTCTGACCATCTCCTGTACCATGTCTGCAATCTCTAACCTTCTCCTGTATCATGTCTGCAGTCTCTGACCATCTCCTGTATCATGTCTGCAGTCTCTGACCATCTCCTGTATCATGTCTGCAGTCTCTCTGACCAACTCCTGTAGCATGTCTGCAGTCTCTCTGACCAACTCCTGTAGCATGTCTGCACTCTCTGACCATCTTCTGTATCATGTCTGCAGTCTCTCAACATCTTCTGTATCATATCTGCAGTCTCTGACCATCTCCTGTAGCATGTCTGCACTCTCTGACCATCTCCTGTATCATGCCTGTAGTCTCTCTGACCATCTCCTGTAGCATGTCTGCACTCTCTGACCATCTCCTGTATCATGTCTGCAGTCTCTGACCATCTCCTGTATCATGTCTGCTGTCTCTGACCATCTTTTGTATCATGTCTGCAGTCTCTGACTATCTCCTGTATCATGTCTGCAGTTTCTGACCACCACTGGTCTTGGATGTGACCATCTGAAATTTTTATATTAGTTGCTGCCTTAGCAGTCACAATTACATTGAATGGAAGAAGTGTCTGTTTCCAAATACAGAGTTGAAATACAAATAGGTGAACTATTCTGAATGCCAGAATACTCTGTTTACCAACTTTTGAGCTCCACACACTCCTACCACACTGCATAGCGAGTAGGGTGACAACACATTCTCAGTTACAATTGAGGAACAGAGTGGTGTCTCCTCCCCTCTCTCAGCCCACCAGCACTTTGATGAAGTCGTCCTTGTGCTTGGCCCTCCTGTATAGATGTTCCTAGAGTTAGGACATTGTCTGGCACTACCAACCCTCCCTTCCCTCAGTCTTAGAGTTCCTGTCTCAGAGTTTTGTTGTGCAGAGGACTATAGAAAGTTATCACACAGGATAGATGGTATGTATGGGCATAATGTGTCTCAGCCCCAAACAGTTTAAGGGTACACAAAACAACAATGCCCCAAGAGACACATTGAGATTTATTTAAAAAAAGAAAAAAAAAATGATTACACTTTATTGAAAATACATGTCTTAAAGAAGATTCACAGCAAACATAAAATGCTGAAAACCTAAGCAATGGTGCACATGAAGTAGAAATGGTTAAGTCTATTTCAACATTGCACATAATCCATGGTAATTAAGTTCTTGTACATATATCTCTACGCGTTTCACAAGACAACACTTTCTTCCTCAGGAGAAAAAGTAACTCATATATCTACAGGGAAAATCTAGGTCGTTAGAAATAAGTGTAGCGCTGCCCCCTTGAGGACTGCTGGATTTCACACTTACGGGTCCCCCTGAGTTACCATTAGCAACCTTGACATGCATAGTCTCTCACTTTTCCTCTTTGGCTCGTCCAATAATCAGTAGTTCTTTTTGGGGTTTATTATAAATTAGGTTTGGGAGAAGGGAATAGTGGGATACTCCAAATTAACACTTCACAATACTGGAGGACTTCTATCTCTTGGTACAGCCGAGCTGTTGATCCACCTTGCCACTGAGGTGAATTTAGCCGTTAAGTCTCTTTTCTAAGATGACTTGATGAACTAAGGTTATCTTCAGGACACTCTCCTCCGTATCCTCTTTCTTTACTGCCGACACCCATCCACTGACTATCCTACTCTTGGGGTGGCCTCCATCAGGTCAGGCCCCTCGACACGAGCCCCTGTACTCATGATACTGTTTTTCTAGGGTCTCCAGTGTCTCCCCCTCAGTCAACTCTCCTGGACTTCTGGGTTCAGCTCCATTCCTCTGGCCCTCAGGACTACCTCCTGAGGCCCTGTGCCACTGCTAAAGAGGAGAAGGCAGCCGCCCCCTCCCTCCTGGACTCTGCTCACCAGCCAAAGACCCCGCAGCACATGTGCTTCTGGCTTTTATATAGTATCCCAGAACGAGACGACCTGCCCCTGCCAATCACCAGGACTGTACCAAAGCCTATGTATCCATTTGTCAGGTATACTCCCACTGTCCAACATGCCTCCCTATTGGACCAGCTTGAAACACTCTCTAGACATAATGAATCGCATACTGAGCACAATGAGCAGACCTCACTAACAAATCCTGCTCTCTGGTAGGCAGAGAACGATAGAGATTTGCCTGCAGCTCCTCTGATAGGCAGACAGAGCCAAAAACTATACTCTCTCACTAGCACCTACCTAGGAGGGTGCTATATAAGATTAAAAAAAAAAAAAAAGGAGAGTTCCATTGATGTATTTACAAATCAAGTTAGATATCCAAAATAAAACACATACTGGACACTGGTCAAGACAGAAAAAAAGTACCGTGACCCAAAAAAACACAAAAGATGCCAACTAGTCCACACCGTTGTGCCCGGGAGTTGGGAAAAAGGGCCAGACCAACCATTGAAGATCACAAAGAAAGTGGAAAGATAGCGATGGATCCATAGGTTTATCTTACTGTTATTGTTATCTTAAGGCACCTTTCTCAACCTTTTCAACACAGAGGAACCCTTAAAAAAAGTTTCCAATCTCTGGAGACCCCAGCTAAAAATTTTTTTATTTACAACTCATGATACATTAGAGTGATGGTTAGTGGGAAGAATGCCCCTTACACTTGTTTTCATTGGGAAGAATTACCTTCTTACAGATAGCTAAATCGATAAATAGTGTCAGTGGGGTCTTATCTGAGAGGCAAAAAATTCTCATTGCTCAAGGAACCCCTAGCAACCTCTGGAGGAACACTAGGGTTCCACTGGACCCTGGTGGAGAAACATGTATTACTGTTGGTGTAAATGTTCTGGTTTATGGGCAGGCGGCTTCTACTCCTGAGAGGATCTGCACAGTCTTTTTGGCTTGTAGTGTAATAACAGTAGGGTTGAAATTAGGGATCGACCAATTATCGGCAAAGCCGATATATTGGGGGCCGATATGCACTTTCCCCGATATATCGGAATCGGCCCCGGAGGTTACCGATATTGCCGATATTTCGGGAAAGTGCTTGTACCAGAGTGATGCCTGCAGCTAGAGACATCACCCCGGTACCGGTGTCCATAGTCGACGGTCAGGTGTCTTGTAATGACAACCGATGCAGCTGAGAAGCCGCTCGGCTGTCATTACAAGGAGGGGGCGTCCCGCCGCCTTTCACGGCTCGCCCGGGTGTCTCCCATCCCACCCGGAGACCCGGGCAACCAGCTTGCACAGCCACCGAAGAGAAGACCCGATCAAAGCAGCATTCGGCTCTGATCGGGTCTCCATGTAAAAACCCGGAAGTGATGTCATGACATCACTTTTGGGTACTCGGCGCCAAATTAAAAAAAATTACAGCATTCAAAACAGCCAAACTTGGCGTTTTAAATGCTTTTAAGTGCAGAGGAGGGGTTTGGGTCTTTTATACCCCCAGATCCCTCCACAAGAGTACCTGTCATGTGATAAAAAAAAATGTTTTAAATGTACAAAAATATCGGCCAATATCGGCCGATACCGATATGCAATGGCCAAAATATTATCGGTCGATCACTAGTAATAACAGTAGGGTTGAAATGTAAGCATCACACCACTGCTAAGAGGTAGGGATGATCAAACTTTTCAAAAGTTCGGTTCGGCCAGAACATCTGAACTTCCCGAAAGTTCGGCCTGGATTTCAGAACCCCATTGAAATCAATGGGACCCCGAACTTCGGTAATCAAAAAACACCATTTTGAAGCCCTAAAACCCAATAAATGCCCCTAAAAAGTGTGTAGGGTTCTGGGTCATGCCCCAGGGACTATTAATCACACAAAAAAAAAAGTTCTTAAAAATTGTCATTTTTGATAGAGAGCCAATTGTTGAAAAAAGTGTTCTAAAAAGTGTACCTGTAAAGTTTCAGCTCTGTAGCATGTCCATAACCAGAAAAAAAAAGATTGTTTGTATTAGGTCACTTATAGAACAGGGATATGGCTCCGCTATTTTCACACCTTGCCGGTTTAGTAGCAAGCGTTTTTTTGGGCATTTTTTGGGGGACTTTGGAGGCAGGCAAAACATCTGAACTTCTTTATAGGGGTATATATACACACACTTGTATGTATTTATGCACATACACATATATAGGTGTTATAGGAGCGGAGACATATGCCTGTTAATTATTTAATTAGCGCAAGCATAGGTTTCTGCTACTTTCACACCTATATATGTGTATATATACAGACATGGGTATATGTATATATACACCTACACAGATGTTCAGATGTCATGCCTGACTCCAAACATCTCCTCAAAAAAGCCCAATAAACGCCTGCAGCAAAAAGCATGCTGACAGGCGAGAAGCCATATCAGTGCACTGAATGTGACCTAAGAGAAACAATCTTTTCTCTATAGCAGTCACCCTGACATGGAAGGGTTTTGTCACCCTGCCATAGCAGTCAGAGTCAGTTAACCCTACACTACATTACGGTCCCCTTACACTTAACACTTTCCCTACAGAAACTAAATTATTAAAGCTAACTATAGTGGAAAATAGCACCCTAACTACACTAGATATCCCTTTCCTCACACTAAAAATTGCTAAATGACACTTTGTAGCAGAAGTCACAGAACTGCTTCCACTCTCGTCCATGTCCCTGTATTACAATGCTAGGAATTTGGCGGGGGCTATCTTATATACTGGGGGGCGTATTCACTAATGATTGGCCTATGGACCCCCTAGTCCCTCCAATCACATTCCTAGCATTCTCCTGCCCCCTCAATTGGCTTTTACTGATGGTTCTGGTCCAATCACGGGCTTTTAAAGCCCATTTCCTGAACCATTGCATTTTGATCGGTTCTGGTTACCAAATTCTGAACTTTTTGGGCAAAAAGTTCTATATTCGGCCGAACCTCGAACACCCAATGTTCGGGTCGAACCGATGGTCAACCCGAACCATTCGATCATCCCTACTATGAGGTCCAGAGACCGCTTATTCCACTAAAGATCAAAGGTACAGATCAAAGAATATCCAACGCATTTCTTAACATCATTTGATATCAGATTGACATGATAATGTTTTTTCTAGCCCTGATGAAGATCCCCGAAAGGCGGTGGATATTTCTTGATCTGTACCACTAACCTTTAATGGAAAAAAGTTGTATCTGGACCAATAAGCAGTGGCGTGGAGCTTAAATCTCAACTCTTCGTGGAAAAAGGCGGCAGAGTCTCCAAAACTGGGGGAACATATATAGAAAGCTGACATAAAGGTATCAACTAGCTGTTGATAAATACATTACCGTAACAGGATTGAAGATTGTATTTCACATTTGGCTGCCTTATAGCAAAAGTCTAATTTTTTAAATCCCCTCTTTCTTAGACATCCTCCAAATGCTGCTCCAGGACAATTTATGTGACCAGAAGTCTAGGCATTTGGTCATGTGATCTCTACATTAGTATTAGAGTTCAGGCTGGCTCATTCTCCACTTTAGCAGAGATCATGGGAACCCAGGCCATAAGGGTTTGGTCACGTGACCAATACTAGACGGGTCCTTCAGTGTTTTGGTCCTTTTTACTTTTTTTTTTGTTTTGTTTTCATCACTGTTGACATAGGTAGGCAAATTTAACAAGTTCAGTACAGGTTAACTTTAAAGGACAACAAGGTCACCGCAACATATGTTACTGTTTCTTGCCTATATGTCACCGGCATCACTGTACCTGCTTTCCAGTTTTATGTTGTGTGCTAATTGCCGGGGCATGATGCCTAGCATAGTGCCGCCAACAAAGTCCCGGCTAATTCAGAGATTGACAAGCACAAACTAGTTGCAATAGCACTGGCAGCAAACTGCCATACATCATTATGTGCCAGTTCTACACCAGGGACAAATTGTTATCCCAAAAAAAAGAATGGGGCGCAGCAAGGGTACAAAAGTAATTTTGCCCACAGCTTGGCTGCTACTAGCCTTGAGTTTCAGGGAATTCCATGGATTTTAACACTTGTTAAAGTACTATTTTGAGTAAGGTCAAGTTTTCTCAGAAAATAGGTGCAGGAACTCAACCACGACCCCCCCCCCCCCAAACACACAGTGGATGTGGTCAAATTTCAGTGGGAGTGTCTTAAAGGGGCATTACATGCCTACAGTGCATTATGTGCAGAGTTTGGGGGGTTACACACAGAGTGCAGAGTTCAGGGGTGCGCTGTGTGCAGAGTTTGGTGGTGCACTACGTACATAGTGCGGAGTTCAGGAGCACTCGGCATACAGAGTGCAGAGTTCAGGGGCACTCGGTATACAGAGTACAGAGTTCAGGGGCACTCGGCATACAGAGTGCAGAGTTCAGGGGCACTCGGTATACAGAGTACAGAGTTCAAGGGCACTTGGTATACAGAGTGCAGAGTTCCGGGGCACTCGGCATACAGAGTGCAGAGTTCAGGGGCACTCGGTATACAGAGTGCAGAGTTCCGGGGCACTCGATATACAGAGTACAGAGTTCAGGGGCACTCGGCATACAGAGTGCAGAGTTCAGGGGCACTCGATATACAGAGTACAGAGTTCAAGGGCACTCGGTATACAGAGTGCAGAGTTCAGGGGCACTCGGCATACAGAGTGCAGAGTTCAGGGGCACTCGGTATACAGAGTACAGAGTTCAGGGGCACTCGGTATACAGAGTGCAGAGTTCAGGAGCACTCGGTATACAGAGTGCAGAGTTCAGGAGCACTAAGCATACAGAGAGCAGAGTTCAGGAGCACTCGGCATACAGAGTGCAGAGTTCAGGAGCACTCGGCATACACAGTGCAGAGTTCAGGGGCACTCGGCATACAGAATGCAGAGTTCAGGGGCACTCGGCATACAGAGTGCAGAGTTCAGGGGCCCTCGGCATACAGAGTGTAGAGTTCAGGGGCCCTCGGCATACAGAGTGTAGAGTTCAGGGGCCCTCGGCATAAAGGGTGCAGAGTTCAGGGGCACTCGGCATACAGAATGCAGAGTTCAGGGGCACTCGGCATACAGAGTGCAGAGTTCAGGGGCACTCAGTATACAGAGTGCGGGGCTCAACCTTTTTCCACAGCTACTTACTTCTGCATCCCCAGCCACATCTTACTTTCACTCCTCTTTCGCCCTGATCTCTGCATGCAACCCCCCTCCCCATCCACTGCCCTTGGACCCATCTTCTCCCCCACCTTTAAAGTTCCACCATCTTCCACATGTCTTACTTTTATTGCTGCACTAAGCTGAAGCTGCTCTGCAAAAAAAAAAGAAAAACCTGTTTGCTAAGCTTTATTACCCAAGCTGAAAGTTACACACAACTGTATAAATCATTGGAGTGACCCTTTCCTTCTCCCTCCCCCTTCCTGTCATTCTGGGCCATATGGAGTTTCAGTAAGAGAGAGACAGTCTAAAAGCAAACAATAGCTGATGTACTTTCTCTTTATAAAATGCATTATGCCATGTAAAAGTAAGGGTGGATTTTTTTATTTTATTTTTATTTTTGTTAAGTGTTGGTGAAGTTTGGTTGGACTTTCCTGTTCAAATTTGCCCAATTTTGCTATGCACTTCACTTAGGTTAGGTTAGTACAGAGTTGGCAGTGGTGATGTTATTCTTTAATCTTTAAGCTTTTGTGCATGTAGTGTTCATCACATTCACATTTTTTCCAACCTAACCTCCCAGCCCATTCAAACAGGATGGGATTCAGCATACAAAAATTAGGCACAAACCTAAAGCTGGATACACACTATCCAACTTTTGTGGTTAGATTTCCTTCAGATTTACCTTTTCTATGTAGTGCAAGGGCCTGCCAGATTGCATACTAATTTAAAGTGTTTGTTTAGGTCTGACCTCATATTATATGGTTTTGGTAAATCTAAAGGAAAAAAATCTAAAGATAATTGTATAGTGTGTATTCAGCTTTACCTTTCAAGGATAGTCACAGAAAAACATGGCTATGTAACAACAATGCCTCATTGTAGCAAACACCAATGCTAAATAAAGAAGCCATAGGGATATCTCTATATAGCTGAGGAGATCCTCTCCAATATGGGATCTTCACCAATCTTAATCTGCTCTTTTTTTTTAGTTTGGTTTGTTCATCTTCCTTCCTACCCACCCACAGTCATCTCAAGAGCTGACAGTCTAGCTGGATGGACTTACTCACTTATTGATTTGTTATTTCACAGTGGTTGACGTTTGCAAAGAGAAATGATAGCTCAGGAAACCCAGCCAGCTCTCAGCGCCGACTGGCTTACATGGCAACTCTTACCGAAAATGTATACATTGCATACTCAATACTGTCTCGAAGGTGCAGTTTTCTTATCAGTAGGCTTCCTTGTATAATTAGCTATCTGTGGTGCACCCTCCACGCCTTGACTATAATGTACCATCACTCAGATAATAATGCTTGTCTATACTGCTATACTAACAGGCTTGTCACTCCTCTCTGGGGAATCAGTTTTTTTTGTTCAGAAATTTCTTCATGCTCTGAAACATATTGCAATTTTAAAACATATTTGACTATTATTATTATTATTATTTTGTTTACAGGAAGGGTTTACATCTCGACTAATCTGCTGCCATTAAATATTTTTTTCTTTCATTCATCATTATTTTATTCTTACATCATTATATGATTTAACGTTGTAAAATTGAAAGCATATGTAACTATTATTATTTTTATTATCAATTTCTTTTTTACTTGGAAGAGTTTACATTTTGTCCTATCTGCTGCCATTATATATGTTTTTCTTTAATTTTTTTTTTTTTTTTTTTTTATAGTTTATTATATGTTACATTTTACAATTTTAAAACATATTTGACCATTTGTGTAAGTTAGAAACCTGCAAGTAACCTTTAGGCAACCAATATTGCGCACATCCGTGTAAAGCATATAACAAGAGGAAAGACAGGCCTCACTATATATGTAATGATAGGGACCAACTAACCATAGTGGACCTGAAGTTGTCGGACTTTAAAGGGCACCGGGTTGACTCTAATGAGCACACATGAAATAAAATTCATAATTGTATTAAATACTTAATAAAAACATCGAACTAACTGTTAAATTCTATTACAAACTGTAGACGTCATAATACAAGGACGTCCTATATATAGTTCAACGCGTTTCGCAATTGACTGAAGGATAGCTTCTTCAGGAACCATCATAGAGATGTTATATCCTTATATCAATGTAACAGACAGTCTACTTTTGGCAATTGTTTACCCGATTGGCCCAATCAGCCCACCAAACAGGCATACACGTCCAACTGGTTCCCCAAAGCTGGTGTATGTGACCACCTAGTCCATGGGGGTGTTGCAGACCGGACCAGACTTCCTCAGGACCAGAACCAATATTTCAGGGGTAGGACACCAAGGTTTGAAAATTGGATACCAATCAGAGGCGGACCTTCCAGATGGTAGGTGGAGACCACCAAGTATCTGCTGGAATCTGGAGCCTGGTGTGCATCATTCGGCGGTAGGGAGCCGATAGCGTCGCACGATGCACACCAGGATGCCCTTTAAAGTCCAACAACTTCAGGTCCACTATGGTTAGTTGGTCCCTATCATTGCATATATAGTGAGGCCTGTCTTTCCTCTTGTTATATATTTGACCATTTTTATTATTTTTTTATTTATTTTTTACTGGGAAGAATTTACATCTTGTGTTATGTGCAGCCATTAAATATTTTTTATTTAATTTTTCATTTTAATTTGTATACCATTATATGTTTTTTTTTTTTGTTTTGTTTTTTTACATTTATGTTTATTTATTGTAAAATAAGTTATAACCTCTGTTCTCCCCATTTATTTTCAAATATGTTTACATTTTTAAATAATCCCTTTTAATGCATTCATTCATTTTACATTTTTTTTTAAATAAAATCATATCCTCTGTTTACTCCATTTCATATATATATATATATATATATATATATATACATATATATATAAAAACATGTAAATAAAAATGTATGTCTACTATCTATCTATCTATCTATCTATCTATATATATATATATATATATATATATATATATATATATATATATATATATATATATATATGTATATAAAGAGAGAGAGAGAGATGTCAGATGTCTCTACATACATATATATATATATATGCATGTGTGTGTGTGTGTATATATATATATATATAATTTAAATTTTTATTGACATGTTTTATCTTAATTTATTACATTATTATTTTATATATTTTGCTATAGTTACATATATATATATTTTTTTTTACATAAAATCATGTCCTCTCCTGTCCTCGATGAATGCAGATTTTTTTTTTTTTTTCGGGAGTCTTGATGCACCGATATTATTGTTAAAAATTAGTATTTACTTTTTCTTTTGTTTTATTTATTTGCTACTCATAAGAGTTAAAATCCTGTCTTTTCTGCTGCCACCGAATGCAGATGACCATTACTCTTTCTTCCTGTGTATGTTTTTTCTTTTTTTTTTTTCATTCTGAAGATAGAATTACAGTTTGTAAGCATCTGAAAGTCATTAGTGCCTCTACAGCCTGTCAGGTGCCTGTGCAAAAAAACTGCTGAAACCGGCCGGGTTTCTGAGCTCAGTGCTGGGAATTTGTCATGTGCTGAGGAGCGCTTACAATAAAATATGAACAAATCATGAGCATTCTGCAAATTAATCAATTTTTTTTTTCCCCCTCTTCTCTCTCTCTTCCTTTCTCTGCTCCTTCCCCCTTGTTTATGCCAGAGTGGCTTTGTCTGCAGACGTAGGTGAAGCCGTTTTTTTGCACACAGATGGCGAGGCTGGCATCAGATGGAATTTATATAAGAGTAATTCTGATATCCTGCCAAACCAGCGCTCAACACACTAGGGAGATACTTCGAAGCAGTCATGTGGTTTTGCTGAGGTTGTTGCGGGGAGTTTAAGGGGAAATCTACATTTTTTTTTCCTTCTCTGAATTTTTTATTTTATTTTTTTTATCCTGTGGGGGCCGATAATTTGTACTTTATTCTGCCTTGGGCAAGAGTCGACACCTCACACTTTTTGATTCTTTTGTTTCACTCTAAGAGCTCCCAGTTGTCTCTTTTGAAACCAATCCTTCAGTTCTTCTTTGCTTTCTTTTCTTCTTTGCGGATACATATATAGATGTAGCATTCTCCTAGGAAGGTGCTAGGAAGAAGCATATGGGTGGCCCTGTCTGTATATCAGGAGGGCCTGATCCTTTGGTTAGGCTGTCATGTGCTTCCAAGGGTGTCTGTTCAGTCTCGGGAGTCTCCCCACTGTGTCCAATAAGGGCTCTTATTGGACAGTGGAGCAAACCTGACCAATAGTACACCAGGGCTTGTATCCATCTCAGAGGGCAGAATCTGCCGCAAAGCATCTTGGGATAGGGTATAAGTCTGAGGGGAGCACATGACGCAGCGTCTTTGGCAGGAAGCAGACTCCCAGGAGGAGGGTGACGGCTGTCTCTCCTCCTGTCAGCGCAAGTGAGAGTTTCCTGGGGCGGTCGGCCTAGAGAACGAAGGTTGAGATGAGCTACAGAGGAGGGATCCAGAGTGCTGTGGACCGAGTGGAGCTGCTGGGCAGATGTTTTGGGGAAAAACAATATCGTGAGTACTTGAGACTGCCCAGGGGTCTGCCTAGGAGAGGAGACCACTCCAGAAGGTCAAGAGGATCCAGGAGCCAGCTAACCTGTGGAGAAGGATTAGAGAAAAGGGGGTGCCAAGGGAGCTATACAAGGACTTCTTTATGTGAGAAAGCAGTCAGAGGACAGTTTGGAGTTAACAGGCAGCAGGCCATTGTTAACCAGCGTCAACCGCCGTTGACCGGCATTTAGCCAGTGTCAAGTCAGCGCCAAGAAGCATTTTCAGTTGTCCCTAGCAAATTGTGCATAGTTGAGCCAAAGGAATGTCCCACTCATTTCCTTCTCCCATCCAAGTTCACAATAAATACAAAAACCCCAAAGATACAGGACTGGTCATTGTCTCAGCGCTCACACTTGGAGGAACATGCACAGGGGTACTTTTTTTGCACCCGGTTGCCCAGGGGGACCCATATCCAGCAAAATGGCTGGGAATCCTGCTATATATATATATATATATATATATACTGTATATAGAATCTTCCTAGATATGTTGCTAGCAGGTTGGACACATTTAGTTCTGGTGGCTACTCTCTAATCAGTTGAGCAGCTTGTGATTGCTTTGGGCTGTTCTGGGGTCTGCAGGATGCAGGTTCAATTGCTTCCCCTTGTTTTCTAGAGGATTCCAGAATATAGTGGGTTGAGAGATAGATAAGCAGCCTGAATATTTATGTGGTTCCAGCCAGTCACTGGGGGAGGGTGACCAGTAGGTGGCTGGAGAGTGCATAAATAGTCTGGGGCCAGGAAGCTCTGTTCTAGTCCAGGAGGAGAAGTTTCCAGCCTGAAGGACTGAAGGGCTACTTGCTCTTATAGAGGTCCCAGCTGGGGGGCCTGTTCTGCCAAAAAATCTCTTAAGCTAAGCAAGGGATTTCACTAAGAATCCCCCTTTGCCCCCTAAATCTAATTACTGGTTGTGCCACAGCAGTCAAGCGTTTGCGATAACTGGCTTTCTTTCACATCGCTGTGGAGGAATTTTGGCCCACTTTTCTTTGCAGAATTGTTTTAATTCAGCCACATTTGAGGGGTTTCCAGCATGAATGGCCTGTTTAAGGTCATGCCACAGCATCTTAATCGGATTTAAAGTGGAGTTCCACCCTCATTTTATACTTACCTCCATCTTCTCGCTCCGGGTCACCTGAAAAAGAAATGGATAATCACATTTTTTTTTTTTTTTTTTACTTACCTCGTAGCGAAGAAAATATACTTACCTTACTTCCTTCTTCCTCCTTCCTCGGCCGCGGCCCGTCGTCACTTCCTGGCTCTGCAATGATTCCTGGGAGCTGAACGTCATAGCTCCCAGGAATCATTGCGCCTGCACCGGCCCCGACGTCAGTTCCGGGGCGCACGCGTCATCCCCTTCTAAACAGCTTCTGGGCATGCCCAGAAGCTGTGGAGGGATGATGCGCGCGACCCGGAAGCGACGTCGGGGCCGGCGCAGGGCATCGTGGGGCCGAAGAAGGCGGAAGAGGACCCCGAAGAGGATCTCGCTGGCTTCAATCTGCGCACATCTGAGATGGCAGCGCTGGACAAGACGTTTTCAAGGTAAGTATTTGTCCTAACAGGTAAGTGCAACCCGGGACAGTTCAGGGGCTAGCCATTGTGGAATGTACTAGCCCTGACTGTCCCGGGGGTATTTTTTTTAAAAAAAAAAATTCCAGGGTGGAACTCCGCTTTAAGTCTTGACTTTGACTTGGCCACTCCAAAACCCTAATTAATTTTTTTTGAGTCATTCAGAGGTGGACTTGCTTGTGTGTTTGGGATCATTGTCCTGTTGCATAGCCCAAGTGTGCTTGAGATTGAGGTCAGGAACTAATGACTGGAAATTCTCCTTCAGGATTTTCTGGTAGAGCGTAGAATTCATGGTTCCATCAATTATTGGCAAGTCATCCAGGTCCTGAAGCTGCAAAGCAGCCCCAGACCATCACACTACCACCACCATGTGTGACTGATGGTATGATGTTCTTTTTATGAAATGCTGTGTTAGTTTTACGCCAGATGTAACGGACGCACACTTTCCAAAAAGTTCAACTTTGTGTCATTGGTCCACAGAATATTTGCCCCAAAGTCTTGGGCATAATCAAGAAGCTTTTTGGCAAATTTGAGACAAACCTTTGTGTTCTTTTTGGTCAGCAGTGGCTTTGGCCTTGTAACTCTCCCATGGACGCCATTTTTGCCCAGTCTCTTTCTTTTTGTTGAATAATGAACACTGACCTTATCTGAGGCAAGTGAGGCCTGCAGTTCTTTAGATGTTGTTCTTTTATGACCTCCTGGATGAGTTGACGTTGTGCTCTTGGAGTGATTTTGGTAGGGCAGTCAGCCCTGAGAAGGTTCACCACTGTTCCAAGTTTTCTCCATTTGTGGGTCTTTCCAGACTGATACATGTCAATTATTTTGTTTCTTATCTGTTGTTGAAATTCTGTAGATCACGGCATGATGTGTTGCCTTTTTAGATCTTTTAGAGTGCGTCACTTTGCCAGACTGCTTCCATTTAAGTGGTTTATTGATTCAACAGGTCTGGCAGTAATCAGGCCTGGATGTGGCAAGTGAAATGTAACTCAGCTTTCCAAAAAATTTGGTTAATCGCTGTTCATTCATGATTTAGCGGGGGGGGGGGGGCAATTACTTTTTCACATAGGGCCAGGCAGGTTTGGAAAGCTTTTTCCTAGTAAATGAAATTGTCAAATCAAGAAGGGGCAAATGCTTTTTCACAGCACTGTTTATATAAAATGCAGAGTGACTGGGTGAGAAGAGTGGAAACTCAGTTGACCTTAGGTTGAGTTGACCATGTCCATGGATCAAAACACCCAGCCAGTATGTCACACCTTATGTAACCACCCTGTCGACAGAGGTGTCTAGTAAATTTAGATTTGCTGGGTTGTAGTTGCCCCGGCCAATCTGTAGTTTTTTTATTTGTTTCTCTCTCCTAATTTAAGGGTTGCTGTTCCCTGCTGTTACCAATGGGTGTTGTTTTCACTCAGGGCAATAGCCATAGGGCAGTGACAATCTTGGGCTTATGAGTATGTATGTCCCCTCTGGCAACCACTAGGGGTTCATGGCCAGTGGTGCATTCTGGAGGAGGATACAAATGTTTGGGGAGTGGCCTTATGAGTTCTCTTCCCCCCCCATTCTGAGCCTAGGGAGGTGTGTGCAATGGTTTGTGCTGGGTAGACCAGAGTCGGGTTGCGACCTACCTCCAAACGCTCAAGCTGCCTTGTCTGGGCGAGGAAGGTATAGCACCCAAGGTGGTAAAGCCAGGAGATGGAAGTCTTGCTGGAGAGGGATTGGTATCCACCCTCAAGGGATCCTGGCACTCCTTTGGATGAAGGAGAGTCTAGAACTTATGTTGCCAGGGGAGACCTATACTCTAACCTCTCTCCCTGCAAGCAGGAGCAATAAAACGTTAAAAAGACTAAAGTGACCGTCGCCCATCATTGTCAGGACTTTTTCAACTGTGGCCTTGGATCCGCCCTGGAGTAATGTAAGCCCGCCTCTGCACTGGGTGTCTCTCTCCATTCTCTCAGGCAAGTGGGTCGCTTCCCTTATTTGTGGAGATAAAATATTGACATATAGAACTTTCTTCCATAGAGCAGGTGAAGTTTGGCTGCCATTTACTTGGGAAGGTAGGAGGGTGAGAGGGGGGGGGGGGGGTCTCACCAGCATTTGGAGCAGTCAGGAAGTGCTTGTGGGATTTGACTACATACTTTAGTATCAGAAATATTTTTTTTGTCCTTGTTCTTACTTCCTTATTATTTGTTTGACACCATAAAAAAGTTGTAGGCCTGGAGCACTATGCTACAATGTCACTGAGTCCCCTGTGCGGGTCTGATTCCCAAAACAATTACAGAGAAGCCCTGGGGACTAAGTCAAGGGAGGCAGCATCTGATGAGCCTTGGAAGTTCCCTGATTGGTGCTCTTTTCTTCTGGGGCTCCTGAGTAGTAACAGGTTACACCGGCAGCAAATCTTCCTCTGGTTTTTAGGACAGAAAAAAAAAAATGGTTATGTCATCACAAAGCTGGAGGGGCTGAATTGTAAGATTTCAAGAACAAGATCTTTTCCTCAGGGTCGTTCAGAGATTTTGAAATGGAACTATAGCTCGAGAATGAAACATTGCTGGCAGACAGGTCTTTATCACAAAAGGAGTGTACATTCTTACCGTGCTTTGAATTAACTCCTGCATGCCTGTGTAGGAGTTACATCACCCCTGGTCGGCCAGTTAGGAAGGCCAAAAGCGCCAAGCCCAGAAGAAGACCAGGAGAGGTGGGAGTGGGGAGCTTGCATTACTGGAGGAGAAAACGTATAACAGAGTTTAATTCTGTGCATGTACATCTGACTGTACATTCTTACTATGCTTTGGTCCTGGGATCAGTGCTGTATCTTGGCCTAGGCCAACAAGGTCCAGGCATAGGGCAGCACTTTGCAGGGGGGCAGCAAAAAAGCTGCACCCCACATTGAAAAAAAACAGCCTCCTCCTGGCTCCCGCACGAAAAGGGTCCCCACCGGCTTGCACTACACTTTTAGTATATATTTGGGCCAAATCAGTCTGGCACCCCCATAAAGCAGTCACACTGCTACCTGCTGGTACTGATGGGCACTAGTAGGCTGCACTGATGGCCACTGATGAGGTGGCACTGATAAGCTGCACTGATGGGCACTGATAAGCTGCATTAATGGGCACTGATAGGCGGCACTGGTGGCCACTGATCGGGCTGTACTGATGAGTCCGCACTAATGAGGCTGCACTGATGGGCACTAATAAGGTGGCACTGATGAGGCTGGACTGATGGGCACTGATAGACTGGTTGTGGTCTGTGGTTTACAGATGACAGGGTGCGTCATAAACAGGAAGGGGTGTGGCCTTTACAGGAAGAGGTGGGTAATATTTAAATTAGGGACTGCACAAGTTTAGTCAGGCCTAAGGCAGCACAAAATTTAAATACACCACTGCCTGGGATGAATTACATTACATCATCCCAAGCTGGCCAATCAAGATGGTCAAATACGGCAAATCCAGAAGAAAATCAGGCAAAGGTGGATGCTCTGGAGATGGAACCTGCATCAGTGGAGGAGGAATAAGTACAGTGGAGTTTTTTTTTCATGCATGTGCAGCTCAGTGTACATTCTCACCATGCTTTGGTACCGGGATGAATTAAATCTCGCCTGCCTGTGTAGGAGTTACATCATCCTGGGTTGGCCAGTTAAAATGGTCAAAAGGGCCAAGCCCAAAAGAAGACCAGGAGGGATGGAAGTGCCTGAGGAAGTAGTATAGCAGAGTTTTATTCAGTCAGTACAGCTGCAACTCATTGTACATTCTTACCATGCTTTGATACTGGAATGAATTTACTCCCTCCCATTTGCATAGGAGTTACATCATCCCCGGACTGGCCAATGAATATGGCCAAATACGGCAAATCCAGAAGAAAATCAGGCAAAGATGAAGGCTTAAGTGATGGAGTTTACTTCACTGGAGGGGAGTTAAGTACAGTGGAGTTTAATTTCGTGCATGTGCAGCTCAAGTGTACATTCTCACCATGTGTTGGTAATGGGATGAATTAACTCCTACCATTTGCATAGGAGTTACATCATCCCAGGCCAGCCAACCAAGATGGCCAAATACGGCAAATCCAGAAGAAAACCAGGCAAAGATGGATGTTCTAGTGATGGAGCTTGCATCACTGGAGGGAAAATAAGTATAGTAGAGTTTAATTTTGTGCATGTGCAGCTCAGTGTACATTCTTGGCATGCTTTGGCATGCCAGGATGAATTAACTCCGGTTCAATTGCATAATAGTTACTTGATCCCAGGCCAGCCAATCATGATGGCCAGATATGGCAAACCCAGAAGAAAACCAGGCAAATATGGCTGCTCTGGTGATGGAGCTTGCATCATTGAAGGGGAGTTTAGTTTCGTGCCTGTGTACATTGTTGGCATGCCTTGGTGCCAGGATGAATTACCCAATAATTGGGGGGCGCAGGGGTGCCGCCCCCCCCCCCATCCATGCATCCGGCCCCCTAATCTACATGCAGGGTGCCGGATGCATGGATTCCAATGTTTTTTTTTTTTGAAGCAGAGAGGCTCTAATAGGCTTCAAATACGGGTGGGCTCGGGGGGGGGGGGGGCAGAGCACTGCGCCCTGAGCCCTCCCAGTTGTGTGACAATAGCGAATTAATATTCGCTATTGCCACACTGATTCTCCTCCTGACCAATCAGGAAGCAAGACTCGTTTCCCAAATGGCCAAAAGGAGAGGCCATGCTATTGGCCAAGGAGGAGGAGAAGGGAGGATACGTAAGGGAAGCCGCCGCCGCAGCTGCCTGCCCTCCACGTCAGTCCAGGTGAGTGAGCCGGCGATGGGGGGGTGGTATGGTGTGTGAGCTGGTGTGGTCTGGAGGGGGGGGGGGCATGGTGTGGTCCGTCTACCGCCCTCCTGGTCCATGGAGCACCAGCCGCACTGTTTGCACTACAGGCAGCAGTATAAGATGGGGAAATGCCGCCCTTAACGTGCCACAAACTAATCACGCGCAAAACGGCTGGAAAACAAATCTTGGTGTCAATTTGCTGCCCCTATGAAAGTTCTGCCTGGGTCCAGTGGAACCCATGGTAGGGCCGGCCCTGGCCCCACCTCTAAACAGTCTCATAGGGAAACATGCACAGCTGAGGCAGTCAATGGTCTTCTGTGTGCCAGAAAGGGGAGGGAGGAGCAGAGCCGTCTGGTATCGGGTCAGAAGTGACTCATGCAGATAGCAAAAGGAAGAGAGAGCAGACAGATATCATACTTAGTGTTTCGGATAGAGGCAAGTGCACACAATAGAGGGATATGCTCTGTTCATTATTAACAAAGAGGGGAAGGGGCACAAGGCGAGGGATTCCGCCTCTAAAATCTTTAAACCGCATTCAAAAGTCTATTTACACTGAACACCGGCTTTATGTTCGATCCTGAATAAATAGAGAGCTAAGTTGATTTATCTCGACCTCCGCGCCGGCTGACATCAACTTTAAGTTATTTTCGCTCACTTCAAAAAAACACGAAGGTATCTCCGATCTCTCTCATGCATTCTGATACATTTTAAAGTATTTCAAAGCGCAGCCCCATTTATCACGTCCTGAGTATGAGAGTGTTTATTTAAGGCATTAGTAAGAACGCGCTACGTATACAATCTACACATACCTCTCATTCCTATACCTAGTAATTGCACCGGCTGCGAAAAAACGTTCGTTAGGCTGACTCCACAAATCCGATTTGGAAAGACGTTTCATCCAAAAGTTATTTGAATTATTTCAAAGTAACTTGTTTATATTTTAAGGAAGTAATTGGAAAAATTTTGCTTAAAGCAGTGCTCCAGCCTCCCCCCCCCCCCATGGAAAAATTAAAAGTCACCAGCTACATATACTGTAGCTGCTGACTCTTAACCGGTTCCCGACCGGACGCCACAGTCTTACTGCGTCAGGCTGGCTCTCCTGCACGAACCGACACAGCTCTACGTCGGTTGTGCACGTGGTGCTGGGGGGCGAGCGCGCGCCGCCGGCGACATGCTACTGCCCCCACTAGGCAGCGGGGATGCCGATCCAGGGGGCCGGCTGCCGCGATGGCCACCGAGCACCCGCGATCGCTCCCCGCTGAGAGAGAAGAACAGTCAACTGTTGTAAACACAGCTCTAGGATCACAGGTCTCTAGGATCATTTCACAATTCACCCCCCCCACAGTTAGAAAGCACCCCCTAGGCTCACACTTAACCCTTTGATCACCCCTGTGTTAACCCCTTCCATGCCAGTGTCATTAGTACAGTTACTGTTCTGTTCTGTCAGTGATGAACCACTACTGTAACCGCGAATGGGGGGCAAGCATGCGTGTGCCCATTCGCCAAAGGGGAAGCCGATCTGAAGGTTTGGCAGCCTCGATTGCCGCCGTGCGCCTGCGATCGCTCCCCGTGGAGACAGAACGGTGGTCTGCTGTTGTAAACACGGCAGACCACTGTTCTGTCAGTGATTAACACAGGGATCATGTGTTCCTCTTATTTAGGAACACAGGTCCCTGTGTTCTTTCCAAAAGCCCATCCCCCACACAGCTAGAAAGCACTCCCTAGGGACACATTTAACCCTTTGATCACCCCTGGAATTAACCCCTTCCCTGCCAGTATCATTAGTACAATTATGTATAAAATAGGTGCGCTAACAATGAATGAGTGAATGAATATATCAACACAGTGATAAATAACAATCTTAAATATGGTGATATTCCAAGTGAGTAAATGAAATAAATCAAATGTCCAAAAGAAATCAAAAGTGACAAGTGATGAAACGTTGTGATCCTTGACTTATTAAATACAATAACTCATATGGTGATGTGAATTCAAAAGTCCACAAAAACTCTTCACCAAAATGTTGAAAAGGTAAAGTAAGTTGCCAGTGCTCTGTGATTGAAGATCCCGCCACCACCACACTATCCTCCTTACCAGATGAATAAATTAGGAAGGCAGAGAAAACTCTGATGATAGTGTTGGGGAGAAGAAAGTAATCAAATAATCCACCCTGTGATATGGTGCAGGATTAGCCTCTTACCAAATGACAATGACGCAGCGAACGGGCGACGCCTGCGGTGCCGTAGCTCCGCCTTCCGCAGGCGTCGCCCGTTCGCTGCGTCATTGTGTCTATATCCCACAGACTCAAGAGTATGATCCTGGCTGCTGTCACTGATAACACAGCAGGAAAACCACAAATTAACTTTCCTGCAATATACAATGTGACTATGGTCCGTTTATTTTCTATCACCATAATGCTCATCTTGGAGAGCTAATAGGAGGACGGATCCTTAGTGAAAGTGAAACACAGCTGCCAGTTACAGATACAGTGAAGAGGCATTGTCTGCTCCATATTCTCTGTGCTGATTCCATCTGCCATTTGGTAAGAGGCTAATCCTGCACCATATCACAGGGTGGATTATTTGATTACTTTCTTCTCCCCAACACTATCATCAGAGTTTTCTCTGCCTTCCTAATTTATTCATCT
>NC_138777.1:223599060-223674060 GCF_965119305.1 Pelophylax lessonae
TACCAAAAGTATTGGGACGCCTGCCTTTACACGCACACTAACTTTAATGGCATCCCAGTCTTAGTCCGTAGGGTTCAATATTGAGTTGGCCCACCCTTTGCAGCTATGACAGCTTCAACTCTTCTGGGAAGGCTGTCCACAAGGTTTAGAAGTGTGTCTATGGGAATGTTTGATCATTCTTCTAGAAGTTCATTTGTGAGGTCAGGCACTGATTTTGGATGAGAAGGCCTGGCTCACAGTCTCTGCTCTAGTTCATCCCAAAGGTGTTCTATTGGGTTGAGGTCAGGACTCTGTGCAGACCAGTCAAGTTCCTCCACCCCAAACTCGCTCATCCATGTCTTTATGGACCTTGCTTTGTGCACTGGTGCGCAGTCATGTTGGAACAGGAAGGGGCCATCCCCAAACTGTTCCCACAAAGTTGGGAGCATGAAATTGTCCAAAATTTCTTGGTATGTTGACACCTTAAGTGCTCCCTTCACTGGAACTAAGGGGCCAAGCAAGGAAAGCTGGAAAACATCCCCACGCCATAACCCCCCTCCACCAAATGATTTGGGCCAGTGCACAAAGCCAGGTCCATAAAGACATGGATGAGTGAGTTTGGGGTTTTCTTCAGCAGGGACAGGGAGGCTGGTCAGAGTTGATGGGAAGATGGATGGAGCCAAATACAGGGAAATCTTAGAAGAAAACCTGTTAGAGTCTGCAAAAGACTTGAGACTGGGGCGGAGATTCACCTTCCAGCAGGATAACGACCCAAAACATACAGCCAGAGCTACAGTGGAATGGTTTACATCAAAGCATATTCATGTGTTAGAATGGCCCAGTCACAGTCCAGACCTAAATCCAATTGAGAATCTGTGGCAAGACTTGAAAATTGCTGTTCACAGACGCTCTCCATCCAATCTGACAGAGCTTGAGATATTTTGCAAAGAAGAATGAACAGAAATGTCCCTCTCTAGATGTGCAAAGCTGGTAGAGACATCCCCAAAAAGACTTGCAGCTGTAATTGCAGGGAAAGGCGGTTCTACAAAGTATTGACTCAGGGGGGTGAATACAAATGCACTCCACACTTTTCAAATATTTATTTGTAAAAAATGTTGAAAAACATTTATCATTTTTCTTCCACTTTACAATTATGTGCCACTTTGTGTCAGTCTACCCTATAAAATCCCAATAAAATACATTTACATTTTTGGTTGCAACATGACAAAATATGGAAAATTTCATGGGGCGTGAGTACTTTTAGTAAAGTAAAAAATATTGTATCTTTTTCACAATTGTCTGTCTTTTTTTGTTTATAGCGCAAAAAAAATAAATAACTAAATAAATAAATAAATAAATAAAAAAAAATCAAATAGTAAAAAATAATAAAAAAAAATAAAAATTCCATAAAAATATTCCATAGTTTTCAGATGTTATAACTTCATTATACGCTTATACTTACGTTTTTGTCACGCGTTTCGGGATTTGAACAGAGCCTCAGAGGTCAAGATATAACCACCTTATACCATGGAGGTCACCGACAGAGGTAAGGACCAGGAGTCTTGTGCCCATTATAAATGATTGTAGGCATGTACTTCTTTTTCCAGAGCTACCCTTTAATTTTTATAAATTAGACCCCCCCTCCCCCCCCCTCCATCTCAGAAACATAAGTATGGTAAAGCTCATTAACTTTATACTGAAACTGGTTACTTTTTATATCCACAATATATATTGCGTACAGGCACACCATGGGGCGAGCAGCCGCAGAGGGAATATACTTACAAAAACGCGAGCCTTAATTATTTTTTAAAACAAACCGTTTCCTGCTTTTATTTTATTTTTTTTATTTTTTTTCTTTCCATGTGCGCATTTGTAATTTTAGAGCCGCTCTCATAAAATTCCCTAAATTAAAAGCACAATCGAATTGCCGTTTTTATGACTGCGGAGAGGAATTTTTATGTATGCGGGGGAAAATATTGGGGTTTTAGAAAAATAAATAAATAAAACGGAATGTATTTGTCCCAAAAACCACATTGTCTAAATATCCCCCAAAGTGGATCTATTGGTGGACATTCAGTGAGTAGGTGGTAACTACGCTTTTTTCTTCTTTTTCTTTTTTTTTTCTTTTTTTTTCTTTTTTTTTAAGGGACTGATTTCCACATTTTTGCTTGCAGTACATTATATTCATGATCCGACGAAGAGATAGATGGGCGTTTCTAGTGTCTCTATGGTGGACACTGCAATCGGCACTGAACGATTACTGTGAAAGGAGCAATTTTAAAGCTGAACTCCGGGCACCAAAAACATTCATTTAAATATTATTCTCAAAATCCGCAAAGGATATACAGTATCTCACAAAAGTAAGTACACCCCTCACATTTTTGTAAATATTTTATTCTATCTTTTCATGTGACAACACTGAAGAAATGACACTTTGCTACAATGTAAAGTAGTGAGTGTACAGCTTGTATAACAGTGTAAATTTGCTGTCCCCTCAAAATAACTCAACACACAGCCATTAATGTATAAACCGCTGGCAACAAAAGTGAGTACACCCCTAAGTAAGAATGTCCAAATTGGGCCCAAAGTGTCAATATTTTGTGTGCCCATCATTTTCCAGCACTGCCTTAACCTTCTTGGGCATGGAGTTCACCAGAGCTTTACAGGTTGCCACTGGAGTCCTCTTCCACTCCTCCATGACGACATCACAGAGCTGGTGGATGTTAGAGACCTTGCGCTCCTCCACCGTCTGTTTGAGGATGCCCCACAGATGCTCAATAGGGTTTAGGTCTGGAGACATGCTTGGCCAGTCCATCACCTTTACCCTCAGCCTCTTTAGCAAGGCAGTGGTGGTCTTGGAGGTGTGTTTGGGGTCGTTATCATGTTGGAATACTGCCCTGCGGCCCAGTCTCCGAAGGGAGGGGATCATGCTCTGCTTCAGTATGTCACAGTACATGTTGGCATTCATGGTTCCCTCATTGAACTGTAGCTCCCCAGTATAGGCAGCACTCATGCAGCCCCAGACCCTGACACTCCCACCACCATGCTTGACTGTAGGCAAGACACACTTGTCTTTGTACTCCTCACCTGGTTGCCGCCACACACGCTTGACACCATCTGAACCAAATATGTTTATCTTGGTCTCATCAGACCACAGGACCTGGTTCCAGTAATCCATGTCCTTAGTCTGCTTGTCTTCAGCAAACTGTTTGCGGGCTTTCTTGTGCATAATCTTTAGAAGAGGCTTCCTTCCGGAAGGACAGCTATGCAGACCAACTTGATGCAGTGTGCGGTGTATGGTCTGAGCACTGACAAGCTGACCCCCCACCCCTTCAACCTCTGCAGCAATGCTGGCAGCACTCATATGTCTATTTCCCAAAGACAACCTCTGGATATGACGCTGAGCACGTGCACTAAGCTTCTTTGGTTGACCATGGCGAGGCCTGTTCTGAGTGGAACCTGTCCTGTTAAACTGCTGTATGGTCGTAGCCACCGTGCTGCAGCTCAGTTTCAGTGTCTTGGCAATCTTCTTATAGCCTAGGCCATCTTTATGTAGAACAACAAAAAATTTTTTTCAGATCCCCAGAGAGTTCTTTGACATGAGGTGCCATGTTGAACTTCCAGTGACCAGTATGAGAGAGTGGGAGCGATAACACCAAATTTAACACACCTTCTCCCCATTCACACCTGAGACCTTGTAACACTAACGAGTCACATGACACTGGGGAGGGAAAATGGCTAATTGGGCCCAATTTGGACATTGTCACTAAGGCCCCTTTCACACATGGGAGTCCATTGGCGGACTCAGTTTTTTTCAGCGGGGGATTGATCCGCCCCCGATGAGCAGGCGGATGGCAGCTCTGTCTCCATGCTGTGTGCGGAGACAGAGCTGTCAGGTCCCCGCTGTTCTCTATGGGGGAATTGGATGCGAACGGACCATTCTCATCCGATCCCATCTGATCCGCTGGACGGATGGAAAAATAGGTTTCCATCCGTCCAGATTTGACGGACCGGATCGGATGTCAGCGGACATGTCTCTACTGACGTCCGATGCCTCATAGAGATGCATAGGACATCCGTTCAGATCTGCCTGAAAACTTGACAGGCAGATCTGAATGGTCCGCTAGTGTGAAAGGGGCCTTAAGGGTGTACTCACTTTTGTTACCAGCGGTTTAGACATTAATTGCTGTGTGTTGAGTTATTTTGAGGGGACAGCAAATTTACACTGTTATACAAGCTGTACACTCACTACTTTACATTGTAGCAAAGTGTAATTTCTTCACATGGAAAGATAGAATAAAATATTTACAAAAATGTGAGGGGTGTACTCTCTTATGTGAGATACTGTACAGCCACCATTATAGCACTCCTGGATGACAGCTGTGTCATGCTAGCGGCCCTCACTGAGATATTCCGAATAAACACATTGGACACATTGCAGGGATTATTTGTAATGCCTATGCAAATACTTTAAGGTTTGCATAGAATTTTTTTCTTTTTGATAATTCATAACTATCGAAATTTATAGAAATATGTATAGAAAATGTATAGAAAGTTATGGAATTGTTCGTTATATATGTAGCAGTATTTCAAGCATCAGTGCTGGACATGGGTCTGCCATGGTTACCGTTAAAACCAACAGCACATTTAAGTTTGTTGCCCAAGTGCGGCATCTTTGGTTTTTAGTTTTATTTTAGAAACTTGGATGGGAGAAGGGAATGAGTGTGATACTCCTCTGGCTCAACTAGTTACAAGAATGAGACACTTGAGAAAAAAATGCCTTCTAGCGCTGACTTGACGCCGGCTGAATGCCGACCAACTCTTGCTGGCGCTTGTGAACACTGACTTGCTGACACTCCGGTTAGCTCAAAAGTCCTTTCACTGCTTCCTCCAGTCCTCCCTGACTAAGGAAGCCACTTGCAAATACCCAACCGCTGGCACCCCCTTTACTCTTCAGGGTTATCTCTGGCACCCCCTTTACTGTCACCGCTGCCCGGCTAGCTAGCTCCCGGATCCCTCTGACCTTCACCGGAGTGGTCCCTTCCCCTCTCCTAGGCAGACCCCCAGGGGCAGTTTGCAGTACTCACGACTCAGAATGCTTTCCTAAAAAACTCGTCCCCAACAGCTCCGCTGGACCTCAGCACACCGGATCCTGCCGGCAGCTCAGCTCAGCCCGGTATATCCCCTCAGGCAAGCCGCCTGGCACACCCGATTTTTCCTAACAGGAGGAGAGACAACCGTCACCTCCCTCATGGGACTCCCGCCAAAGACAATCTGACATGCGCGCCCCACAGACCTATACCCCCTCCCAGAATGCTGTGTGGCGGAATCTGCCCTTCCAGGATGGAGACAAGCCCCGGCTATTGGTCAGGTTTCCTCCACTGCCCAATGAGAGCCCTCATTGGGACACAGTGGGGAGACTCCACAACACAACAGACACACCTGGAAACACATGTCAGCTTAGCTGAACAATATGGCCCTGCTGTTAAGCAGGCAAGGCCCCACTATAATTTACCTAGCACCCACCTTGGAGGGTGCTACATAGATTAGTGATCGACCGATATTGTTTTTTTATTGGCGATAACGATATTTTGGTCATCGCATATCAGTATCGGCCGATATTGGCCAATATTTTCGTACATTAAAAAAAAAAATTTTATTTATTTTTTTTTTTTTTGACAGGTACTCTTCTGGAGGGATCTGGGGGTCTAAAAGATCCCAAACCCCTCCTCTGCACTTAAAAGCATTCAAAACACCAAGTTCGGCTGTTTTGAATGCGGTCATTATTTTGAATTTGGCGCAGAGTACCCGGAAATTATGTCAGGACATCACTTCTGGGTTTTTACATGGAGACCCGATAGGAGCCGAATGTGGCTTTGATTGGGTCTTCGGTAGCCGTGCAGGCTGGTTGCAGTGGGACGGGAGACCCAGGCGAGCCGTGGAAGGTGGCGGGAGGAGGGGGGGGGACGACCCCTCCAACTCCTTGTAATGACAGCCGAGCTGCTTCTTAGCCGCATCGGTTGTCATTACAAGCCAACCGTTGGCTATGGATGCCGGTACCGGGGTGATGCCTCTACCTGCAGCCATCACTCCGGTACAGCACTTTCCCGAAATATCGGCAATATCTGTAACCTCTGGGGCCGATTCCGATATTTTGGGGAAAGTGCATATCAGCCCTCGATATATTGGCTTTGGCGATAATCGGACGATTCCTTGTATAGATCATTACATGTATGGGTACCATGAATGTAAGCTCCATTGAACAGGCATGTGGTATGTTTCTTACTGAGATACTGCAGGAAAATATCACATCATGACCACTAGATGGCACTGATGATCATAGGAAAACAAACATATTGGACTTATTTTTTTCTTTTTTTTGATAATTCATGATTAAAGAAATACATAGAAAAATGTATAGAAAATTATAGAATTATTTGATCAGAGTGTTACATGTATGGCCACCATTAGAGCGCCCCCCGGATGACAGCTGTGTTGTACTGGGGGCCCTCAGCTTAGTGAGATATTACAGCGGACAGGTTTTATTAATCTGTAAACAATCCCCCCTCCCCCACACCTCCCTCGCTTCTCCCCCGGAGATGGCGGCGTTCTCTAAATTGAAAGGTGTCACTTTTTTCATCCATCCTCTCCCGGCATCTTCCAGAATGGATGGCCGAGGTGGTGACGGATGCCCGCGGCCAGCCGCAGTGAGGCATGGAAACGCTCCGACCTAATCCATCCGCACCGCCGCCGTCACATAAACCAAAACAAATGGGCAGGCGGCCTATTACGGGGGAAAGTGGCAGAACCGCTTTGTCTCATTATTTACTTGTACGCCGCCGTGTCCTGGTAAGGGGTGCGCAATATGAATGGCGGCTTAAAGAGGACCTGTCATAACTGGTCTGATGGAATAATCGGAAGGTTCGGGCTAAACCACTTTACAACCGCCCGCCAAAGTTATACTGCGGTAGGCAGCCGCTCCTACGCAAACCGCCGTACCTATACGTCGGTCGCGTGCAGGCAGCTAGGAAGCGAGCGTGCGCTGCTGCCGGCGCGCTCCCGCCCCCCGCTCGTCAGCGGGGAAGCTGATGCACGGGACAGGCTGCTCCGATTGCCACCTGACCCCCTTGATCGCTCCCCGCTGAGAGAGAAGAACGGTCGGCTGTTGTAAACACAGCTGACCGTTCTTCTCCCTGGAATGATCACAGAGCGCCTGTGATCCTTCTATATAGGATCACAGGTCTCTATGATCATTTCACAAGCCACGCCCCCCACAGTTAGAAACACTCCCCTAGGTACACATTTAACCCCTTGATCACCCACAATGTTAATGTTAACAAAGTTAAAGTAACACAGTGCCGAATCGCAAAATATGGCCTGGTCATTAAGGGGGCAAATTTCCAGTCCAGAACTGGTTAAAGTGGTTGTAAATCTCACACATGAAATATGAACAAAGCATACCCCTTTATAATGTGACTTGTCTCATTCCAGAGCACTAAGTGTCATTTCTGTCTGCTGCCTCCTTCCTCTGCCATCAGCATGAGTCACGTCTGAAAAGTTTTCCTGACACCAAGAGAAAAAAGGTGAACGGGGAGGGACCTCCAGCTGATTGGCAGCCTCAGCTATGTTCCTGTGCGGAGGGAGTGGAGGGGTGTGTCCCTTCCCTCCAATCAGCTCTAAGAGCTCTCCCCACTGAGCTCTGGAATCTGTATATTCAGCTCTCCGCCCCTTTTTTTTCTGGAAGCTCAGACAAGCTTTATAAATATTGGAATTTGAACCAGGGGCTGACTGGCAACTTTCGGCCCAGGGTGCAAGTACAAACCAGAGGCCCGTGGTGCAGCGACTCGGCCCCCCCTCCCACTCTCCCTCTTCCCAGCCTCCTCCTGACCCCCATTCCAGGCTGAAGCTCTGCTCCCGGGAACTCTCTACTCACCGGCCAAATCCGGGTTCCCAACCTGGCCAGCAGGGGGCGGTTGGGGGGAGCTGGGACAGCTCAGTTGGGGCTGGCCCGGGGAGGAGAGTCTCCAGTGGAGCATGGAACCAGCCTCTGCTCAGACACTGTTTACATCATCCATGCTGGGGGGGAGCCTGCGCTTTGTCCTTGTCTTCAACCCCCACTCAGTAGGTCAGTGGTGGGACTTTTTACTTCTCTTCACCAGGAATCCTTTAGGCATATCTGTGGCAGCCTTTTTAAGAGTCATCAGAGCAGCCCGGGGGGGGGGGGCAATTGCCCCCCTGCCCCCTGGCCCAGTCCTCCTCTGCTTTGAACAGATGTAGAGAAGAGAAGTCCTTAGTTATCTTGGCTGTGTGCACAGGGTCGTGGTCCTGTGGGGAGATGAACCTTCGCCCCAGTCTGAGGTCCAGAGCTCTCTGGAGCCGGTTTTCATCAAGGATGTCTGTGTACATTGCTGCATTCATCTTTCCCTCCATCCTGACTAGTCTCCCAGTCCCTGCCCCTGAAAATCATCACCACAGCATGATGCTGACACCACCATGCTTCACTGTAGGGATGGTATTGGCCAGGTGATGGGCGGTGCCTGGATTCCGCCAGACATGACGCTTGTCATTCAGGCCAAAGAGTTCAATCTTTGTTTCATCAGAGCAGAGAATTTTGTTTCTCATGGTCTGAGAGTCCTGCAGGTTCCTTTTGGCAAACTCCAGGTGGGCTGTCATGTGCCTTTTACTGAGGAGTGGCTTCCGCCTGGCCACTCTACCATGCAGGCCTGATTGGTGGAGTTCTGCAGAGATGGTTGTTCTTCTGGAAGATTCTCTTTCCACAAAGAAACGCTGGAGCTCTGTCAGAGTGACTATCAGGTTCTTGGTCACCTCCCTGACTAAGGTCCTTCTCCCCCGATCACTCAGTTTGGCTGGGGTGGCCCGCTCTAGGAAGAGTCCTGGTGGTTCCAAACTTCCCCCGTTTATGGATGATGAAAGACACTGTGCTCATTGGGACCTTCAATGCTGCAGAAATGTTTCTGTACCCTTCCCCAGATCTGTGCCTCCATACAATCCTATCTCGGAGGTCTACAGACAATTCCTTGGACTTCCTGGCTTAGTTTGTGCTCTGACATGCACTGTTAACTGTAAGACCTTATATAGACAGGTGTGTGCCTTTCCAAATCATGTCCAATAAACTGAATTTACCACAGGTGGACTCCAATCAAGTTGTAGAAACATCTCAAGGATGATCAGTGGGAACAGGATGTTTTCTGTAATTTTGAAAGTGTCAATGATGGAAATAAAATCTAACTTTTGTTGACATATTATAAGAATGTCTAATCTGTAATTTGATGCCTTTTGGAGATTTTTGCATCTTTCCTTGGCTTCTTTATGCACATTAATACAAATTTTTACCTGGGGTGCCCAAACTTTCGATCACCACTGTATGTACATGGGATTTTTTCGTTTTTTATTTTTAATAAATTTGCAAAGATTTTAAACAAACTTCTTTCACATTGTCATTATGGAGTATTATTTGTAGAATTTTGAGGAAAATAATGACTTTTATCAATTTTGGAATAAGGCTGCAACATAACAAAATGCGGAAAAGGTGAAGCGCTGTTAATACTTTCCGGATGCATTGTATAAAAGACACAAATGAATGCAGCTCTGTAATCACTAATGCCGCATTCACACTTAGCGTTTCCTGAACGCGCAACAAAACACACAGGAAATGCGCGTTGCGCTTGCGGCACCATTAAGGCCCTGTTTACATATCACGTAGCTGAAACAAGCATTCCTACTAGCAATTTTTGTTGGGCAATCTACGTGCGATTTCACAAGAAAAAAAAAAGAAATTAAAAAATAAAAATTGTTTTAGCTTTAGATACACTTTAAACATAGAAAATGAAATGAAAAGTATTGCAGTATCCAAAACTGAACAAAAATAAAAAAAAGGGTTTAGGGTTTAGGTTTGTTTTAAACGAAAAAAATTAAAGCAGTATCCAAAAAAAAAAAAAAAATAGATAAATAAACAAAATTTAAAATGTAAATTAAAAACAAATTAAAATTAAAATAAAAAAAAAATGAACAAATGAAAAGTATTGCAGTATCCAAAACTGAAAAAAAAAAAGGGTTTAGGGTTTAGGTTTGTTTTAAACGAAATAAAATTAAAGCAGTATCCAAAAAAAAAAAAAAAAGATAAATAAACAAATTTTAAAATGTAAATTAAAAACAAATTTAAATTAAAATAAAAAAAATGAACAAATGAAAAGTATTGCAGTATCCAAAACTGAAAAAAAAAAATAAAAAAATAAGGGTTTAGGGTTTAGGTTTGTTTTAAACGAAAAAAAAAATAAATCAGTATAAAAAAAAAAAATAAATAAAAAAATGTAAAATGTTAATTAAAAACAAATTAAAATTAAAATAAAAAAAATGAACAAATGAAAAGTATTGCAGTATCCAAAACTAAAAAAAAAAAAAAAAAAAAAAAAGGTTTAGGGTTTAGGTTTGTTTTAAACGAAAAAAATTAAAGCAGTATTCAAAAAAAAAAAAAGATAAATAAACAAAATTTAAAATTTAAATAAAAATAAAAAAAATTAGCAAATGAAAAGTATTGCAGTATCCAAAACTGAACAAACGAAAAAGGGTTTAGGTTTGTTTTAAATGAAAAAAAAAAATTAAAGCAGTATCCAAAAAAAAAAAAAGATGAATAAAAAAAAAATGTAAAATGTAAATTAAAAACAAATTTAAATTAAAATTAAAAAATGAACAAATTAGAAAGTATTGCAGTATCCAAAAAAAAAAAACAGTTTCGGCTTTGGATACACTCTAAATATATATATATATATATATATATATAAAAATAAAAAGAAATTAAAAATATTGCAGTTTCTTTTTTTACATTTCATTAATAAAATTAAAATAAAAAAATGACCATATTAAAAGTATTGAAGTATCCAAAAAAAAAAAAAAAAAAACAGTTTCGGCTTTGGATACACTCTAAATATAAAAAAAAAATTAAAAGAAATTAAAAATATTGCAGTTTCTTTTTTTACATTTTATTATTCTATTAATTAATTTATTTATTTTTCATTTGAAGTACATTCCCTTCATCTGCTCTTTGTAAACAGGGGAGTTGGGCTGGAGAAGCGAGGACGTCTTATTTACATTGTTTAATCATTAATATACGTAATTATGTTCCACCGTAGCTTTGCCCTGCGCGGTTTATTCCTAATCTCTCTGTAATAGGTACAGCGGAATACTTAATATGATCCGCGATGATTTGGCTTCACTGTCACTCCAGGATTTCATATACGTTACATCATTATAGATCACGAATAATTTAGCAATAAAACAAATGGACCGTGCTTGAATTACTCACAAAAAAGTCTTCATACTTGGAGCCCCAGGGTTAGGCCTCGATGATGGAAGGGATAGCAATGCTGTGGAATCAGTGGGGGTTGTAGACAGAGCAGACGAGCGAGGCCGGTCGCATGGAATCATAGAAATAGCCTTATTTATTAATAAAAAAAATGAAAAAAAAAGAGTTTGAGTCCAAGGATCCTGATTCCCAAAATTCAGTCTCATTATCCCCAATATTGGCGGGACTTCTAAAATGTGGCTTCCCCGGGTGCAGGAGGGCTACTCAGAGGTAAACTCTGAAAAAAAAAAAAACTTTCACTGAAATACATTTCTTAATAGTCACAAATAATATAAATCCACTTTTATGTGCATTAAATGCCTTTTCAAACCCAAATATTTTCATGTAAAAGTAGCAGTGACATCATAACTGTGCTATACATAGCCTGTGCAGAGCTGTGGGAGGGACCTAGCAGGCCCCTCCCACTGTAGGCTGCAAAAAACTACAGGAGGGGGCGGAGACAAGACCAGCCCCCCCCCTTCCTTCTTGCACTAGTAGAGATTGGATGAGTCTAAGTAACATACAGAGCTCCCTCCACCAATAGGTGCGCTCCTCATGGTGTAGTATGAACAACTGGGTTTTTTAAGAAAAAAGTAGACTTACAGTTACGTACCTGGTGGAGATGGAGCTGTAGAGGGGGCTTCTCTTGCACCTCCTGTCCAACACCCCTGGTAGAGATGACAGGTGGTGTGGGGCACAGAGTGGCACGAGGGCCGGTATAGCAGGTGGCACCAGCTGAGGCTTGACAGGAAACCGATGGTGGTGGATCACCGGACAGGCACCAGGGACTGGAACTCCGTGATGCTGGAGGATAAGGCAGGAGCATAGCCGCAACACAAGCCAAGGGGTTGTCAACAACAGGAATGTGAGACAAGAGCGGTGTCAGGATGCAAGCCGGAATCGGTACACAGTCGGGCAGACTCGGACACCCTAGTTATACTCTATAGCAGGGGGCTCCAAACTTTCTAAACAAAGAGACAATTTACTGACCCTCAGACTTTAGGGGGGAGGGGGGGGGCAGACTGTGGCTAGTGGGAGTAGAACATGTCTTGGTGTCAGTGGGAACAAACAATGCCTTAAATTTGGTGTCAGTAGGTGGAATAGTGCCCCAATGTTGATGCCAGTGGGAGGAATTGTGCCCCAATGTTGATGCCAGTGGGAGGAATTGTGCCCCAATGTTGATGCCAGTGGGAGGAATTGTGCCCCATTGTTGGTGTCAGTGGAAGAAATTGTGCCCTATGGTTGTGGGAATAAGTGTGTCCCATTGTTGGTGTCAGTGGGAAAAACTGTGTCTTATTGTTGGTTTCAGAGGGAGGAATTGTTCCAATTGTTGGTGTCAGTGGTAGGAATAGTGCCCCATCATTGGTGTCAGTGGGAGGAATAGTGCCCCATCATTGGTGTCAGTGGGAGGAATAGTTCCCCATCATTGGTGTCAGTGGGAGGAATAGTGTCCCATCATTGGTATCAGTGGGAGGAATAATGCTCCATCATTGGTGTCAGTGGGAGGAATAGTGCCCCAACATTGGTATCAGTGGGAGGAATAGGGCTCCATCATTGGTATCAGTGGGAGGAATAGGGCTCCATCATTGGTGTCAGTGGGAGGAATAGTGCCCCATCATTGGTATCAGTGGGAGGAATAGGGCTCCATCATTGGTGTCAGTGGGAGGAATAGTGCCCCATCATTGGTATCAGTGGGAGGAATAGGGCTCCATCATCGGTGTCAGTGGGAGGAATAGTGCCCCATCATTGGTATCAGTGGGAGGAATAGGGCCCCATCATTGGTATCAGTGGGAGGAATAGGGCTCCATCATTGGTATCAGTGGGAGGAATAGTGCCCCATCATTGGTATCAGTGGGAGGAATAGTGCCCCATCATTGGTATCAGTGGGAGGAATAGGGCTCCATCATTGGTGTCAGTGGGAGGAATAGTGCCCCATCATTGGTATCAGTGGGAGGAATAGGGCCCCATCATTGGTATCAGTGGGAGGAATAGGGCTCCATCATTGGTATCAGTGGGAGGAATAGTGCCCCATCATTGGTATCAGTGGGAGGAATAGTGCCCCATCATTGGTATCAGTGGGAGGAATAGGGCTCCATCATTGGTATCAGTGGGAGGAATAGTGCCCCATCATTGGTATCAGTGGGAGGAATAGTGCCCCATCATTGGTATATAGAGGGGGATTAACCGCGCTTAAAGAAAATAATATTGAACAGCAGCAACTTCAAGTGTGACCACACCCTGTAGAATATTTGTAAATTAAGTTGCGCTAAGTGTGATAAATGGAGATGTAAAGTCCATAAAGTCCCAATAGTAAATGATGATGACAAAATCCTAGATGTAATCCTGGACCAGACTCCCTTAAGGGTATAGGCTTACCAGATTCAGGTAAGAGAAAAGCAGATGCTCAATGAATCTTGTCACCTTGATAGAAGATCCAGGCCCACGTGAGCGGTAGACTCAATGGTCATTGGATCATGAAAAAAATGTAAAATACGCAATAGCGTAAAACCCAACAAATAGGTAAATATCACCAATGTGACTTGAGAATAACGTGTGTAAAAATTAGACCACCACCAAAGATTCTTATTATCAGTGGGCAAGTGTATATTAAAGAAAATGGTGTGTGTTAAATACCCCTTACCAAATATAAATAAGGGTAGGTGTATATAAACCAATAAATAATTCCAGCTGAAGTTGCCTCTTACCAAACGACTATAATGGATGTGCCAAAGTGAAAAAAACAATGATGAAAGATAGGTGTAGAACCATCACCAGCTAGATGAGCCTCTTACCATGTGAACGAAATCAAAATGTGTAAAATCAGATTCCAATAAGACACCAAGATTCAGTACCGAAAAGGAACCAGTAGGGGTCACCTCTTACCAGATCTTTAGATCAACCACGCTTGTATGATATTAATTGGTTGGGGGTCCGGCAACAGACTCGAGCAACTGATCCTCAGATGTTCCCAATGTTCACCATTCAAAAAGAGAGAGAGAGGCTCCCATAGCGTAAAACAGTAAAATTTATTCCAAAAATAAAAGCAAGAACACTCACAGAAACCAGGATGGAATGAGCAATTGTATACAGCCGCCGGCCGAACGGCTTCGCTCGCCCGCACTCTCTGGTCGCGATCGGATGACGTCAGTACGCCGTGCCCTGACGACGTTTCGTCACAGATGACGTTTTCAAAGGTGCGGACGGCGTACTGACGCCATCTATTTATGCGGGGAGGTAAACAGAGACCGGAAGCGAACGAGCACCGCTCCGCCATCTTGGATGGGGGAAACCAAGAACGGGACGGAAACTCATTCAATATCCAGAGATTGATACCTAAAAAACTATGTATGAAAACAGCATTGAAAGTTTCACATAACCCGCAAATTAATTATACTAAACACATGCTAGTTAACATAATCAAATGTCGAATGGTATACATAAATAACCACATAAATGGATCGAGTATGCCGCCATCTAGAGGTTATGAATAAGTATTGCCAAGCTAAACATCATAGTCACAATATAGCCACAATATCACAATATAGTCACAATAGGGCAAGCACTCTTTTTAACCCTCACAATATTATAAAATTATGGAGGGAAAAATTATTGACATTGGTGAGATTTCATCTTATGTCCATTTTTAAGTACAGTAAAACTCAAACATCTGTTGGTTGAAAAACTTAATCTATATGACTATCAATTGGATAAACCAGAACTGTGTAGGGCAATTAAGATACCTCAGATATTAACACTTGCATGCTAATTACATAAATTTGATACTGTTCTCTGACTGTAACAATAAAAAATATTAAAAATATTATAAATAAGAAGGGGAAAAACTAATTAGTTAAAAAAAGGAAAAAGAGAACCCTAATGGAATTGGATTGACTAAGCATTATTTATAAACGCGTTTACCTCAATATCGACATTGAGTCCAAACGGTACATAAGTTTTGACCCGGTGAATCCAGGTCATCTCTAGCTTTGAGATTCCTCTAACTAGAGGTTCACCTCTCCAGTGGGGTACAAATTTATCTATCCCAAGAAATAAGGTATTTCTGGGATTTTTATTGTGGACAAGGGCATAATGTTTGGACACTGAATGCTTAGGAAAACCTTTGAGTATATTTGATATATGTTCATTCAGTCTTACTTGTAGCGGTCTTTTGGTACGTCCTATGTATTGAAGCCCGCATGGGCACTGGAGTAGATAAACAATGCCAGTGCTCATGCAGGAGATAAATGGCTTAATGGCATGAACTCTGCCTGTACTGGTAGATTTGAATTCTTTAACTGTTCTACATTTGTTGGAACTGAAAGAACAGACTCGGCATCTGTTGCATTTGTAGAATCCAGTTAGCTGACTTAAAAAGGTGGGTTTGGGAGCAGGTGGTTCTAAAATATTAGGTGCCACTTTGTCCCTCAAAGTGGGAGCCCCTTTGAATACCACACGTGGTTTGTCAGGCAGGGTACTGCCCAAAATTGGGTCATTGCCAAGAATATGCCAATGACGACCAACTATATTTTTAACACTCATATGTTGGGTTGAGAAAGGGGTAACAAAAGGTAAATCAAATGAGGGGTCTTTGTTATCTACTCTGGACACATTGTTCAATAGTTGCGTTCTATTCAATCTGCTAACCTCCAAAAGGGTTGCATCAAGAAACGTTTTACTATATCCCTTGTCCAGGAACCTTTTAGTGAGAACAAGAGCCTGAGATTGAAACTCCTGAAATTCACTACAATTACGCCTAATACGTAGGTATTGGCCTTTGGGTATAGCCCTCAGCCATGGTGCGTAATGACAGCTATCGACAGGAATATATGAATTCCTGTCGGTTGTTTTAAAATATGTACATGTCGAGAATTGACCATCCTTGATGCTGATGGTGAGGTCAAGGAAATTGACAGAAGACTGGCTACATTCATAATTTAACTGAATACCCCGATCATTAGAGTTTAAGTGTTCCAAAAAAGCTATTAAGTCACTGTGGTGGCCATCCCAGAGGAGGAGCACATCATCTATATACCTAGCCCAAAGCAGTATCTGCGGCCTGCGATGGGAATAGATGACGTGCTCCTCCCACTGGGCCATAAATAAGTTGGCAAGTGACGGGGCATATTTAGCGCCCATGGCCACCCCAGTGACCTGTTGGTAAAATTGCCCATTGTACCAAAAGTAATTATGGTGAGTGGCGAACTCCAGTAGTTCCATAATAAAGGATATCTGAATTGTTGGTAAGTCAGAATCCCTATTAAGGTACATGTTGACTGCATTTAACCCCACATTATGTGGAATAATTGTATAAAGAGAGGAGACATCGGCAGTGACCATCCAAAGATGGTCACTGGGAGTCAAACCCATTAGGAGGCTAATGACGTGTCTCGTATCTTTAATATATGAAGGTGTGGTTTGCACCAATGGCTGCAAATAAGAGTCAATGTACTTCCCCACCCGGGACGTCACAGAGTCGATGCCACTGACAATGGGACGACCCGGGGGGGAAGTCAGACTCTTATGCAATTTAGGTAAGTAATAGATAACCGGAGTGCGAGGGCACTTAGGGATCAAGAATGCTTTTTCTTTTTTGTTTATTATATTTTGATTATATCCTCTCTCCACAATGCCCTCCAAAGTCTTTTTATAAGAAATCTTAGGGTCCTTGGAGAGTGGAACATAAGTTTGATTGTCACCCAAGATACGTTGCATCTCTCGGTTATAATCACTGCGATCAAGTACAACGATCCCACCCCCCTTGTCTGCTGGTCTGATGACCAAATCCTTATTTTCACACAAGGAATCTAATCCTGTTTGTAGGCCAGCAGACAAGGAGGTATTGTGCAGTTTGATCTTGTCAAGATCTCTTAGTACAACATCCCTAAAAACTTTTAATGCTGGAGCTAGGGATCCCGGAGGATTAAATAGTGAAGCATTTGAGAGCCCGGAGTGTTGAATTTCTGAGCTAGTCAAACGATTCTCTTTAATAGGGTTGCTTAATATATATCTTTTAATATTAAGCTTCCTCACAAACTTGTGGACATCCATGTAAGTGTGAAATTTGTCCAGGCGTTTCGGAGGAGCATATTTCAAACCCTTATCTAGTAAAAGTTTTTCAGATTCTGTTAAAACTACCTTACTGAGGTTAAAGACCCCTGCCCCAGCTAAGTTTTTACTTTTTTTAGATTGGATGCGCCTGCCTCATTGGTGTCAGTGGGAGGAATTTTGCCCCATTATTGGTGTCAGTGGGAGGAACTGTGTCTTATTGTTGGTTTCAGAGGGAGGAATTGTTCCCCATTGTTGGTGTCAGTGTGGAGAAATTTTACCCCATTGTTGGTGTCAGTGAAAAGAATTGTGCCCCATTGTTGGTGTCAGTTGATGGAATAATGCCCCAAGGGCTCGATAACAGCAAGCAAAGGATCACATCCAGCCCCCTGGGCAGCAGTTTGGAGGCCACTGCTCTATAGTAATCCCTTAGGCAGCATCATAAGGGGCTATGAAAAAAGGGGAAGAGAGGGGTAGAGGAGCTGGGCCAGCACAGTCAGTAATTAGACATCCCAGATCTCAGATGTCCCCATGGACTCTTTCTGGATTAGTCCAGCGAATTCAGAGGCAGATAGCAAGTTGATAATATTTTATGGAAAGGAAACTAAATTAAAATACTTTTTTTGTGCTTTCACCTGCAATTTTTTGGGAAACGGTGACAGGTTCTCTTTAATGGAAACAAAATTCTGTAACTGGCAGGATGGGTGATCGACGCAGAAAATATATATTAATTTTTTTTTCATGTTCATAATGTGGCGGGTTCAACATGAGTGCTTGCATAAATCATATTATTTAAGCTAATATAAAGCTAATTAGCACAGCCTAAACGGTTGTCACCGTAAACGTGTTTTGAAAACAGGCAGCGCCAGGGAAGTGTATTGGCACCACAAATAGTGTCACACTCAGGATTCGACGTGTCTGATGCATCTCGACGTGAGGCCTGACAAATCAACATTTCAGAAGGTAATTAACTTTAAAAACTTTCAATTAACAAGACAGCTGTTTTGAGGATCACGGCGTCAAAAATGCCTCAAAAAAAAAAAAAAAACATGTGGCGAATCTGGATTGCAGGCCTCCGTCTGTCTTGTGCCGCGCCTCCAAGTAAAACCTGTGCTGGCTTCGGAATTAGTAGAGAGGCAACGGGGTGGAAAGCAGGGTCCCTTAAAGCGGAGTTCCGGCCTCAAATACCTTTTTTAACTAAAAACACCCCTATAATACTAATCCATCGCCCTTTACAGAACCGCTATTCTCATACTTACAAGGTGTACAGTATTGGATTTTAGTCAAAATCTTACTTTTAAAAACGCTGTCTGGGCGCGGCCATCTTGGATGTGGGCATCTGAAGCCGCAGTGTAATCTGCTGTGTCCTTCCTGATTCCAGGGAGTGTTCTGGGAGTTCTTCCGGATTCCAGCCTGCTGGGAGTGATGACAAACAGCTCCCAGGATGCAATGCAAAGGCGGAAGTGATGTCGGTGGCCGTGGCCACAAAGGGGGGAGAAGGAGGAAGTACAATAAAAAATGTCCTAAAAATAAGGTAAGGGACCCCCGAAAGAAATTTAGAATGCCCAATTGTTGATCAGCATAGGGAGCACTCCAGGAATCACTAAAGTTGCAAAATAGGCCGGAACTCCGCTTTAAGATTTATTTCAGATAGAAGGTAGATAGAGGCTTTCATGAAGAAGTCATGCCCCACCCCTGCCCAGTACCCAAATCTCCCTATAGGTCAGTAAAGTTTCCTATGAAAATGATGGACCAATAGGAGGGTGTCTAAGACAGGCAGGGGTGGGCCAGAGCTTTGACTTCAGAAATAAAGTCGTTATTTGTAAATTTGTATATCTGGACCGAAAGATTTTCCCCCTTCCTTAATGACCAGGCCGTATTTTGCGATTCGGCACTCCGTTACTTTAACGGACAATTGCGCAGTCGTGCGGTGCTGTACTTGAATAGAAAATCCCACAAATAGAGCTTTCTTTTGGTGGTATTTGATCCCCTCTGCGATTTTTATTTTTTTGCGCTATTAACAAAAAAAGAGCGACAATCCGGAAAAAACATTCTGCTATATAACATTCTCAAAAAAAAAAAAAAATCAAAAATCAAAATTTTTTAACATTTTAAGCCAATTTGTTTTCTGCTACATATTTTCTATATAAAAAAAAAAAAAAATTGCAAAAAGCGTATTTTAATTTGTTTGCGCAAAAGTTATCGCGTTTACAAACTACAAGAAAGATTTATGTCATATTTATTGGGTTTTTTTTCTGCGATTTTTTTGCAGGACTGCGACATTGCGGCAGATTGGACCCCTGACTGACATTTTTGACACTTTTGGGGTAACCAGTGACATTACTACAGTAATCAGTGCTAAAATTCTGAAAAAAAACCCCAATATTTTCCACATTCTGCTATATAACATTCTCAAAAAAAAAAAAAAAAAAATTAAAAATCAAAATTTTTTCATCCTTTTAGGCCAATTTGTATTCTGCTACATATTTTTGGTAGAAAAAAAATTGCAATAAGCGTATTTTGATTGGTTTGCGCAAAAGTTATCGCGTCTACTAACTGCGGGAAAGATTGATGTCATTTTTATTATTTTTTTTTTTACTAGTAATGGCGGCGATCTGCGATTTTTTGTGGGACTGCGACATTGCGGCAGACAGATTGGACCACTAACTGATATTTTTGACACTTTTGGGGGGACCAGTGACATTACTACAGTAATCAGTGCTAAAAATATGCACTATTACTGGCAGGGAAGGGGTAAACATTGTGGGTGAGCCTAGGGGAGTGATTCTAACTGTGGGAGGGCGTGGCTTTTGAAATGACCATAGAGACCTGTGTTCCTATATAGAAGGATCACAGGAGCTCTGTGATCATTCCAGAGAGAAGAACGGTCAGCTGTGTTTACAACAGCCGACCGTCCTTCTCTCTCAGTGGGGAGTGATCGCGGGTGTCAGGCGGCAATCGTAGCCGCCTGACCATGCATTGGCTTCCCCGCTGCCGAGAGGGGGCAGGAGCGCGCCGGTGGCGGCGCGTGCTCATCCCCTAGCTCCCTGCTCGCGACTGACATAGCCCTACCTCGGTTTGGGCAGGAGAGCCACATTGCTGCAGTATATAGGCGGCTGCTGGTTGGGAACCAGTTAAGCACTCCAGGATTTAATGCTCCATCGGTCATCTAGATCATCTAGGTCACAGGTGTCAAACACAAGGCTGCAGGCCAAATGCGGCCCCCTCAAGGCCATTTCAAGTGGCCCTCACACCTCTGCTGCAGCACCCCCCTCGTCTCTGCCCCCATCTTGTCTCAGTAGTTGCCAGCAGAGGGGACAGAACTCATTTGCCAGATCCAGCGCTTCCCTCTGCAGCTGCAGAAAGGCTCGTCTTTGACCACCCCCCCCCCTTTCTCAGCAGTCCACAGCAGAGAGGAGGGCAGAACTCCTCTACAGATCCTGCACCTTTCTGTGCAGCCGCAACACCACCTTGTCTCTGCCTCCCCTGGTCTCAGTATTCAGCAGACTTCTTCCTGGTAGCAGCACAAGGTAAGGGGGTGCATTGTGATGTAAGGAAGGGTGGGTGACTCTGATTGTGGAGGGGGCTCTTGACATCTAATGTGACATCTAATGCGAGGGTGTAAGGGGGGTGTGGGGTGCTCTGGACATCTAATCTTACAGATATAACCGGCCCTTTGAGGGCAACCATAATGATGATGTGGCCCGCGATGAAATTGAGTTTGACACCCCTGATCTAGGTCATCTTAGGCACCCTCCTATTGGTCCATCATGTTCAAAGACCAGTGATTCTCAACCTTATTGAGTCCAATGCCCAGTAAATTCTTTCAAAACCTTCCATGACCCAATAATAATAAAAAAAAAAGTTTATACTCAAACTAGTGCTAGGGGGGCCTGTGGGGTCTGGTCAGGAAAAGTCCTCCAGATATCAAATCCTTCAAGAATGCCTAGGGAGCACTGAAGGGGGTTGGATGGCATAGTGGGAGGGGGGGGGGTGGCAGCACTGTAGAGGCTCAAGGCTCTCAGGGGGCCTGGAAACACTATGGATGGCTTAGTATATGTACTGCAGCGGGTCCGCAAGTGTATATGGAATCCAAAAAATGTAAACCTGGAAAAACAGGACTGAGTTTGTACTTATGTGTTGTAGCAAAAGCATAAAAAAAGTGCATCATGCCTAGGTTTCCTTACACCGGGCACAATTATTGGTCACATTGGCCATCTTGGTCACATTGTGCAGATTTCCCTTCACTTCCTGGGCCACCATACCTTTCTCCTCCCTTCCCACCCCCTTCCATTCCCCCCAAGCCTGGTAAGATACCACTAGAGTTCATACATCAAGATACACCACTGTAGTGCTAATAGATTCTTGAGAGACCAAATGGACTGTGGTGGGTGGTGACCACCAACTCTTAGCCAGAACAGGAATGTTAAACCAATGCTGCCCCCCTGAAATTGAGGAATCGTGAAAATAAGCATACAAAAAAATACATACAAATACATACAGTATACCCAGGAAAGAAAGGTCCTGGTACATACACCAGAAAGGTCTTCCTATGTCAGGACTCACACGGTCCTGACATGGGTCATACTACCAGATGATGGGTTTTGAGGGACATGCCCCCTTCCTCAGAGCAAAACTAGTCTGAATCATCTAGGACAAATAGAGGCTGCAACACCTCTCCAGGTGATACAATAGCTGTATTGAAGATTTGAGGCTGGTCCAGTCCTTGAACTGAAAGACTCAATGTACGGCGCTCCAAGACTCCATTCACACCAGCGCGACTTGTCAGGTGACTTGTCAGCCTGACAAGTCGCGGTCCCTCGCAGTCCATTGACTGCTACAGGAGCCGTTCTAATAGGAGCGACACAAGTCGCTCCCACTTAGAAAAAGGGTCCTGTACTACTTCGGGGCGACCTCGGAGCGACTTCCATTAGGTGAAGTCCGTGCAAGTCGCGCCGAAGTCACAGTGCACGGGACTGCACAAGTCGCCCCCGAAGTAGTACAGAGTCGTGCCGCCCCAGTGTGAACCGAGCTCTAAATGCTTTATTTGTAAACATTCACGCATACCATCACTAGACCACGATACAACAGGACTATAGCAGCAAGGTTAACATGTTTCACGAACCAAATCGCTTAATCATAACCTCATCTTAAATGCAGAGCTTTCTCTGGAGGATGGCCCATGGGGGTGTGGCACGTTGGTACTTCCTTCCCCCGTCCCTATGTGGGAGTAGTAAGAGACAGGTTCTGTATTGACGCGGATTATTCAGATCAGTTTTATTCTAAGAAAGTGGGCATGTCCCTCGAAACTCGTCAGCTGGTAGCATGACTTGTGTCAGGACCATGTGAGTTCCATCTTCTGGAGGACCTTTCTGGTTCCTGGATATACTGTATGCACAATGCAGTTTTAACCATTTTCTCTTGTGAGTATGTACTCAATGGTTTTTATTTCCTAATAAAGTGTTGACAGTAATGGGCTAGGCCTTTGCGCCCTTTTGTTTTGTTATTGACCACTAGAGTTCATTGGTCCACTAGACCAGTGGTCCTCAACCCTGGCCTACAGGGCCCACTAACAGGCCAGATTTGCAAGATAACTGAAATACATCCCAGGTGATATAATTTGCTGCTCAGTGATTGCAGTATTCTAGTCTGCATCTCCTCAAGGTAATAATTCAAATCTGGCCTGTTAGTGGGCCCTGAGGACCGGAGTTGAGGACCACTGCTCTAGACCACTAGAGTCCCTCACCCTCAGAAACGATATCTAGAGATTACTGACCACACCTTTTTTTACGCTACCTTCACACAATCAGGTCTATAGATAAAACTCAGAAATAACCATATCCTTGATTTTCTCTTCTCTGTCTTTAACCACATAACGACCGCTCACATTGCTGCTACTGCGGCAATGTGGCTCGTTATCGTCCAGCGACGTAGACCTACGTCACTGGACTCCTCCCCTTGTGGGCAGCGCGTGCGCGCCGCCGGAGGCTCGCTCCCGCTGTGTTCAGTCACAGCCGGAGTCGGGCCAGGGGAGGAGCAGCGGCGATCGCCGCTGCTCTTCCCCGATCGTCAGGGAATCGATTGTGGAGATCCGCCCGCTTGTGTAAACAGAGCGGACGGATCTCCTAAGTGACAGGCAGGGTCAGATTGCAGGGTTCAGCATAGCTGAACCTGCGATCTGTCCCTGTGTCACTCAGTCACCTCCCCCCACACACGTCAGTAAGCACCAGGCATACATTAACCCCATATGTATAGCACTGATTACTGTAGTAATGTCACTGGTACCCCCAAAAGTATCAAAAATATCAGTCAGGGGTCCGATCTGTCCGCTGCAATGTCGCAGTCCCGCAAAAAAAATCGCAGATCGCCGCCATTACTCGTTAAAAAAAAAAACACCAAAAATGACAAAAATCTTTACCTTAGTTAGTAAACGCAATAACTTTTGCGCAAACCAATCAAAATACGCTTATTGCGATTTTTTTTTTACCAAAAATATGTAGCAGAAAACAAATTGGCCAAAAATGATAAAAAATTTTGATTTTTACATTTTTTTGGGGGGGGAATTCATATATAAAATGTGAAAAATATTGTTATTTTTTCGAAATTTTCGCTGTTTTTTTGTTTATAGCGCAAAAAGTAAAAATCACACAGGTGATCAAATACCACCAAAAGAAAGCTCTGTTTGTGGGAAAAAAAGGACGTAAATTTCGTTTGGGTACGGCGTTGCATGACCGCGCAATTGTCATTTAAATTCGCACAGTGCCGAATCACAAAAAGTGGCCTGGACGTAAGACAGCAAAATCCTCCGGTGGTAAAGTGGTTAACACATCCGGTTGTCTACATGCATATGCTCCTCCTACCTGTTTTTTTTTCCTTTTGGCAGACTTTATCATTGAAATGTTGAACAATATACAATTTTGGCGTGCTCCACCTTCATTGTATTACATTTTTGAAAAACAAATAAAATATATGTGAAAAGAAAATGTTTGATGTAAATGTGGGTTTCAGGACACAAGGAGGGGAAGGAGCCATAGACTCAGAAGAAGAAAAGGGGGGGTCAACTTATAGGCAGCAGCTGATTGAAATCAATTTTGGGTGAGTGGGCTCCTCCTTCAATAGCCGTAAAACGCACATCGATATTAAATGTATCTTTTTTTTTTTTTTCCACTGGACAAATATTTAAGCAATATTCTCCGCCTGTTTACCTTGTGAGGCGTCTGACAGAAATAGCGGCTTTCCTGATGACATTTTAACAAGGTTCGTCTTAATGGGTTTGACATTTTTCCAGACCTTAGGGCTTATTTAAGGCGAAACTCTCTTGTGCAATTCCAACCGGAGTCTCTGAATTCATAATTAAATCGGTGCAAAGTGTCACTTTTGATTACTTTACAGGAGTTGTCTATGTAATTAGCATTTTTGTTATCTGAACGGAGAGATAAGTGAAAAATTCTCTGGGACTTGCATGAAAGACGGTTTCATGATCCTGTGTGTGTATTTTTTATGTCTTTACCACTGTCCATGGCAAAAGAGGTCTTTTGGAAATAGCCAATGATTGGGCATTCGTGAGGGAGCTTTATGTAATAAGGACCATACTAAGCGATGGCACAGGGGACCAACGGGGTACCATCTAAAATTTTACAATCTAGCCAACGACGGGCACTCATGAGGGATTATATATGTATATATGATATCTGGAGGACTTTTCCTTACCAGACACCCACGTAGACATGTTTGCACATACAGTATTCTGTAATAAGGACCACACTAGGCAATGACACAGGGGACCAACTGGGTACCATCTGAAATTTTACAATGTAGCCAATGATGGGCACTCATGAGGGATTATATATATATATATATATATGGTATCTGGAGGACTCTTCCTGACCAGACACCCATGTAGACATGTTTTCACATACAGTATTCTGTAATAAGGACCATACTAGGCAGTGACACATGGGACCAACTGGGTACCATCTGCAAATTTACAACCCAGCTGATAGTTATTGCCAAAGGGTATCTTACTTTTTCTTCTGCAGGTCTTTTAGAAATAGCCAACGATTGGGCATTCTTGAAGGATCTGGAGGACTTTTCCTGACCAGACCCCACATAGACATGTTTGCACATATCTTAAAATCTTTATGTAATAAGGATCATACTAGGCAACGGCACAGTGGACCAACTGGGTACCATCTGAAATTTTTCAATCTAGCCAACGACGGGCACTCATGAGGGATTATATATGTATATATGATATCTGGAGGACTTTTCCTGACCAGACACCCACATAGACATGTTTGCACATACAGAATTCTGTAATAAGGACCATACTAGGCAATGACACAGGGGACCAACTGGGTACCATCTGAAATTTTACAATCTAGCCAACGATGGGCACTCATGAGGGATTATATATGTATATATGATATCTGGAGGACTTTTCCTGACCAGACCCCTAGTAGACATGCTTGCACATACAATATTCTGTAATAAAACCCACACTAAGCAATGATACAGGGGACCAACTGGGTGCCATGTGAAAATTTACAACCCAGCCGATAGTTATTGCCAAAGGGTATCTTACTTTTTCTTCTGCAGGTCTTTTAGAAATAGCCAACGATTGGGCATTCTTCAAGGATCTGGAGGACTTTTCCTGACCAGACCCCACGTAGACATGTTTGCACATATCTTAAAATCTTTATGTAATAAGGACCATACTAGGCAACGGCACAGGGGACCAACTGGATACCATCTGAAGTTTTACAATCTAGCCAATGATGGGCACTCATGAGAGATTATATATGTATATATGATATCTGGAGGACTTTTCCTGACCAGACACCCACATAGATATGTTTGCACATACAGTATTCTGTAATAAGGATCATACTAGACAATGACATAGGGGACCAACTGGGTACCATCTAAAATTTTACAATCTAGCCATCGATGGGTATTCATGAGAGATTATATATGTGTATGTATGATATCTGGAGGATTTTTCCTGACTGAACACCCACATAGACACATGTTTGCACATATTATGTAATAAGGACTATACTAGGCAATGGCACAAGAGACCAACTGAGTACCATCTGAAAATTTACAACCCAGCTGATAGTTATTGCCCAAGGATATCTTAATTTTTCTTCTGCAGGTCTTTTAGAAATAGCCAACAATTGGGCATTCTTGAAGGCTTTGATATCTGGAGGACTTTCCTGACCAGACCACACATAGACATGTTTGCACATATCTTAAAATCTCTATGTATTAAGGACCATACTATGCAATAGACGCATAGAGAACCAACGGCAATGGCAATGGCACAAGAGACCAACTAGTTACCATCTGAAATTTCACAACCTAGCTTACGGTTTTTTCTTTTCTACTCAAAGGTTATGGTCAAAGGTTATCTTCCTTTTACTTCTGTAGGTCTTTTCGAAAAGCAAACCACTGGGCATTCTTGAGGGACCCTGAAGATGTTTCCTGACCAGACACCTACATCAAAATGTTTGCACATATCTTAAAAGCTTTATGTAAGAAGAACCATACTAGACATGGCACAGGGGACCAACTGAGTATCATCTGAAATTTTACAACCTAGCTGAAAGTTATTTTTAATTTTACTCAATTGTGATGGCCAAAGGGTATCTTCCTTTTTCTACTGAAGGCCTTAAAGCATAACTACAGAGAATTTTTTTTTTTCTGCTGTTCATTCCACTATGGCCACCAGGGATGGCAATCAGGGCTCAGGGAGCCCGCCAGTGCCCTCCCCATCAGTGCTGCCCACCAATGCCCATCATTGCCACCTATCAGTGCCGACCAACTGTGCCCATTATTGCCCACCAGTGCCGCCTATCAGTGCCCATTAGTGCCAATCAGTGCTGCCTATCAGTGCCCATCAGTGTCCATCAATGCCGCCTATCAGTGCCCAGCAGTGCCGCCTATCAGTGCCCACCAATGCTGCATATCAGTGCTACCTATCAGTGCCACCTAACAGTGCCGATCAGTGCCGCCTATCATTGCCCATCAGTGCCCACCAGTGCCACCTATCAGTGCCCATTAGTGCCCATCAGTGCCACCTATCAGTGCCCATCAGTGTCCATCAATGCCGCCTATCAGTGCCCAGCAGTGCCGCCTATCAGTGCCCACCAATGCTGCATATCAGTGCTACCTATCAGTGCCCCCTATCAGTGCCTATCAGTGCCACCTATCAGTGCCGCCTATCAGTGCCACCCCATCAGTGCCACCCCATCAGTGCCTCCTCATCAGTGCCTGTCAGTGCAGCCTCATCAGTGCTCATAAGTGCAGGAAAAAACTTAATTATTTACAAAATTGTATAACATAAACAAAAAAACTTTTCTTTTTTCAAACTTTTCAGTCTTTTTTTAATTTGTTTAGCAAAAAAATAAAAAACCTTGCTGTGATCAAATACCACCAAAAGAAAGCTCTATTTGTGGGGGGAAAATGACATAAATTTGGTGTAGGTGCAGTGTTGTATGACCGCGCAATTGTTATTCAAAATGCAACAGCGCTAAAAGCTGAAAATTGGCCTGGGCAGGAAGGGGGTGAAAGTGCCCGGTATTGAAGTGGTTTAAAGTAACGCAGTGCAGAATCGAAAAAAATATCCTGGTCATAGGTGGTAAATCTTCTGGAGGTCAAATGGATATATAGTCGCCAATTAAAAAAAAAAAAAAAAGAGGTGAGTCTACCAAGTAGACAGCAATAAAAACTTGTCAGAGGTCCAAACCTTCACCGCCATATCCAACGCCCAAAAAAAATGCATACGCTGTGACCGATAAGCCAACATTGGAAAATATTCATTGTGTTTGTCTCTTCTCGTAGGTCAAAGGCCTTTCCAGTGCAGATATTGCCCATACAGTGCCTCCCAGAAGGGAAATCTGAAAACTCACGTCCTCTGTGTCCATCGGATGCCTTTTGACAACAGTCAGTACCCGGACCGAAGGTTCAAGCGCTCCCGCATCGACCCAGAGCCTTCAGCCAATCCTGAGGAGCACCCAACTGCCAAACCCGGAAGCTCAACGCAGTCACCGGCAGAAGGCGGTAAATCCCAGGAGTAACGCGCCTCCAACCAACGTTCCTGTATATTGCAATATCACTTTCCCTAATCTCGCAGACTTTATAGAACAATTCCTAAGTCCATGCAATGGTCGGGGATACCTGGAAAGCGAGAAGTAGACTTTGAATGTTGCTAACCCCGCCTCTTAAAAAAATGGCTGCGGGACTGTTATTTGTCAATGAGGACTTCCAAACAGAGGAGGATACGGTATAACCAGGAGGGCCGATGTAACGAGACTTTTCTGTCTTTGTCCGATGGTGAATGCTTTTATTAGAAAAATGATACTATCCTAATGATTCAATGCTGCCTTTAAGAAGAGAGAGTGGGGTGGGGGGCTGGGGTGGGGGGGGGTGTTCTTTGTTTTCATCGACGAAAACACCTTTATAATATGACACCAGCTTGCTGTCATTATCTGAGCATGGTAATGAAATCAGTTGGTAGTCTGCCATGGTGCCAGTCTGACTGGAGCTGTCATTAAGAGAAAGAAATCAATTGAGTTGGTGTTGCAACAGCACTGTACTAGAAATCCAAGCCCTGGTCACCACTGACCTCATGAAAAACATTATAATATTCCATTTTCCTGCGCCTGTCCTCCAGATGCAGACAAACAAATTATTTTGATAGACGAAAGCCCTGTGTTGCATTCCACCATTGCCTTTTTAATTACTTTAAATTAATTAAAAATAAAATAAAAAAAACAAGATTTTAATATTATTTTTTTTAAAAAACATTATTTTAAAAAATATTAGCTTTCAGAAAAATATGGTTTGCAGGGATTCAGGACACAATTTATACAGCCAGTTTTTTTTTTTTTTCTTTGTTAATAATAGTTACATTTAAATTAAATTTCAGCTAAATATGGTTTGCAGGGATTCAGAACTTATGTCTCAAGATTGTGCCCATCAGTCTCCAGAATGTTGCAATATCATTTTTACTCCTTCTGGCCAGAGAAGGGTGCTATGAAGTTTAACAGCCGTTGAAAAAAAGTTCAAATTTTTTTTAAAAAAATTCTTACGTTACATTTACTTGAAATTAGATTTCAAGTTATTTTTATTAATTTTTTTAAAGTTACATTTAAATTACATTTCAGCAAAAATATGGTCTGAAGGCATTCAGGACACAATCTATACAGCCATTTTTTTTTTGTTTTTTGTTTTTTGTTAATAATATAAAAAGTAGAGGTTTTTTTTTTTTTTATAAAGATCATATCTCCAAATAATTTCTATCAGTCTACAGAATGTTGCAATTTCATTTTACTCCTTCTGACCAGAGAAGGATGCTATGGAGTTTAACAGCTGTTAAAAAAAGTTACATTTAATTAAAATTCGATTTCAAGTTCTATTTATTTGTTTATTTTTTTTTTAAGTTACATTTAAGTTACATTTCCCCAAAATATGGTTTGCAGGGACTAAGAACTCGTGTCTCAAGATTATGCCCATCAGTCTCCAGAATGTTGCGATATCATTTTTACTCCTTCTGGCCAGAGAAGGGTGCTATGAAGTTTAACAGCTGTTGAAAAAAAGTTCCAATTTTTTTTAAAAAAATTCTTACGTTTATATTTTCTTGAAATTAGATTTCAAGTTATTTTTATAAATTTTTTTTAAAGTTACATTTAAATTACATTTCAGCAAAAATATGGTTTGAAGGGATTCAGGACATAATCTATACAGCCAGCTTTTTTTTTTTTTTTTTCGTTAATAATATACATAATGTAGTTTTATTTTTAAAGATCATATCTCCAAATTATTCCTACAAGTCTACAGAATGTTGCAATTTCATCTGGCCAGAGAAAAGCGCTATGGAATTTAACAGCTGTTAAAAAAAAGTTTATTTAATTAAAATTTGAGTTCTATCTTTTTTTTTTTTCGTTAATAATATACATAATATAGTTTTCTTTTTTAAAGATCATATCTCCAAATTATTCCTACCAGTCTACAGAAAGTTGCAATGTCATTTTTACTGCTTCTGGCCAGAGAAGGGCGCTATGGAGTTTAACAGCTGTTAAAAAAAAAGTTACATTTAATTAAAATTCGATTTCAAGTTCTATTTTTTTTTGTTAATAATATAAAAAATATAGTTTTCTTTTTTTTTTTAAAGATCATATCTACAAATTATTCCTACCAGTCTACAGAATGTTGCAATTTCAGTTTTACTCCTTCTGGCCAGAGAAGGGCGCTATGGAGTTTAACAGCTGTTAAAAAAAAGTTACATTTAATTAAAATTCGATGTCAAGTTCTATTTTTTTTTTCTTAAGCTAGATTTAAATTACATTTTAGCAAAATATGGTTTGATTCGATTTCAAGTTCTATTTTTTTTTTAAAGTTACATTTAAATGACATTTCAGCAAAATATGGTTTGCATGGATTCAGGACTCATGTCTCAAGATTATGCCCACCAGTCTCCAGAATGTTGAAATTTCATTTTTATTCCTTCTGGCCTAGAGAAGGGCGCTATGGAGTTTAACAGCTGTTGAAAAAAGTTCCAATGTTTTAATTTTTTTTTTGTAAGTTACATTTACTTAAAAATTCGATTTGAAGTTCTATTTTTTTACGTTACATTTAATTAAAATTCGATTTAAAGTTATTTTTATTTTATTTTTTAAGTTACATTTAAATTACATTTCAGCAAAATATGGTTTGTGGGGATTCAGAACTCATGTCTCAAGATTATGCCCATCAGTCCCATCAGCCTCCATGTTGCAATATCATTTTTACTCCTTCTGGCCAGAGAAGGGCGCTATGGAGTTTAACAGCTGTTGAAAAAAGTTCAAATTTTTAATTTTTTTCTTAAAAGATAGATTTCTTTTTTTTTTTTTTTAAACTCATGTCTCAAGATTATTCCCACCAGTCTTCAGAATGTTGCAATATCCTTTTCACTTAATCTGGCCAGAGGGGGGCGCTATTAAGTGTAACAGCTGTAGACAGAGGAGGATTAAGTTACATTTAATTAAAATTCAATTTCAAGTTCTATTGTTTTTTTTTTTTTTTTTTTTAAGTTACATTAAATTAAAATTCGATTTCAAATTCTATTTTTTATTTTTTTTAAAGTTACATTTAAATTACATTTCAGCAAAATATGGTTTGCAGGGATTCAGAACTCATGTCTCAATATTATGCCCACCAGTCTCCAGAATGTTGCAATTTCATTTTTACTCCTTCTGGCCAGAGAAGGGCGCTATGGAGTTTAACAGCTGTTGAAAAAAGTTCCAATGCTTTATTTTTTTTAAGTTACATTTACTTTAAATTAGATTTCAAATTCTATTTTTTTTTTTAAGTTACATTTAAATTACATTTCAGCAAAATATGGTTTGCAGGAATTCACAACACAATCTGTATAGTCAGTTTAAAAAAAAAAAAAAAAAAATTCTTTAAGATAGATTCCTTTTTGTAAACTCATGTCTCAAGTCTCAAAATTATTCCCTCCAGTCTCCAGAATGTTGTAGTAGCCTTTTTACTTAATCTGGCCAGAGGGGGGCACTATTAATTGTCACAGCTGTAGAAAAAAGTTACAATTTTGGATTTTTTTAAATTTGCATTTAAATGACATTTCAGCAGAATATGGTTTGAAAAGGATTAAGAACACAATTTATATAACTAGAAAAAAACAATAAAATAGATTTTTTATTTTTTTATTTAAGATAACAATTATATTGTTTTTTTAAACTCGAGTCTCCAGATTATTCCCACCAGTTTTCAGAATGTTGCAATTACATTTTTACTAATTCTGGGTAGAGAAGAACGCTATTGAGTTTAACAGCTGTAAAAAAAAAATTCCAATTTTAATTTTTTTAGGTTAAATTTAAATGAAATTAGATTTCAACTTCTATTTTTTTTTTAAATTACAGTTACATTTAAATTAAATTTCAGCAAAAAATAGTTTGCAGGGATTCAGATAATATTTTATATAGCATTTTTTTAAAATAAAAAAATAGATTTTCTTTAAGATAAAAATATATAGACTTCTTTTTTTTAAAGCTTGTGTCTTCAGACTATTTCCACCAGTCTCCAGAATGTCACAGTTTCATTTTAACTTATTCTGGCCAGAGGAGGACTCTATTGATTGTAACAGAAAAAGTTCACATTTTTTTAAAAATGACATTTAATTGAACTTGGATTTCAGCAAAATATGATTTACAAGGATCCATAACACAATTTATAGGCAGTTTTTTTTTTTTTTTTTATAAAAATAGATTTTATTTTTAAGATAAAAAAATATATTGTTTTTTTTTTAAAGTTTATGTCTCCAAATTATTCCCACCAGTCTCTTGAATGTTGCAATTCCATGTTTAATTGTTCTGGTCAGATGAGGACGCTATTAAGTATAACAGCTGTAGATAAAAGTTCCAATTTTTTTGATTTTTTTAAAAGTTACATTTAAATAAATTTTCGGCAAAATATAGTTTGCAGGGATTCAGAACACAATTTATATAGCCAGTCTTTTTTTAAAATAAAAAAATAGATTTCCTTTAAAATAAAAAATATAGTTTTTTTAATTTATTTTTTTTATTTTAAAGTGGAACTTCACTCTCTTAATTAACATTGACTGTTGTAATTTTTATGCTGCTAACATTAGTAAATGGATAGGCAAATATATGATATTTACTTGTTTTACATTTTTTTTTTTTTTTTAATTTCTTCAGTTACTTCCTGGTTTCCATGCCTAGGCAAATTATGTCATACATCCCAGGAGTCTTTAGTAGGGTAGGAGGGGTTTTTCCTGCAAAGCACACCCTCTCCTACTTGCATGCCTGAGCTAAGGGCAGGTGGATTCCAGGAAGTCAATGCTACTTGAATCATTTTCCCTTACTCAAGATGGCCACAGCCAGGAATGCTAGAGAGGTGTTTTTCAAAGTGAATAAGTCTCATGTCTCCAGAATATTCCCACCCGTCTCCAGAATGTTGCAGTTTTATGTTTACTAGCTCTGACCAGAGGAGGGCGCTATTAGGTATTAAAGCTGTAGAAAAAAGTTCAATTTTTTTATTTTTTTATTTTAAGTTACTTTCAAAATAAAATTTCACCAAAATATAGTTTGTATGGATTCGGAACACAATTATATAGCCAGTCTATTTTTTTTTTAATAAAAAAAAATTGATTTTCTTTAAAATAAAAAATATACCGTCCCCAGATTATTCCCACTAGTCTCCAGAATGTTGCAATTAAATTTTTACTTATTCTGGCCAGAGAAGGGCGCTATTAGATGTAACAGCTGTTCCATTTTTTTTTTATTTATTTATTTTTTTTAAATTACATTTAACTTACATTTTTGCAAAATATGGTTTGCAGGGATTCAGAACATATAGCCAATATGGCCAGATTGTTTTACGATAATAATAAAAAAAAAAGATTTTCTTTAGAATAAAAAAATATATATATAATTTTTTTTTTTAAAGCTCATGTCTCCAGATTATTCCCACCAGTCAGAATGTTGCAATTTCATTTTTACTTAATCTGGCCAGAGAAGGGCGCTATTAGATGTAACAGTTTTTCCATTTTTTATTTTTATTTTTTTTACTTTTTTAAATTTAAATTATATTTAAATGAAATTTCAGCAAAATATGGTTTGCAGGGATTCAGAACACAATTTATATAGCCAGATTTTTTTAAAGATAATAATAAAAAAAAAAAAAGATTTTCTTTAGAATAAAAAAATATATATACAGTATCTCACAAAAGTAAGTACGCCCCTCTCATTTCTGTAAATATTTTATTCTATCTTTTCATGTGACAACACTGAAGAAATGACACTTTGCTACAATGTAAAGTAGTGAGTGTACAGCTTGTATAACAGTGTAAATTTGCTGTCCCCTCAAAATAACTCAACACACAGCCATTAATGTCTAAACTGCTGGCAACAAAAGTGAGTACACCCCTAAGTGAAAATGTCCAAATTGGGCCAAAGGTGTCACTGTTTTGTGTGGCCACCATTATTTTCCAGCACTGCCTTAACCCTCTTGGGCATGGAGTTCACCAGAGCTTCACAGGTTGCCCCTGGAGTCCTCTTCCATGATGACATCACGGAGCTGGTGGTGTTAGAGACCTTGCGCTCCTCCACCTTCCGTTTGAGGATGCCCCACAGATGCTCAATAGGGTTTAGGTCTGGAGACATGCTTGGCCAGTCCATCACCTTTACCCTCAGCTTATTTAGCACAGCAGTGGTCGTCTTAGAGGTGTGCTTGGTGTCGTTATCATGTTGGAATTCTGCCCTGTGGCCCAGTCTCCGAAGGGAGGGGATCATGCTCTGCTTCAGTATGTCACTGTACATGTTGGCATTCATGGTTCCCTCAATGAACTGTAACTCCCCAGTGCCGGCAGCACTCATGCAGCCCCAGACCATGACACTCCCACCACCATGCTTGACTGTAGGCATGACACACTTGTCTTTGTACTCCTCACCTGGTTGCCGCCACACACGCTTGACACCATCTGAACCAAATAAGTTTATCTTGGTCTCATCAGACCACAGTGCATGGTTCCAGTAATCCATGTCCTTAGTCTGCTTGTCTTCAGCAAACTGTTTGAGGGCTTTCTTGTGCATCATCTTTAGAAGATTCCTTCTGGGATGACAGCCATGCAGATCAATTTGATGCAGTGTGCAGCGTATGGTCTGAGCACTGACAGGCTGACCCCCCACCCCTTCAACCTCTGCAGCAATGCTGGCAGCACTCATACGTCTATTTCCCAAAGACAACCTCTGGATATGACGCTGAGCATGTGCACTCAACTTCTTTGGTGGACCATGGGGAGTCCTGTTCTGAGTGGAACCTGTCCCGGTAAACCGCTGTATGGTCTTGGCCACCGTGCTGCAGCTCAGTTTCAGGGTCTTGACAATCTTCTTATAGCCTAGGCCATGGCTGTCAAACTCAACTTTATCGAGGGCTGCATCAGAATTATAATTGCCCTTAAAGGGCCGGTTGTATCTGTAATACTAGATGTCCAGAGTATCCCCCCCTTACATCACATGTCAAGGGTCCCGCCCTACCCTCCCTTACATAAAAGTGCACCCCCTTACCTTGTGTTGCTGCTGGGAATAAGCTGGGGTCTTAGCTGGAAAACAGAAAGTGCAGGGTCTGGAGGAGGCCCAAAGGAGGGCTGGAGCTCTAGGAGAAGTGTGAGGGCCACCTGAAATGGTCTGCAGGGCCAGATTCAGCCCGAGGGCCTTGTGTTTGACACATGTGGCCTAGGCCATCTTTATGTAGAGCAACAATTCTTTTTTTTCAGATCCTCAGAGAGTTCTTTGCCATGATGTGCCATGTTTAACTTCCAGTGTCCAGTATGAGAGAGTGAAAGCGATAACACCACATTTAACACACCTGTTCCCCATTCACACCTGAGACCTTGTAACACTAACGAGTCACATGACACCGGGGAGGGAAAATGGCTAATTGGGGCCGATTTGGACATTTTCATTTAGGGGTGTACTCACTTTGTTGCCAGCGGTTTAGACATTAATGGCTGTGTGTTGAGTTATTTTGAGGGGACAGCAAATTTACACTGTTATACAAGCTGTACACTCACTACTTTACATTGTAGCAAAGTGTCATTTCTTCAGTGTTGTCACATGAAAAGATAGAATAAAATATTCACAAAAATGTGAGGGGTGTACTCTATACTGTACTGTATAGTTTTCTTTGTTTTTTTTTTTTTTTTTTAACAAATTTTTCCAGATTATTCCCACCAGTCTCCAGAATGCTGTAATTTCATTTTTATTTAATCTGGCCAGAGAAGGGCGCTATTGGATGTAACAGCTGTTCCATTTTTTATTTTTATTTTTTTTTTTTTTAGTTTAAATTACATTTAAATTAAATTTCAACAAAATATGGTTTGAAGGGATTCAGAACACAATTTATATAGCCAGATTTTTTTTAAGATAATAAAAAAAAAAGATTTTCATTAGAATAAAAAAAAAATATATATATATATATATATATATATATATATATATATATATATATATATATATAGTTTATTTTTATTTTTTATTTTTTTAAAGCTCATGTCTCCAGATTATTCCCACCAGTCTCCAGAATGTTGCAATTTCATTATTACTTAATCTGGCCAGAGAAGGGCGCTATTTGATGTAACAGCTGTTCCATTTTTTATTTTTTTACTTTTTTTCATTTAAATGAAATTTCAGCAAAATATGGTTTGCAGGGATTCAGAACACAATTTATATAGACAGATTTTTTTAAGATAATAAAAAAAGATTTTTTTTTTAAATAAAAAAATATATAGTTTTCTTCTTTTTCTTTTTAAAGTTCATGTCTCCAGATTATTCCCACCAGTCTCCAGAATGTTGCAATTTCATTTTTACTTAATCTTGCCAGAGAAGGGCGCTATTAGATGTAACAGCTGTTCCATTTTTTATTTATTTTTTTTACTTTTTTTAATTTAAATTAAATTTTAGCAAAATATGGTTTGCAGGAATTCAGAACACAATTTATATAGACAGATTTCTTTAAGATAATAAAAAAATATTTTTTTTAAAAATAAAAAAATATATAGTTTTCTTTCTTTTTTTTTTAAGTTCATGTCTCCAGATTATTCCCACCAGTCTCCAGAATGTTGCAATTCATTTTGAGCCTTATAAAAAAAAAAAGAATATAAATGTATACTGTATATATATATATAAAACAATAGGAGTCAGAAAAATATTTCCAATGTACTTGGTAAAAGGATTAGGAATGATGCTTTGAATAGAGATGGAAGTAGTAAAAAAAAAAGGTCTTCTTAAAAATGAAAAAAATAAAAAAACAAATAAAAAAATAATATTAATAAAAAAAAAAAATGATGACAGAGTAGATCAGAGTATTTTCGCTAGGCTGAGACCAGGGTGCTGATCCTAACAGCCTTAAAACTTTAACTCTGCCTAAAGCAGTTTGCAAAACTATTAAACTGCAATCGATGTAAATAGAATCAGTAGACTCTGCACTGAGAATGGAAGCCTATCTCAGGAGATTGAGGAGTACAATTTACATATACTGCCTGAAAGGAAAAAATAGACACCTGTTTTTTTTTTTGTGTTTTTTTTTTTCTCGGGAGGTCATAATGTAATGGACTCGCCTGATACAGAGCAAGCTGCTTACTTGGTCTATATAATTTTTTTCTAGTATAGTTCTCACTGCCTTACTTATATATCAAGTTGAATACAATAAGAAGTTAATGCAACTGTTTATATGATCCTCAAAAAGTAAAAAAAAAAAAAAAAAAAAAAAAGATTAAAATGTTGTTGAGAACTTTTTGACTGTAGTAAGCATTAGAATTTTAACTGCACTACTGTGTCTTTTTGGTGACTGTCAGTTGCTTGCTTTGTGTGTTTACGCTGCCTTTAATACCTTCTAAAAAAAATAAGCGTAAAAAAAGATCATATACAAAAAAAAAAAATAATTAAAAGAAAAAAAAAAAAAAAAAACACACATTCCATTAAAAGCACTTTTTATCTGTTTTGTGTTTTTATTATATTTTTTTTTTCGTTTTTTTTTTTTTTTTGAGAATTTCCCAAGGAGACAGGCAATAATTCTGTTTGTGACACTGGAAATATTTCCTTCTTCCTGTTCTTTGTGATGTGCGTGTATGTTGATCCCATGGTCTGGTGCTACTGCTGCCCCCCCCCCCCCCTCCTTGATACAACATAGAGTTTTTTTTTTTTTTTCCTTTTCCAAGAACATTTGTAACTTGTAATACAAGCAAGTGACAGCGCCAGTGATCCATTGTCAGTTTCTGAATATCTTCATGCTTTTCATATCTAAACATGTCATGTTTTTTCTCTGTAACTCCTGTTGTCTGTGGTACTGGTCATAATATTGTCTACACTCCTACATGGAAAGATGAAAAAATAAAAAATAAAAAAAAAATTAAATTCCATCTTGGAGTCGAAATCCAAGATTGATAGAGTAGAGGAATCTGTTGCTATGCTTGTAACAAGTAGAAGAGTTTGTATTTAAAGTTTATTCTTGTTCCTTATTTATTATTAAAATACATCAGTTGACATAAATTAATTCTGGTAGGAAAGTATTTTTTTTCCAGCAATGACTGTTTTTTTTTTTTCTGCTATTAGAATTAAAATGTCTTTGAAGCAGTTTGGTTGACTTTCTTCTGTGTGGTTACATAGGTTGAAAAAAATACACAAGTCCATCTAATTCAACCAAGAAAAATAAAGTAAAATATAAATAAATGAAAATTTCCCAATACACAATCCTATACCCACTGTTGATCCAAAGGAAGACAAAAATACCCTCTAAAACATGGTCCAATTTGCTCCAGGATGGGACAATCTCTGGTGTAATAAAACCTCTTAATTTCTGATTCCAGCTGGACTCCAGACAGATATCAAAAATTATTAAACCACATGCCCTTCGGAAGATGTACCCCCCTTCTTGACCAGGCCATTTTTTGAGATATGGCACTGCGTTACTTTAACTGACAATTGCGTGGTCAGTTTCTAACAAAATTGTCTTTTTTTTCCCACAAATAGAACTTTCTTTTGGTGTTTTTTTTTTTGCGCAATAAACAAAAAAAAAGACCGCAAATTAAAAAAAAAAAAAACAATATCTTTTACTTTCTGGTATAAAACATATCCAATAAAAAAAAAAAAAAGATTTCTTTATCATTTTAGGCCGATATACATTCTGCTACATACTTTTGGTAAAAAAAAAATCCAAATAAGCGCATATTGATTGGTTTGCGCAAAAGTAATTGCGTCTACAAACTATGGGGTATTTTTCTTTTTTTTTTTTCTTTTTTTTAATTCGTTTTTTTTTTTTTTTTACTAGCAATGGTGGCTAACAGTGACTTATAGAGGGACTGTAATATGGCACTGCATTACTTTAACTGACAATTGCGTGGTCAGTTTCTAACAAAATTTATGTCCTTTTTTTCCCCACATATAGAGCTTTCTTTTGGTGGTATTTGATCACCTCTGTTGTTTTTAAATTTTATGCGCAATAAATAATAAAAAGACCTCCAATTTTGAAAAAAAATAAATAATAATAACATTTTTTACTTTCTGCGATAAAACATATCCAAAAAAAAAAAAAGATTTCTTTATCAATTTAGGCCAATATGTATTCTGCTACATAGTTTTGGTAAAAAAAAAATCTCAATAAGTGTATATTGTTTGGTTTGCGCAAAAGTCATCACGTTTACAAAGAGGACAAGAGTGCCCCCTTGTCCTCTGTGATGACCTTAAAGTGAATAACTCAACACCAAGTTCACTATATGGACCCCTTATGTATTTATACATGGTGATCATATCCCCCCTTATGTATTTCATATCCCCCCTTATCTCCTCTTCTCAAGAGAGAATAAATTAATTTCCTCCAATCTTTTCTCATAGCTGAGCTCCTCCATGCCTCTTATCAGTTTGGTTGCCCTTCTCTGCACTTTCTCCAGTTCTCTGATATCCTTTCTGAGAACTGGAGCCCAAAACTGAACTGCATTTTCCAGGTGAGGTCTTACTAATGATCTGTACAGGGGCAAAATGATATCTCTCTCTCTGGAGTCCATGCCTCTCCTAATACAAGAAAGGACTTTGCTTGCTTTGGAAATCACAGCTTGGCATTGCATGCTATTATTAAGCTTATGATCTACCAGAACACCCACATCCTTCTCCGCCATGGATTCCTCCAGCTTTTCTCCTCCTATGTGATTCACAAGGATGGCCTGAATGGTATGGGTGTGAAAAGAATAAAGTTTAAAGCAGGGATCCTCAATCTACGGCCCTCCAGCTGTTGTGGAACTAGAAACATAGAAACATAGAAACATAGAATGTGTCGGCAGATAAGAACCATTTGGCCCATCTAGTCTGCCCAATATATCTGAATCCTATGAATAGTCCCTGGCCCTATCTTATATGAAGGATAGCCGTATGCCTATCCCATGCATGCTTAAACTCCTTCACTGTATTTGCAGCTACCACTTCTGCAGGAAGGTTATTCCATGCATCCACTACTCTCTCAGTAAAGTAATACTTCCTCATATTACTTTTAAACCTTTGCCCCTCTAATTTAAAACTGTGTCCTCTTGTGGTAGTTTTTCTTCTTTTAAATATGCTCTCCTCCTTTACCGAGTTGATTCCCTTTATGTATTTAAAAGTTTCTATCATATCCCCTCTGTCATATGGTGCAAGGAAGGGGGCTGTGAAGGGGAATGGGATACAAGGAGGGGGGGGGGGGGGGCTGTGAAGGGGGCTTTTACATGAGGCATTGTAAAACTCTAACATTCACAGACATGACTAGGCATGATGAGAATTGTAGTTCCTGAACAACTGGAGGGCCATAGTTTGAAAACCCTTGGTTTAAAGTATCAGTCCCTGAGATAAACGCTGAGGCTGATTCACTAAAGCAGGTGAGAATGTTCACACAATAAATAGACACCAATGACCCAGTCATGGGCAGATGAAATAGGTAACCAGGAATTTTCTGTCCATGTGATTGGCTAATGCTAGTAAATATTCATACAATTTATTGTGTGAGCATTCTCAGCTCCTTGAGTAAACCAGCCAGCTTCCAACAGCCAGCATAAGGTCTCTGCTCTTACCTCCTTTTCGGTTGCCACCCTGCCATGTTGGGTGACTGTCTGGCCCAACTTCCATACACTGATCAATACTTTCTCTCTCCTGCACACAAGTTCTTTTAGAGCAACCCTGAATACAAGGATCCAGGTCTTGTATTTTGACATCGAAAGGGATATTAGAAATAAGTAACATCTTTATCCAAAAATCAAGCACAGACTTGAACAAAGAATAGCATGGTTTCTCAATAACATGCTCATCCACAAGCTTCCTGAAGTCTGATTGGTGTAAACCAGGGGTATTGAACTAAAATTCTTAGAGGTCCGGTCATTAAAGTTTTCATCCAACTGAGGTTCGAGCCTCATGTTCGCGCTATGATTCTGTTTCTTCACATCGCAGCCCCTCTCCCCTACATTATAGTTTCCCCATAGAGTTTCCGTGTTTTCCCTCACAGTTTCTGTGTTATCAGTCCATTCCTTTACCTCACAACCCTCTTCACATTACGCCCCCCCCCTTTACGCCACAGCACCCCCTTTGAAATTGCAGAACCCCCTCTTTACATCACAGAGCCCCCTTTACAATACAGTTCCCCATTTACATTACAGTGCCCTCTTTTACATTGCAGAAGCCCCTATTTACATCACAGAACCCCCTTTTACAATAAAGGACCCCCTTTACTTCAGAACACCCCCTTTAAAATACAGCCCCTCTTTACAATACAGCCCCCTCTTTACATTGCAGTGCCTGCTTAATATCACAGCCCCTCTTTGCATCCAAGTCCCCCCATTTTACATCACAGCCTCCCTTTGCATTCAAGTCCCCCCATTTTACATCACAGCCTCCCTTTGCATCCAAGCCCCCCCTTTTACATCACAGCCCCCCCTTTACATCACAGCACCTTACTTACTTAACTGTCCCCTGTCCCCCTTCACATCAAAGCCCCCCCCCCCCACCTCACAGACCTCAACTCTTTACCATTAGTGTCCACAGCCACCCTTTATTTCATCCCAGTTCCCTTCACAGCCCCCCTTTACTTGCATCTCAGCCCCTTTCACAGCCCCCCTACTTGCACCCCAGTTCCCTTTACAGCCTCCCCCTTACTTGCATTTCAGCCCCCTTCACAGCCCCCCTCCTTGTATCCCATTCCCCTTCACAGCCCCCTTCCTTGCACCACAGTTTACTTCACAGCCCCCCTTCCTTACATCCCAGTCCCCTTTACAGCCCCCATTTACTTGCATCTCACCCCCCCCCCTTTCTTGCACCCTCAGTCCCCTTCACAACCCCCCTTCCTGGCACCTCAGTCCACTTCACAGCCTCCCTTCCTTGCACCCCAGTCCACTTCACAGCCCCCCTTCATTGCACCCCAGTCCCCTTTACAGCCCCAATTGACTTGCATCTCAGTTCCCCCTCCCCTTTCTTGCACCCCTGTCTCCTTCACAACCCCCCTTCCTGGCAACTCAGTCCACTTCACAGCCCCCCTTTCTTGCACCCCAGTCCACTTCACAGCCCCCCTTCCTGGCACCCCAGTCCACTTCACAGCCTCCCCTTTCTGGCACCCCAGTTCAGTTTACAACTTCACCTTACTTTCATCTCAGTCCCCTTCACTGCCCCCCCCCCCCCGTATCCCAGTCCCCTTCACAGCCCTCCTCCTTTTTTTTTTTTTTTACTGGTCCACTTTATATGAATGCCCCCTCCCTTATGTTACATTTCCCTTTGCCATTCACAAAACTCCTCCAACTTTTCCCATCCTACCTTACATAGCATGTAGAAGGCAGAAGGAGTGGCATGTTCAGACAGAGGGCGGGAAATGCTTTTCATGTTAACAGGCAGGTGATTGGTTGCTAGGACTGCCCCGCATTCTAGCAATAAATCACGGGCATGGTAATTTGAAAAAAAAAAGTTAAGCAGGGCAATGGCGCATAGGTGAACAAGACGTGATCTTCAAAGTAGCAGCCTGAACCTGAAGGTCTGGCAGGGACTGCAATGAAACAATAGCAGCAGCACAATCCAGCACGGACAGGAGGCAGCTTCCGAGAGATGAAGGAATCTCTGGATAACATAAACACAAATAGCAGAAGCGCCACTTTACAGTGTAGTGTAAACAGTAGCTTTAATGGTAACAATCAATAACTTACAAAATAGATGAAGAAACGGGGTACGTCAGGCCCTCCAGGAATCAAAGGAGGCTGCAGCACAATCAGCATGTTCAGGCTCAGGCACAAAGAATACAAATGCCGGCTTGAATTGTAAACAGAGAGGAGACTTCCCGGCCGCCGCAAACAAAACCGCATGTGTGCAGTATGCCACCAACTTTGTGATATGGGACATCAACACCAGGGGCATGGACTGGGCGTGGCTAACGTATTTCGTTTTTGCCCCTGTAGCACCCTACAGGGTAGGTGCTAGGTAAAATTATAGTGGGCCTTGGCTGCCTAACAGCAGGGCCATGATTTTAGCTGGGCTGTCATGTCTCTCAGGTGTGTCTGCTGAGAGGGGAGTCTCTCCACTGGCTCCATGAGAGGATTCTTATTGGGCAGGGGAGGAAATCCAATCAGAGACACATTCAGGCCTGTATCTACCCCAGAAGGCAGATTCTGCCGCAGAGGATTCTGGGAGTGGGTATATTTTTTAGGGGAACGCATGACTCAGCATCTTTGGCGGGAAGCAGAGTCCCAGGAGGGAGAGTACGGCTGTCAGAAGGATTGGGTGTTCCTGGTGGCTGCCTGGGAATTCAGAGGATGCTGAGTTGAGCTGCAGAGGGGATCCGGTGTGTCGAGGACCAGTGGAAGAAGAGGGGTTCAGTTCCAGGATAGCCTGCCAAGGTCGTGAGTATGGTGAACTGCCCCTAGGGGTCAAAAGTGTAGAAGGGACCACTCCAGAGATGGTTCCAGGGATCCAGGAGTCAGCTAGCTGTAAAGGGGGTGCCTAGTCAGAGGACCCTGAAGTGTTAGAGGGGGTACCAATCAGAGGACCCTGAAGTGTTAGAAGGGGTACCAATCAGAGGACCCTGAAGTATTAGAGGGGGCACCAGCGGTTGGGCCCTGAAGAGCTAATGTGTGCATTGTACAGAGTTAAGAGTTTCAGCAGCACAAGCAGTGACAAGGAGCTACCTCAGCCAGTGAAGGGCTGGAGGGAGCTGTTCAATTACTTTTGAGCTAAAGCAAGTGTCAGGAGTCAAGAGTTCTACAGTCCTGGATCTTCTGAGTTAACAAACAAGTTAAAGTCAAGGTTTCAGCACTAGCTCAGCAAAGCAGTATTACTACTTACAAGACAGCGCCAACGGGCATTTTTGTATAAAGTCCCAGTTAACCTAGTTGAGCCAGAGGAGTATCCCACTCATTCCCTTCTCCCATCCCCAAAATACAATAAACAAAACCAACCAAAGAGTGGTCAATGTCTCAACTCTCACACTTGGGTTCACAACTTAAATGTGTTGGAAGTGTCACCGGTAACAATGGCAGACCCACATCAGACTCAAGGCCTGGAAATCTTGCTACACCCCCATTTTTCATGAGCTGAACTCAAAGATCTAAGACTTTTTCTATGTACACAAAAGGCCTATTTCTCTCAAATATTGTTCACAAATCTTTCTAAATCTGTGTTAGTGAGCACTTCTCCTTTGCCGAGATAATCCATCCACCTCACAGGTGTGGCATATCAAGATGCTGATTAGACAGCATGATGTGCCTTAGGCTGGCCACAATAAAAGGCCGCTCTAAAACGTGCAGTTTTATCACACAGCACAATGCCATAGATGTAGCAAGTTTTGAGGGAACGTGCAATTGGCATGCTGACTGTAGGAATGTCCTCCAGAGCTGTTTTGCCCCTGAATTGAATGTTCATTTCTCTGCCATAAGCCGTCTTCAAAGGCGTTTCAGAGAATTTGGCAGAACATCCAACCGGCCTCACAACCGCAGACCACGTGTAACCACACCAGCCCAGGACCTCCACATCCAGCATCTTCACCTCCAAAATTGTCTGAGACCAGCCACCCGGACAGCTGCTGCAACAATCACTTTCCATAACCAAAGAAATTCTGCACAAACTGTCAGAAACCATCTCAGGGAAGCTCATCCTCGTCACCCTCATCGGGGTCTCCACCTGACTGCAGATCGTCATTGTAAGCAATGGCGGCTGGTGCACCATCAGTCGGGGGGGTGGACAGACGGACCTGCCCCACCCCCATATCACTCCAACCTGTACCACCACATCTCTCCCCAGATTTGTGAACAATATTTGAGAGAAATCTGCCTTTTGTGTACATAGAAAAAGTCTTAGATCTTTGAGTTCAGCTCATGAAAACTGAGGGCAAAACCAAAAGTGTTGTATCTATAATTTTGTTCAGTGTATATATATATATATATATATATATATATATATATATATATATATTTATTTTTTTTTTTTTTTAACGCTGCACTGTTTTTTTGGATGTACCGTATTTATCGGCGTATAACACGCACTTTTTCCTCCTAAAAATGGAGGAAAAAGCAGCAGTGCGTGTTATACGCTGATATGAAAAAAAAAGTCCAGGAAGCAGCGGCGAGAGGTAGAAGGGGGCGGGCGGGGCAGAGGAGAAGGAAGGACGCGCTGTCATTGGAAGTCCCGCCTCCTATGCCGATGTCTATTATAGGCGCCGGGACTTCCGATGACAGCGCGGGTGTCCTTCCTTCTCCTCGGCCCCGCCCGCCCCCTTCTACCTCTCGGCGCTGCTTCCTGGACTTTTTAAAAAGTGATCCAGATAGAATCAATGGCGCTGACGAGGCTGCAATTACTGGCACTGCACTGGCGAGGCTGCAATTACTGGCACTGCGCTGGCGAGGCTGCAATTACTGGCACTGCGCTGACGAGGCTGCAATTACTGGCACTGCGCTGACGAGGCTGCAATTACTGGCACTGCGCTGGCGAGGCTGCAACTATGGTCACTGCGCTGGCGAGGCTGCAATTGCTGGCACTACGCTGGCGAGGCTGCAATTACTGGCACTGCGCTGGCGAGGCTGCAATTACTGGCACTGCACTGGGCTGCAACTATGGGCACTGCGCTGGTGAGGCTACAATGATGGACACTACGCTGGCGAGGCTGCAATGATGGACACTGCGCTGGCGAGGCTGCAATTACTGGCACTGCACTGGCGAGGCTGCAATTACTGGCACTGCGCTGGCGAGGCTGCAATGATGGACACTGCGCTGGCGAGGCTGCAATGATGGACACTGCGCTGGCGAGGCTACAATGTTGGACACTGCGCTGGCGAGGCTACAATGTTGGACACTGCGCTGGCGAGGCTACAATGTTGGACACTGCGCTGGCGAGGCTGCAATGATGGACACTACGCTGGCGAGGCTGCAATGATGGACACTACGCTGGTAAGGCTGCATTCGTGGGCACTGCGCTGATGAGGAGGCTGCATTCGTTGGCACTGGTGAGACTGCATTCAATTAAAAAAAAAAAGTTCTGAGTTCAAAGCTGTTTATTTAAAATTTCAGCTTTTTTCCTTAAATTTCTCTCCTAAAATGTAGGTGCGTGTTATACGCCGGCGCGTGTTATATGCTTTCTGTATTCTCTGAGTGCGATTTCCTTCTTTGATTTGCTAAAAAATATTAAATGCACAAATTGTTTTCTGTAAAAATATGTGCATTAAAAAAAAAAAGTGGGCTTAGCCTTCAAGGTCCACCCAACCTGCCGCCACATATATGTGTTAAGCGGTTATCAAGTAGACAAAGTGCCATACAGAAACTAATAAAATGAGATTAATCAGACTGATAAAATTGGAGGAAACCTGGAAGAATCCTGGTGTGTAATTAGTCTGATAAGCGCTTTAGATGTCAGATAAGCCAAAATCTGGTTAATCTGGTTCCCTACAATTCTGTCAGCTCACACTTCATTTCGACCATTTGAACCCTCAATTTTTATGATGCAATTATCTGTATAAAATAAAATTTGAAATTTTCTGTGATCTGCTTTTGGAGGTTTTCACCTTGCACACCCAGTCTCTACTTAAGCAAAGAATATTTGTCCACCGCTTTCTGTTATTATTGTTTCCAAAGATTTTAGGGCTTTTAAGGTGCCAGATAAATAAAAAAAAAAAACACATTGTATTAAAATGTTGCAAATATATATATTCAGTGGAATATATTTCTCGCGCCTAGGAGTACCTAACCAGATGTTTGCTAGGGGTAGATGGATAAACGGAAAAATATATGGGCTAAGTAGCTGCTATAAAGTGCAAAGTGAATGTGTCTTTAATTCCCAACTAATTGAGAAAGAATATAGCGCTTGCTGGTATGTGCAGGAACTAACGGAATAAAATATAAAATATAAAATCTACGTTTCTAAAATCATTAAAATGGGCTAGGCCCCTAAAAAATACACATATATGAATAAACAAGTAGTGAATGTGCCAATAATCAAGTCCAAAGATTCAGTGTAATATCAAGGTGCAAAGTGATAAAAAACAGTTCATAGGTGGCCCTCTGAAGACGTCACTACGCTCTGACGAAACGCGCGTCAGCTGGAACGCAAACCGCTCTCCACGCTACAGACATCCACTAGAGGGATTGCACAGCGTTTTTTTAACTTGTATCAACTTTTTTTTTTGCACAATAAACGTGGTTAAATGATACGGCACTATCTGGAGCCTTCCTTCTTTTTTCCCTAAACATCACCGGAGGAACCGCACGGAGTCTGCATATCCCGCTTGGGGGATCCCGGTTGAAGAGGGAGAGGAGCCCAGCAGTTGCCACTGTCTAGACCTGGAGGGTCACAAAAAGCTCTGATGGTCTCTTTACCGTAAGGTAGTAGAGACCCACCGTATCTGGTGAGTGTACATCTTTCCTCAATATTTGCATGACCGGACATCTTGTCTCATTGGAGGAATCAACACCAAGCACCAGCACTTCCCTTTTTTCTGGCTTTTTTTCTTTTGGCTGTTTTTTGAGCAATCACAAATGGGCCACCTATGAACTGTTTTTTTATCACTTTGCACCTTGATATTACACTGAATCTTTGGACTTGATTATTGGCACATTCAGTACTTGTTTATTCATATATGTGTATTTTTTAGGGGCCTAGCCATTTTAATGATTTTAGAAACGTAGATTTTATATTTTATTCCGTTAGTTCCTGCACATACCAGCAAGCGCTATATTCTTTCTCAATTAGTTGGGAATTACAGACACATTGTATTAAAATATTCAATATTTTATTGTGAAAAATTAGTATAAAACCGTCATTAAAAACAATTATCAATACCACAAACAATTCCTCGACATGTTTCACTGTAAATGTATAGCTTCTTCAGGAGAATTTAGTTTGGATAATGCTCACACATGCTAATGAGAAACTATACCACACAAAATAGTTAATTACTACATCATATTTGAAAAAAATCCTAAATTTCAAAATTACACTTTTATTATATATATAAAGTTTCTACACACTTTGGACAACAAGTATATGCTTATAGTTGTTGGATCCTTTTGAGAAGATATTGTAGCACTGCCCCCCTAGGGGACTCCTGAGTATTACACCTTAAGGATTCCCCTGGGTTACCCAAAGCAACTGGTTACAGAAAAGTAGTACTTTAAGGTCTTGGCTCAGTCAATGATCAGTCCGGGGGATGTTGTTTTGTAGTTTTATTTAGAACTGGGATAGGAGAAGGAATGAGTGGGATACTCCAACTATTTACTATTCACAGTATTGAGGACATCTGACTTGAGGATGCGGCAATGCCGCTGCTTCACTCTGTCATTGGAATGAAGGTAATATAAGTGTTCCTGCTTGTAATTATGTTCAGGGTTCTAACCTGGCACCCCCTTTCTCTCTCTGTGTAGCTGACACACGTCCACTGACTCTACACTCAGGAGTGGTCCCCTTCCTGGGCAGACCCGGGGCAAGTTCCTCTGTACTCACAGACACTGTTTTTCCAGAGTCACCGATGCCCCCAACTTCACCAGTCAGCTTCTCTTGAACCTCCAGATTCAGCCACACACTCTGGTTCCCCAGGCCGACCGCCTGTGACCACCATCCACTGCTGCAGAAGAGGAGACAGCCGTCACCCTCCTTCTGGGACCTGGCTTCCCGCCCTAAGACCCCGAGCACATGTGTCCTTGGCTTTTTTATACCCTGCCCCATAATGCACCGAGACAGCCAGTCCGTGCCATTCCCTGGGGCAGTAACAAAGCCTGTGTGTTACTGGCTGAGTTCCCTCCACTTTCCAATGTGCCTCCCCATTGGACACAGTGGGGACACTCCCTCAGCCCAGATAAGTCACACACTGGACACATGGAGCAGGCCTGACTAACAAATCCCACTCCCTGAGATGCAGGGAGCACATACATTTAGCCTGCTGCTCTGCTATTAGGCAGACAGAGCCAAAACTACTCTGCCTACCTAGCACCTATCTAGGAGGGTGCTACAATATAATGATCTCTATCATGAATGATTAATCTTTGAAATTCCAGAGATTTATTTTCTTTTTCCAGTAAACCCAGCTGAGGACCCTTTAGGATTTAAAAATAGATGTCAAAGAGAGTGGACATCAGTGATCATTGATAGATTTGGCATCTATTTTAAAATCCCAAAGGGTTGGTTTGGTTGGGATCTCGGCTTCCCAACCAAAGAATTTGCAGTGTTTACATCTGCCGAGGTCGGACGTGACATCATAACGTCGTGTCTGGCATCTGTAGTTCAAAGAGATGACCGGAGACCATCTGATCAAACCTAAGGAGGTCATATGACGGCCGGCGGTATTGAAATGTTTAAACACGATGACTCTAGAATAAGAGGGATGACAGCAGCACACAGTCTCTATGATCTCTCATACCAGTCAGTACTCACCAATATCCTTGGAAAACTGGTTGCCTCTTTCCAACATTCTCCAGACAATTTCTCACCAGGATACCAGACTGGATCCTTAGATGACAGCCCCTGAAAACTGTCAGCAAAGTAGGCATCCAGCTAGCCCAACTGATGCCTCAATGAACCACAGGCACATGGTAAAGTTTCTTAAGGGGCAATCAGGCTGTGATCTTCTCCTCAGGGAAAAAGACCCTTCTGCTCACAGTCTCAGAGTATTTATACAGACTCCCAGCCACCATTTGGGCACCTCTCCCCAGGGATTGGCCAGGGCTGCATAAATATTCAGCTGGTGATTAGACTCTCCCTGCCCATTATCTTCTCTAGAACATTTCTGGGCAAACAGTGGGAAGCAGTGAATCCTGCAGCCACTGAAACACAGAACAGACCAAAATAATCAAACAGAGCCACACTGATTACAGTGAACCAGAACTAAATTATTATTATTACTATTACTACTATACAGGTTTTTGCTAGCGCCAGCAGTTTACTCAGTGCTTTACCATGTAGAGGGGGGGGGGGGGCAGTAAAATTACAATATGTTTAAATACAGCAGGAATCGGAGGGCCCTGCTGATGGAGCTTACAGTCTAAAGGGGGGAGGTGGGGGTGGTACAAAAGGTAATAGCTGCAGAAATGATCTGATGGAGGTGACTCGGGTACAGTTATTAGGTGGAGGTGGGGTAGGCTTCCCTAAATAAGTGAGTTTTCAGAGTTTGCCTAAAGGCAGACAGGGTAGGAGCTGACCGGACATACTGGGACCGGAAGTTCCAGAGGATGGGAGAGGCTCTGGAGAAGTCCTGGAGGGGAGCATGGGAGGTGGTAACAATGGAGGTTGGTGATGTAGCTGGGGGGCAATGTTGTGGATGGCCTTGTACATTGTGGTTAGTATTTGTAATTTTATATGGCGGGGTAGGGGAAGCCAGTGGAGGGATTGGCAGAGAGGAGCAGCAGTCAGGGATCGGTTTGTAAGGTGTATTAGGGCACACGCTTTCCATTCACCCCTATGGAGCAGCTGATGTCAGCGGTAATCTGTCCGCTGACACCCGCCGCTATCCGATCCTCTCCTGTCCGGCAAATCCGGATGATGACCCTATTTTGCATCCGTCTAGAGGATCAGATCAGATGGGATCGGATGAAAGTGGACAGGCGGACAGCGGAGATGGATCTCTAATCTGCCTGCTCAGTGGGGATCAGCAGATCGATCCCCGCCGAGCAAGGGTATTCTGTCAAACGATGGCACCCAGTGTGAAAGGGCCCTTAGTCTAGCAGCAGCAAAATTTGCCTACCAGTGAGATACAGCTCCATTGAATACAATGAGCCAGGACTAAATTTATCGAACCTCGCACCTATCTAGGAGGGTGCTACATGAGCATGAGCCTTACGGCTGATATGATCTCTCTGATGGCTAACACGATGTTCCTAAATGGAGAAAATTAAAAAATGGTGGCACACTGCGGCGAAGTTGAAATATGAAAGTTACTTTTATTGGTCACCAAGCCAGAACAAAAAACACAGGGAAAAGTAGTTGACGCGTTTCACACGAATAGATTGGGCTTATGAGTAAGCACAATCTATTCGTGAGGAACGCGTCAACTTCATTTCCCTGTGTTTTCTGTTCTGGCTTGGTGACCAATAAAGGTATCTTTCATATTTCGACTTTGCTGCAGTGTGCCACCATTTTTTAGTTTTCTCCATTTATGTACTTTGTGGTGAGCCTGGGTGTGCACCGGCAGCAGTCGGCATTCATTGATTGCCTGAGCGGTATCCAGGTTGTAATTGGACTAACACGATGGTCAGCTCCGGGGCTGCTGTTAGAAATCACAGGGCCCCACACAGCCTCCCTAGCAGGCCCCCCTTCCCACCTTAAATATATCAAGACAATATTTTCACTAAAAATACACTAAAATCATTATTAGTGGACACAAATATAACAGAGAACCTGTGGGAATTAGCCCTTTTTAATTGTTTTTGAAATGTAACCACTTAAGGACCGCTCTCCGCAGTTATACTGCAGCAAGCAGCCCCTCCTGCTTGAACCGATGTATGTAGGTATAAGTCGGTCGCGCGCCTGCAGCTAGGGGCCAGCGACGCGCGACCGCCCCCACTCGGCAGCGGAGACTCAGATGCATGGGGCAGGCGGCTCTGATTGCCGCCTGACATCCGCAATCGTTCCCCGCTGAGAGAGAAGAACAGTCGGTTGTTGTAAACACAGCTGACCGTTCTTCTCCCTGGAATGATCACAGAGTTCCTGTGATCCTTCTATATAGGATCACATGTCTCTATGGTCATCTCAGAAGCCACGCCCCCCCATAGTTAGAATCGCTCCCCTAGGCTCACATTTAACCCCTTCATCACCCATAGTATTAACCCCTTCCCTGTCAGTGTCATTATTACAGTAACAGTGCATATTTTTAGCACTGATTACTGGAGTAATGTCACTGGTCCCCCCAAAAGTGTGAAAAATGTCCGTAAGGGGGTCCGATCTGTCTGCCGCAAAATCGCAGATCGCCGCCATTACTAGTAAAAAAAAAAAAAAAATGACATAAATCTTTCCCCTAGTTAGTAGATGCGATAACTTTTACACAAACCAATCAAAATCCGCTTATTGCAATTTTTTTTTACCAAAAATATGTAGCAGAAAACAAATTGGCCTAAAATGTTAATTTAGATTTTTAAATTTTTTTTTTTGGGAATGTGTTATAGCAGAATGTGAAAATTATTGTTTTTTTTTCCAGAATTGTCGCTCTTTTTTTGTTTATAGCGCAAAAAATAAAAATCGCACAGGTGATCAAATACCACCAAAAGAAAGCTATATTTGTGGGTAAAAAAAGCTCATCAATTTTATTTGGGTACAGCGCCACACGACCGCGCAATTGTCTGTTAAATTAAAGCAGTGGAATATCGCAAAAAAAATAGCCTGGTCATTAAAGAGGTTGTAAACCTCAGAATAAGGCCCCTTTCACACATATGGTCCGTTCAGTTCTTCAGTTCAGTCACGTCAAATGTATCAGTTTTTCATCTGTTTTTCATCCATTTTTCGTCAGTTGTTATCCGTTTTTCATCCGTTTTTCATCCGTTTTTCATCCGTTTTTCATCCGTTGTCATCAGTTGACATCCGTTTTTCATCCGTTGTCATCCGTTTTTCGTCCGATCCGTTTTTTTGACGGATGAAAAATAGGGCATTCATCCGTTCAAAAAAACGGACATTGACAGGAGTGGATGAAAACGGATGTTAACGGATGATCATCAGTTGTCATCCGTTTTTACATAGAGATGCATTGATGTTCGTTTTTCATCCGTCAACGGATGGATGAAAAACGGACAAACGGACAGCATGTGTGAAAGGGGCCTTAAAAAGAAAAAAAAATGACAAACACCTAAAAGACAAACACATAATGAGCTAGTATGCATCGCATACTAGCTCATTATGAAATACTTACCTTCGAACGAAGCCCCGCAGCGCCGACCGCTCACCTCTCTCAAGGGTGACATGTTCGGTCGCCCTTATTCCGGGTTTGAAGCATCCGGCCGTCTGATTGGCTGGAGCCGCGATGACGTCACTACTGCGCTTGCCGACATTCACGGCACAGGGCCCAGAAGGAATGGCCCGAGCAGCAGTTCCTTCAGAGCGCATGCACCAGTGATGTCACGGTACATGTTTAGGAGATATTTACAGTACCTATAGGTAAGTCTTATCATAGGGGGGAGGAGGAGGGTTTACTTCCTCTTAAAGGGGGCAAATTCTTCTGGTCCAGAAGTGGTTAAAAAAATAAATTATATATTTTTTAAAAATGTTAAAAATGTTTACAGTTATTTTATTTTACAATTTTTTAAAATTATTTATTACAATGTTTAATCATTATTATTTTTTTTAACAATTTGCTATTTTTTTTTACAGGACAGTGAAGCCTGTACAATAAAAGGGGGGCACACAAGAAGAAGGGGGGAGGATCAGAAGCAGGCAGAACATTGAGGGGGATCGGTTTCGGAGAAGCAAATACAGGAATGATGCCCATTGCCCTGTGTCTGTATCTCTCCCTGCAGCAGATGAAAGCTGGCAGGAGGAAGAGAAACTGGCTTTCAGCTGCTGCGGAGAGCCGCACAGGGCTTCCTTCTGTAACTGGCCCTCCGCCCGACTGTACCGTTTCCCCGTTCTGTTGGGGCCCCCCTGTGTGCTCGGGCCCCCTATAGGAGGGCTGGTGAACCCCCCCCCCCCCCCGGCCCTGGTCAGCTCACTTTATTAGTCTGCATTTAGCATTTCGCCTATTTTTTTTTTTTTAAGGTACCCTTTAGTTTTTTTTTTCGGAGAATCAAGCAATCCCCTACCAACTGGCTCACCTCCAGCTCACAAAGGCTTCTGGGTAAACACGTGCATTTTGTTACTTTATCTCCTCCTGTGCAACCTTGAAGCCAAAAAATATTCACTGAGACGGCAATTTCCAAAGGGATGGTAAAATCCACGGAGGCCAGAAAGGGATTTTTTTTTTTACAAGCCGTGCCTTTCCTCACCTGTTGGTGTTGCTGTATGTGTAAAAATCCGGAAGCCTTGGATGCAGAGGAGGGGGGCATCGGAAATTTAAATGACCCACACTGAACTGTTTTGCTGTTAATACAGGCATACCGTGCAAGACACATTTAATGGGCTTTATTTTTTATTGTCCTATGCTGAATAATTAAGTTTGAGGCAAAGTGTCACATGGATTTATCTTTTAATTAAAAAAAGCATGGTTCGTGCAGATCTGAGTGCTAGTCCAAATAAAGGCAATATCAAAATTTATGCTTGTTTATCTAGGTGTTAATTACCTAGAGATTGTTCGGGATTTCTCTTTTTATAAAGTGTCACGGGTTCGTGTCACCCATAATAAAGTTTAACAGTGGAACCTTATCAATTTGCTAAGTACAGTTCAAGTGTGACCACTGGAATGAATAAGTCCTTCCCATGATGCCACGGGGGAGATCCGAGCTGGGTAAGGAAATGCTGCGGCGATGGAAATCAATCGTTTTTTTACTTTTTTTTTTTAATTTATTTATTTTTACCGTTAGCCGTAAGTAAATAAATTCTGTTGCATATCTGACAAAGCAGAGTCTTGTGAATGCGGCTATTGTTTGCGTTTTTTTTTTTTTTTAGGTCGGAGTACCTTGCATGTGGTATATTCTTGGAAGGGAAATAATTTCTTTACAAATGGCATTAACGGCACAATAGAGGCATTTAACCCTTTTGCTGCCAGAGCCGCTTTTGCGCATACGTTTAAAAAAATCATTTTTGGTTTGAAGATTAGCTAAAACCCCCCCCAACATGATACATTTTGTAAAAGCAGAGGACCTGGAGAAAAAGATGGTGGTAATTCTGCAAAAAAAAAAAAATACACAAAAGTTAATTCTAGTACACACAATACAATATATTACCCTTTATTATTTTTTTTAATTATAACATATATATATATATATATGAATAAATATAAAAGATGAAGTTGCGTCAAACCGTTTGCACTTGAATGAATGCTTTGCTTACCACGGATGGATTTTATCGCAACTATTGTATGCTGACTGGAGTATCTTTGACCCCATTGGGGAAGGCACATTGGGCCCGGTTTGGTCTAATGAAGGAGTTGAGAGGCTGCTTATTAGGGATGACCCGAAGAGAAGGTACAGGTAGGTGCTAGGTAAAATATAGGGGGCTTTGTCTGCCTAACAGCAGAGCCATGTTTTCTTTTGTGAGGTAGGTTGTCATGTGTCTGCTGTGAGGGGGAGTCTCCTCACTGGCCCTGTGAGAGGCTTCTCATTGGGCAGTGAAGGAAACCCAATCAGGGACACATTCAGGCTTGTAACTACCCCAGAAGGCAGATTCTGCCACAAAGGATTCTGGGAGTGGGTATAAGTCTGAGGGGAGTGCATGACTCAGCGTCCTTGGCGGGAGCAAGTCCCAGAGTCCCAGGAAGGAGAGTGTGGCTGTCTCTCCTCCTGTCTGAGGAAAGCCGATGTCTCAGGGTGTCGCCTGAGTGTCCAGAGCGAGCTGAGTGAGTGAGGGGGATCCGGTGTGCCGAGAGCCTGCGGAGAAAGAGAGAGGGGTCCAGTCCCAGGAAAGCCTCCACAGGTCGTGAGTACTGCGGATTGCCCCTGGGGGTCTGCCTGAAGTTAGAGGGGACCACTCCGGAAGAGGTTCGGGGATCCAGAGTCAGCTAGCTGTAAAGGGGGTACCTAGGTTGAGGATGCTAAAGCTATAGAGGGGGTACATAGTCAGTGGACCATGAAGAGTTCAAGTTTAAGGGGGCACCTGCAGTTTGGGAACTGAATTGTACAGAGCGTGCCAGTTAAAGTTACAGCTATACAGAGTTCTACTTCTTACTACCTCAAGCTGTGCCAGGTGGGGGAAAGTATTCAGTGACTTTCACAGTACAACAGTGTCAGGAGTTCTACAGTTCTCAGTCTTGGATCTTCTGGACTATAAGTCGAGGATTCAGCACTTCGTTTGTTCTACAGAGTGTTCTCAGTGTCAGTGAGCGTTGGCTGGTGACAAGGAAGCGCCAACAGGCATTTTGGAAGTAAAGTCCCAAGTGTAATTAGTTAAGCCTCAAGGAGTATCCCACTCATTCCCTTCTCCCATGCTCTAATTCCAATAAAAACCACAAACAAAGATGCCGTAGTTGTCGCTGCTTCAGTTGTCACACACAGGGTCTGTTAGGTACCTGTGAGATAAAGTCCGAAGTGGAGCTTGAGTGCTGAGGATTCAGGCGAAAACGAAGTCAGAGAGATCAGGCCGGCAACAGATCGGGCAAATCGGTATCCAAACGAAATCCAAAGAATGGTCAGGCAGGCAGAAGTCAAACACAAGCTGGCAGTGAAGTACAGATTCGGCAGGCTGAAGAGGGGTCACGAATACAGGCAAAAGTTCATACACGAAAATCTATCAAAGAGCAAGCAGCACATCCAGGAAGATATTTCAAAACAAACGGGCACTCAGTAACAGGAAGTGCTGCTATTTAAATGCTGGTTAAATTGTACATTGTTCACAGCTGGTTAAATTGTACATTGTTCGCAGCTGACAGCAGGTGGGGCTAGTGAGTCCAAGGCAAGCATCAGGCTGGAAAAATCACTGCCAAAACTCCAGAGCTTCTCTGTGGCACAACAGGTAAGGCTGCAAGCTATGAAACAAGGAACCTTCTGGTTCAAGGACACCCAGGTACATGACAGGGTCTCAGCTCACATGGGCTGGAGAGGATTCCGGTACTAATGGCAGACCCGCCACAAGCCTGGAAACCTTACTACATAAGTATAGCCGCGGGTGACGTCACACGGGGGGAGGAGCATCGTGTGACGTGACGTCACCTGCGACCATCCTTACAGTCTAATTGTATACTGAGAGCGCTGATCAGACTTTATATGTTCCATATAAATAGACTTTGTATGATCTTCTTATGATTTGTATTATTTTATAGTATTCTTTTTGCTCTGCACTACTTTATCTAAATGCTAAATGTAGCCTAACCAGGTTTACACTGGAAAAAAAAACTGGAGTTATACTTTAACCACTTGCCGACCACTCACGTTGAGCGTACTGCGTCAAAGTGGTTCGTTATCGTCCAGCGACGTAGACCTACGTCGCTGGACTCCTCCCCTCGTGGGCGGCGTGCGCCGGAGGCTCGCTCCCGCTGTATTCAGTCACAGCGGGAGTCGGGCCAGAGGAGGAGCGGCGGTGATTACCGCCGCTCTTCCCCGATCATCGGGGATTGAGTGTGGAGATCCGCCCGCTTGTGTAAACAAAGCGGGCGGATCTCCTAAGTGACAGGCAGGGACAGATTACAGGATTCAGCATAGCTGAACCTGCGATCTGTGCCTGTGTCACACAGTCCCCTCCCCCCACACATGTCAGTAAGCACCAGGCATACCTTAACCCCTTGATCACCAATAAAAGTTAACCCCTTCCTTGCCAGTGTCATTTTTACAGTAACAGTGCATATTTATAGCACTGATTACTGTAGTAATGTCACTGGTACCCCCAAAAGTGTCAAAAATGTCAGTCAAGGGTCCGATCTGTCCGTCGCAATGTCGCAGTCCCGCAAAAAAAATCACAGATCGCTGCCATTACTAGTTTAAAAAAAAAACAATAAAAATGACATAAATTTCCTGTAGTTAGTAGCTGCGATAACTTTTGTGCAAACCAAGCAAAATACGCTTATTGCGATTTTTTTTTTACCAAAAATATGTAGCAGAAAACAAATTGGCCTAAAATGTTAAAAAATTTTGATTTTTACATTTTTTTGGGGGGGAATTTCATATAAAAAAAATGTGAAAAATATTGTTATTTTTTCAAAATTGTCGCTCTTTTTTTGTTTATAGCGCAAAAAGTAAAAATCGCACAGGTGATCAAATACCACCAAAAGAAATCTCTATTTGTGGGGGAAAAAGGGACATAAATTGAATTTGGGTACAGCATTGTACGACCGCGCAATTTTCCGTTAAAGTAACGCAGTACCAAATCGCAAAATATGGCCTGGTCAGGAATGGGGTAAAATCTTCCGGTCTTAAAGCGGTTAAAAATACACTCATTGACAATTTCTTTGTCAAAGACATGTAGCTAAATACATTTTGACCTAAATATATGACAAAAATTGAATATATTGGATATTTTTTAACTGTCAAAGTAGAAAAATATTGTTATTTTTTCAAAATTGTCGCTATTTTTTTATTAATATCGCAAAAAATAAAAAGCGCAGAGGTGATCAAATACCACCAAAAGAAAGCTCTGTTTGTGGGAAAAAAAGGACGTAAATTTCGTTTGGGTAAGGCGTTGCATGACTGCGCAATTGTCAGTTAAAGTCGCACAGTGCCGAATCGCAAAAAGTGGCCTCGACGTAAAGCAGGAAAATCCTCCGGTGGTAAAGTGATTAAAAAATAAAAAATAAAAATAAAGAATTTCTGCACATGCCCCTCTCTGGCAGATGAAGCCAAAGAACAATTGATGGAAAAAGTTTAATTGGAGTGTCTGATCTGTTCTCCTTAATATCTGCGAGTAAAATAGTTGTAAAGCACAAGCCATTGATTCACTCCCTTGATTGGCTCGTTACCCGTTTTATTCTCATCGTTTCGTCCTGATAAATTTTTTAGCTTGGGAATTAAAAGAAGAAATCTTCTTGTTCAAAATTTATGGGGGGACTGTAAAAAAATGAAGGCTTTTCTCTACATCTTCTGAAAGGCTAATGCCCATAGAAAATGCACTTTACAGAATAAAAAAAAGAAAAATCCTAGATTGGACTTGGTAAAAATTGATATTAAATTAATCATTACTGCGATATTCCACCAAACTGGGCAACAATCTCGAAGCTGCGGCACCCGCTAGACACCTGCTGGCTGACCTCAACTTGGGAAGTGACAATCATTTGGAAAATCTAAAAAAATCTGCGTTGGAGCTGCATTGCCATAACCACTTTCTGACCGTCCTATAACAGTTTTACTGCTACAGGGCGGCAGATGAGGGCAGGATCACGTATATTTACATGATTTGGCATTTCCGCCTGCAGAGGGCGCACACGCACCCCTTCTGCTGTGAATATTTACAGCAGAAGGTGATCTGCGACTGCCAGGCACTCGATGTTCCCTGGCACTCGCTGATCATCTGTAAATTAAACAGAAAGGTGATCTGCCTATGAGTAAGGCTACGGCCGAAACACGTTAGCATTTTGCCATGTTGTATACTGCTGTCATGCTGGAATAAATTGCATCAAAACTAAGCTTTTCTTGTTACTTGGGGGCGATCTGCCTATGTAACAAGGCAGATCACTGTTCTGACAGGGGGTGGGGGATGGATTTTGGGTGCCGGAAATTTTTAAATAATGAAAAATTTGTCCGAATTTCAATTCGGAACTAAACAAACTGCACGTGTCTATTTTTTTCCTTCATTTTCTATTCTATTATATTCTCTTTGGAAATTCGAAAATGAATCAAAAACTTAAAAAAAAAAAACTATTCGAAAATTCGGATGTATCTGATTTTCTGAATTACAAAAGTAACTAATTTAAACGAATACGAAATAATGGAAAAAGTTCAGCCGGAAATTGAATTAGAATAGCTTTCGATTTCTAATAGTTTTTGATTTGTTTTCGAATTTCTAAATACAATATAATAGAATAGAAAATAAAGGAAAAAAATAAATACATTTAAAAAAAAAAAAGACTAGATAATAAAAGAATATAATCTAATAGAGTAAAACAGAAGAAAAAAAAAAATAGGAAAAATAGAACAGAAAATATAAGAATAGAGTAAAATAGAATAGAAAATAAAAACACAGAATAAACTAGAATAGAGAAAAAAAAGGGATAGAATAGAAAATATAAGTTGTATATGTTTAAATTATATGTTTAAATTACTTTAAATGAGTTACTTTTGTAATTGAGAAAATCAGATTCACCGGAATTTTCAAATAATGAAAAATTTGTCCGAATTTCAATTTCGGAACTAAACAAACTGCACATGTCTTTATTTTTTCCCTTCATTTTCTATTCTATTATATTCTCTTTGGAAATTCGAAAATTAATCAAAAACTATTAAAAAAAAAACTATTCGAAAATTCAGATGTATCTGATTTTCTGAATTAAAAAAGTAACTAATTTAAACGAATACGAAATAATGGGAAAAAAAATTCAGCCGAAAATTGAATTTGAATAGTTTTCAAATCGAATTCAAATAGTTTTCGATTTCTAATAGTTTTTGATTACTTTTCCCATTTCTAAATAGAATATAATAGAATAGAAAATAAAGGAAAAAAATAAATAAATTGAAAAAAAAAAAAAAGAATAGAAAAAAAAGAATATAATCTAATAGAGTAAAACAGAAAAAAAAAAGAATAGGAAAAATAGAATAGAAAATATAAGAATAGAGTAAAAAAGAATAGAAAATAAAAACACAGAATAAAGTAGAATAGAAAAAAAAAGGGATAGAATAGAAAATATAAGTTGTATATGTTTAAATTATATGTTTAAATTACTTTAAATTAGTTACTTTTGTAATTGAGAAAATCAGATTCACTGGCATTTTCAAATAATGAAAAATGTGTCCGAATTTCAATTCGGAACTAAACAAACTGCACGTGTCTTTATTTTTTCCCTTCATTTTCTATTCTATTATATTCTCTTTGGAAATTCGAAAATAAATCAAAAACGATTAAAAAAAAAAAAAACTATTCGAAAATTCAGATGTATCTAGCGCTATTCTGTGCGCTTCGTTTAGTTCCGAACTGAAATTTGGACAAATTTTTCATTATTTAAAAAATCCTGGTGAATCCGATTTTCTCAATTACAAAAGTAACTAATTTAAATGAATACGAAATAATGGAAAAAAAATTCAGCCGAAAATTGAATTAGAATAGTTTTCGATTTCTAATAGTTTTTGATTCGTTTTCGAATTTCTAAATACAATATAATAGAATAGAAAATAAAGGAAAAAAATAAATAAATTGAAAAAAAAAAGAATAGAAAATAAAAGAATATAATCTAATAGAGTAAAACAGAAGAAAAAAAAAAGAATAGGAAAGATAGAATAGAAAATATAAGAATAAAGTAAAATAGAATAGAAAATAAAAACACAGAACAAAGTAGAATAGAAAAAAAGGGATAGAATAGAAAATATAAGTTGTATATGTTTAAATTATATGTTTAAATTAGTTTAAATTAGTTACTTTTGAAATTGAGAAAATCAGATTCACCGGAATTTTCAAATAATAAAAAATTAAAATTAAAATTAAAATAAAAATCGAATTCAAATAGTTTTCGATTTCTAATAGTTTTTGATTAGTTTTAGAATTTCTAAATAGAATATAATAGAATATAAAATAAAGGAAGAAAATAAATAAATTGAAAAAAAAAATAGAAAAAAAAGAATATAATCTAATAAAGTAAAACAGAAGAAAACAAAAAAAAAAAAGAATAGGAAAAATAGAAAATAAAAACACAGAATAAAATAGAAAAAAAAGGGATAGAATAGAAAATATAAGTTGTATATGTTTAAATTATATGTTTAAATTAATTAAAATTAGTTACTTTTGTAATTGAGAAAATCGGATTCACCAGGATTTTTTAAATAATGAAAAATTTGTCCAAATTTCAGTTCGGAACTAAGCGAAGCGCACAGAATAGCGCTAGAATAAAGCGGTTGAGCCGGGGTAAGGGGGTCTTGCCTACATCTGACATGATGGCTTCTTTCATATAATTTTATTAACCATTTGCCGACCGCTCACGTTGCTGCTACTGCAGCAGAGCGGCTCGGCTGGGTAGAGCAACGTAGACCTACATCACCAGATACCTCCCTCTCTCGGCGGCATGCGCACGTCGCCGGAGGCTCGCTCCCGCTGTATTCAGACACAGCGGGAGTCGGGCCAGGGGAGGAGAGGCGGTGATCACCGCCGCTCTTCCCCAATCGTCGGGGAAAGAGTGAGGAAATCCGCCCGCTTTTGTAAACAAAGCAGGCGGATCTTCTCTGTAAAAGACAGGGACAGATTACAGGATTCAGCATAGCTGAACCTGCGATCTCTGTCTGTGTCACACAATCCCCTCCCCCCACACACGTCAGTAAGCATGAGGCACACATTTAACCCCTTGATCACCAACAGCGTTAACCCCTTCCCTGCCAGTGTCATTATTTCAGTAACAGTGCGTATTTATAGCACTGATTACTGTAGTAATGTCACTGGTCCCCCCCAAAAGTGTCCAAAATGTCAGTTAGGGGTTCGATCTGTCCGCTGCAATGTCGCAGTCACGCAAAAAAATCGCAGATCGCCGCCATTACTAGTAAAAAAATAAATAAACACTAAAAATGACAAATCTTTCCCGTAGTTAGTAAACGCGATAACTTTTGCGCAAACCAATCAAAATACGCTTATTGTGATTTTTTTTTTTTTTACCAAAAATATGTAGCAGAAAACAAATTGGCCTAAAATGTTAAAAATGTTTGATTTGTAAATTTTTTTGTAGGAATGTTATATATCAGAATGTGAAAAATATTGTTTTTTTTTTTTTCAAAATTTTTGCTCTTTTTTTCAAAAATTAAAAATCGCACAGGTTATCAAATACCACCAAAAGAAAGCTCTGTTTGTGGGGAAAAAAAGCAAATAAATTTAATTTGGGTACAGCGTCGCACGACCGCATAATTGTCTGTTAAAGTAACGCAGTGCCAAATCGCAAAATATAGCCTGGTCAGGAATGGGGTAAAATCTTCTGGTCCTAAAGTGGTTAAAAATACGCTCTTTGAGAATTTTTTTGTCAAAGACATGTAGCTAAATACATTTTGGCCTACATATATGACAAAATTTTATATATTGGATATTTTTTAACAGTCAAAGTAGAAAATGTAAATTTTTCGCAACATTTTCGCTGTTTTTTAATTAATATCGCAAAAAATTAAAAGCGCAGAGGTGATCAAATACCACCAAAAGAAAGCTCTATTTGTGGGGAAAAAAAGGACATAAATTTGGTTTGGGTATGGCGTTACATGACCGCGCAATTGTGAGTAAAACTCGTGCAGTGACAAGTTGAAAAAAAGTGGCCTGGACGTTAAGCAGGAAAATTCTCCGGTCCGGCCTTCTCTTCCTCCCTCGGCACATTTCCCGTTTGCACCCTCTTCCAGGCAACACACCAAAGACCAGGGAGCTGTTAGAAATCGCGGGGCCCCATACAGGCTACCTGGCAGGGCCCCCCCAAGAAAATATTAAAGATATATTTAGCTAAAATTACAACAACATCACTATTATCAGACACAAATATAACATAACTCGCATAATTCCTGCTAAATCTAAAAAAAAAACTATGTTAAATAAAAAAGAAGATGAGATGAGAAAAATATACAGGCTGGGCAGTTGGAGCTCAGTGATCAGAGAGACAGAGAGAGAGAAACAAAGTTACAATTTACAAATAAACTCCTGAGCAGAGATAAGTGCTGGGAGGGGGGCACACAAGGGAGGGGGATTAGTGAGGGACGACTGTCTCTTTCTCAACAGATAAAAGCTGATAGCAGGGAGAGGGACAAATCAGATTCAGGTGCTGGAGGAAGATTTCTGTATTTGTTGTCCATCACTAATCCCCCTTTCTGTGTGGGCCCCCCTGTGTGCTCGGGCCCCCTACAAGAGGGCTGGTGGTCCCCCCTATCAGCGGCCCTGCCAAAGACACGTGCTGAATAGAGATGATGGTTTTTAGGGACGCTGCCACTGAATGAAGCGGCATAGCCGATACGTTTTATTTTATTTTTTTTTTATCACTAAGGTGCACTTATTCTTTAAATGTCACTTTCCTTCAGACATTTTGAAGTGTCAGGATAATGCGCGGACGGGTGACAGTTTTGCGGCTCTGATACTGGCCAGTCAGGGACACTATAATCCATTATCGGGAGCAGTTCATAAAGGTCACAACGCTTTCTTTCCAAGTTTAGCCAAGTGTAGAATGTAGGTGCCACTCCGCGACGTGCGATCATTTCCACTGAGACGCCATCAAAGCTGATCTTCGCGTCCTGTAACCGCGCTTTTCTTGGCTGTGAAAATTAGTTTCTATCTCGCACTTGCATCGGCTCCTTAACCACTTGCCGACCAGCAAGCGCAGATATACGGCGGCAGGTTGGCTGTACCTGTACGGCGAATCGCAAGAGCGATCATAGGGGCGCGTGCGGCCATTCACCAGCGGGGAAGCTGATTCGCGGGGACACATGGCCGCAAATTACCGCCGCGCACCTGCGATTGCTCCCCCTGGAGAGAAAACGGCGGTCTGCTGTTCTGTCAGCAATCATCACAGTGCTTCTGTGTTCCTCCTATTTAGGAGCACAGGTCTCTGTGTTGAATCCATCCCCCTCCCCCCACAGTTAGAAAGCACCCCATAGGAATACATTTAACCAGGGCTTTTTTTTGCAGGTAGAACGCCGGGAACGCAGTTCCGGCACCTTCAACACTGAATCTATTTAAGTGCAAGGGGTGCTGGACAGTCTATTGATGATGGCCGCTGGGGGATCTGTTGTTGCTAGTGGGGATCTATTTTGCATGGGGATCTATTGTTTCTGGAGGAAGATCTATTGTTGCTGGGAGGCATCTTATATCTCTTGGGAGTCAGTTGTTGCTAGGAGGGAACTACTGTTGAGAGAGAGGTCTATTGTTCCTGGGAGGGATCTTATATTTCTTGGGAGTCAGTTGTTGCTAGGAGAGATCTACTGTTGAGAGAGAGGTCTATTGTTGCTGGGAGGAATCTTATATTTTTATGTGAGTCAGTTGTTGCTAAGAGGGATCTACTGTTGAGAGAGAGGTCTATTGTTGCTGAGAGGGACCTTATATTTCTGGGGAGTCAGTTGTTGCTAGGAGTGATCTACTGTTAAGAGAGAGGTCTATGGTTGCTGGTAGGGAACTTATATTTCTGGGGAGTCAATTGTTGCTAGGAGGGATCTACTGTTGATAGAGAGGTCTGATGGTGCTGGCTGCTGGAGAATCTAATGATGCTGCTGGAGGCCTATTGTCGCTGGGGTGGATCTATTGTTGCTGGGGTGGTATTTTGTTGTGAGCGGGGGGCATTATTGAGTGGGTGATCTATTGTTGCTGGCTGCAGGGGATCTATTTTGCTGCTTTTCTTGTTATAATTAACAAGTTCAATACAAATTGCTTAGCACCACGGAATGATACGTGGTTCTGTGTTCTCTAAAAGGGGCGGTACTAGGAGGTGGGTAGGGGGTGGGACAAAGGGATGTGCTTGGGGGTGGGTTGGGGCGGAGACAGGGGGTGACTCAGAAGGGGGGAGTTCCTGCACCTACTAACTGAGAAAAAAAAGCCCCGCATTTATCCCTTTGATCACCCTTGGGTTAACCCCTTCCCTGCCAGTGTCATTATTACAGTAACAGTACATATTTCTAGCACTGATTACTGAATAGCTCCCAACTGTCCCTGATTTTGAGGGACTGCCCCTGATTTGGAACCTCTGTCCCTCTTTCCTCCTCATTTGTCCCTCATTTTGGTCTGATCTATAGTTGTATATAAAATGCACTTTTTATCTTTAAAAGTGTTTCCCAGTGCTAAACCTTTCATCCCGTTTCTAAATTGTTGCATTTGTAAATTTTAAAAGCCAGTATAAAGGAATAGTAGTGGCAAAAAAAAAAAAAAAACACTTGTGGGATTAACTAATAATTTCTTTGTAAAAATGCAAAACAATACTAAACCGACCAGGATGGATGGATCAGCGCTCACTGCAATCACATAATGGAGGACTGTACATAATGTTATATATGGCACATAGTCATAAAATCCAAAAAAACCTGTCTGCAGGTGTGCTTCAGTGTGGTGTCCTGGGTTGAAAGATGAGATGGTCTCTGTAGTATTTGTGGGGGAGGGAGTCCAATTATGTTGAGGTGCAAGACCGGCTGCTCCTAGAAGAGGCGAGGGATCAGCCGCAAGCCGGATGCAGCGTCACAAGACACTGCCGGTTCCTCCACGGAAGCCGGCAGGAGACAGCTGAGACTGTGGAGAGGGCGTGCCGCAACGTCGTTTTAGAGGATCAACCTCCTTCATCAGGCCGCGGATGTCCCTAGGAGGAGGAGGCATAGTGAGATCCCCTTCCCTCGGGATCCCCGGACCATTTACTCCCCATCCTCCATCCCTGGATCTGCGAACACACCTGTGGCTGGGTGCTTGCGTTCCAACCACCCCTCGGCACCTATCGTTGGGGACCCATACTCTTCACCTGTATGCTGATTTTGATCCTTTTAAATGTAAGTGCATTGCAATAAATTTGTTCTTATTTTAAGCACCACTCTGACCTGGCGCCCTTGTTTCGTTTGTTTCTTTGTAAAATTCTCCTTTAAGGGGGCGTGGCAGGGGGTGTGTCCTATGCCTACTTACTTTTGCTAATAGGTGTCACCTCATTCCCATCTTAAAATAGTTGGGAGGTGTGGATTGCTGTAGTAATGTCACTGGTCCCCCCAAAAGTGTCAAAAATGTCAGTCAGGGGTCCGATCTGTCCGCCGCAATGTCGCAGTCCCACTAAAAATCGCAGATCGCCGCCATTACTAGTAAAAAAAATGAATAAAAATGACATAAATCTTTCCCGTAGTTTGTAGACGCAATAACTTTTGCGCAAACCAATCAAAATACGCTTATTTGGGGTTTTTTATTCCACTGCAGATTACTAAGCGGTAGGGTTGCACCATGTACTCGTACTTGTGCACATGCTCCGGATACCCGAAACCGATACCCTTGCATGAATGGGCTCAAATCGCAGTGCAAAGAATAATTTCTTGAACAGGATTGCATTTTGAATAGGAATGCGGTTCAATTCCTGTCTGAATCGCATATGGTTTCCCCCCTCCACTCCTGTATGATCTCAGTATAGAGGAAAAAACTTCTGATGCGACTAAACATGTATACAGCGTTAAGTTGCGCCAAAGATTTTCTTTTTTGACATGTCAAAATCAATGGTTCCCTATGTGAGCCATCTCAACTATACGATTTTCAGGTCATTGATTTGCAGGGAAGTCGCATCCAAGTCGGATCGTCACGTTCCGAGTTGTGGCAATGCGACTTGTGCTCTGATGATCTTGAAGGGGAACCTCAATTTAAAAAAGAAACATCGTGGGATCCTCCCCCAGATCTATACCAGGCTCTTTGAGTCTGGTATGGTTTTGAGGGGAAAACCCCACGCCAAAAAAAAAAAAAAAACAACGTGAGCCCCCCCCTCCAAATCCTTGCCAGACCCTTATCCGAGAAGGTCAGGTCAGAAAAGGGGGGGCGATCAAGTGTTAAGATGCGTCAAGTGTTTTGTTTTTGACATGTCAAAATCAATAGTTCCCTATGAGAGCCGTCTCACCTGATCTGACTTTCAGCCCAAAGATTTGAATGGAAGTTGCATCCAACTTGAGGCATGCGACTTGTGCTTGAGGATCTTGAAGGGGAACCCAATGCCAAAATCTCAAGAAAAACGGCGTAGGGTCCCCCTCTAGATCCAAACCAGGACTTTTGAGTCTGGTATGAATCTTGAAAGGAAACCCCACGCCAAATAAAAGAAAAAGGGTGTGGCCCCCCAACCCCCAAAACCATACCAGACCCTTATCTGAGCATGCAGCCCAGCAGGTCAGGAAAGGGGGGGAACAAGCGAGCCCCTTCTCCTGCACCATACCAGGCCACATTCCCTTAATATGGAGGGCTGGGTGCTTTGGGGCAGGGGGGCTCTGCCCCCCCCCCACCCAAAAGCACTTGTTGATGGGGACAAGGGCCTCTTCTCGACAACCCTGGGCAGTGGTTGTGGAAGTCTGCAGGAAGGTGGCTTTAAGAAAGGAGGCCCACACAACCCGTCCCCCCCACCATATGAATGAGTATTGGGGACATTGTACCCCTACCCATTCACCCCAAAAAAAAATCAGGGTAGTGCTACAAAAAAAAAAAATAGATAGTATTTGATAAGTCCTTTATTAGAAATGAAGAATGTCCCCCGTTATAGCTCCAACATGTCTTCTTTATCTGGTACCATCACCAATGTCTTCTTCCTCTGGTCTTCTCCCTCCACTGATGTCACCGCCCCTAGGGATGAGCTCAGGTTTGGTCTGGACGTGAGTTCGGACTGAACCTAGAAGGAAGCTTTCACTCCCTCCCACTGCCATCCAATCAACTGCTGCCATGACGTTCCCAGCTCTGAAGCAGCATGAATAGAATGGTCAAGGATGTTTATGACATGTCACATGTGTGGTTTGGCTGTGCTCACTATGGGTATCGCCTGCTATTCTGTGGGCTTTTATACCCATCCCTTCCATAACTTTCTGGTTCGGATCCTAGTTTGCTTGTCTATATAAGACATGCTCAGTGTAGCCCACATTGCCTTCATAGTTCTCTGAGCTCCTGGTCGCTTGTTACTTGTGTATTTTGTTCCTGACTACCGATTCTGGCTTCGTTCACCATCTGTGCTTGTTTGCCGCCTGTCCTGACCTTGTTTCTTGCATTTCCTGTGGTCTCCTGCTGTTTATACTCTGCGCACATGAGTGGCCTCCACATCCTCAGCTGGGCATACCTGGAGGACGTGACCTGGTTCCAGCTTGCTGCAGGTCCATCACAACCATCAGGGGCTCTGGTGAAGAAGCAGGCTGGGGCTTAGACTCCATGCCATGGAGAACCTCAAGTTGGCGATCTACAAGGGCTCACTACCACAGACACTTGACATGACATACTTGACCTTATATGGTCACATGGCCATTTTAGGTAAATGCTTGAGAAATCATTGACCCAATATGTCCACATGGTCATATATTAGGTCAATGTCATTGACTTAATATGGCCAAGTGGCCATATTAGGTCAATAATGTCATGAGCATTTACCTAATATCGCCCTATGATCATATTATTTCACAAGTATCCTTAACCAGCTGCAGAGCTAGGAATGCCCTGGCTGAAACTGATTGGACAGCACCAGGAGGGAGTGGCAGCTTCTTTCCGGGTTCAGTTCAAACCCAAGTTTGGATCAAGCACAAGATCATCCCTAGATAAATAAATGTCATATTCAACAATGATAAAGTGGTGTGCCAACATTCAACATGGGGATTTTGAAACTGGCCCGAGGGCCAAATGCGGCCCCCAAGGTCATTTCATGTGGCCCTCACACCTCTCCTGCAGCTGCAGCACCCCCCTTTTCTCTGCCCCCACCTTGTCTCAGTAGTCAACAGCAGAGGGGACAGAACTCCTTTGCCAGATCCAGTACTTCCCTGTGCAGCTGCAGAAAAGCTTGTCTTTGCCCACCCAGTAGTCCACAGCAGAGAGGAGGGCTGAACTCCTCCTACAGATCCTGCACCTCTCTGTGCAGCCACAACACCACCTTGTCTCTGTCTCCCCTGGTCTCAGCATTCAGAAGACTTATTCCTGGCAGAAGCACAAGGTAAGGGGGTGCATTGTGATGTAAGGAAGGGTGATTGACTCTTGACTTCTGATGGTGGGGGGGCTCTTGAGATCTAATGTAAGGGTGTAAGGGGTCGTGGGGTGCTCTGGACAATATCTAATCTTACAGATGTAACCGGCCCTTTGAGGGCAACTGCAATGCTGATGTGGCCCGTGATGAAATTGAGTTTGACACCCCTGATCTAGTGGGTGGGAGTTGCATCTCTCCAGGTTGGACCAGCTTGGTTCAAACTTGGGTTTGGATCAAACCTGAGCTCATCGCTACACTGTTTCCATCATACACTCATGGACTTTCTTTGAAGTTTTCATGCTTCTGAGTTTAGTTCAAAGCCACGTTTGGATCAAACAAAAGTTCATCCTTAGATAAGTGAACATCATATTTAACTATGAAGAAGTGTTGTGTCAACTTTCAACACTGGGATTTTGAAACTAAAGATGCAGTGGGTGGGAGACGCAGCATCTCTCCAGGTTGGACCAACTTGGTTGGATTTTGGGCCTGGACCAAACCTGAGCTTATCAATACACCGGTCACTTAATGTTGGCATCTTATACTCGTGAACTTCCTTGGAAGTTTTCCTCTACAGAAGTAGAAACTTTATGGCCCGGAGTTCAACACTCGAAAAATCCCCACTTTTGGATGACACTGCTTTGGTCAATCATCTGAAAACAAAATATACCAAAACTAAAGATACAATTCTGCAAATTCGTACTCTACAATATAAAAGAATACTTTCAGCTACAATAACAGAATGCCTAGATTTTAGGACATTTGTAGGTGTGTTCCCGCTATGTTCCTGAAAGTGAGTGCCACATCCCGGTTAATAGAGCACGTTTGTGGAGGATCCCCTAGGGGTGGGACTTTATAGGTCACTCAAGAAAAAATTATAATTGAAAGTATAAATATTTTAAATATAGTAAAGGTTTTATTGGTATTCAAAAATAAAGAAAATATATATAGAAAAAACGCATACAAAATATGTTCAAGAGTACATTAAAATTTGGCAAAACTGGTGTTTTTAAAAAGAAGTGTGCATATACACTCAACCGACTATTCCATGTATGATCCAACGTTTCGAGGTGGAAACCTCTTCTTCAGGGACTGTACTGGAAATAGTTATTTATGGTTGGTGGATATAAGAACACCAATGAATTGTTTTGCCATCGGATAAAAACAAGGATTTTTTGACAGCACCCACAGGAACTGGTAGTTTTGTAGGGAAGGTTTTATACAAGTATGAAGTCAAGATGGTGCCGATGGGCATGCAACAGATGGAATGTGCAAACTGGGGACCAAGTGTCACAACTGGAGTCCAATTGTAGCCTGATCAGACGGGCAGAGACCAATCACATTGTGCTTGGACTAGTACTTGTTCTGCAAACCTTCTCCCAGCAATGGATGTGCAGGTCCATTTGCACATTCCATCTGTTGCATGTCCATCGGCACCATCTTGACTTCATATTTGTATAAAACCTTCCCTACAAAACTACCAGTTCCTGTGGGTGCTGTCAAAAAATCCTTGTTTTTATCTGATGGCAAAACAATTCATTGGTGTTCTTATATCCACCAACCATAAATAACTATTTCCAGTACAGTCCCTGAAGAAGAGGTTTCCACCTCGAAACGTTGGATCATACATGGAATAGTCAGTTGAGTGTATATGCACACTTCTTTTTAAAAACACCAGTTTTGACAAATTTTAATGTACTCTTGAACATATTTTGTATGTGTTTTTTCTATATATATTTTCTTTATTTTTGAATACCAATAAAACCTTTACTATATTTAAAATATTGATACTTTCAATTATAATTTTTTTTTGAGTGACCTATAAAGTCCCACCCCTAGGGGATCCTCCACAAACGTGCTCTAGATTTTAGGACATGGGCTTGGCTGAAAACTTTCAGAACCTCCCCCATACTACCACTCTTCCAGAAAGATAACCCCAATGAACAAACATGGTTGCCACCTTGGTACCATTTTTCATAATACTTAGCTGAAGGAAACATGGTGGAATCAGGGGACTATCCCTCAGGAGGATAAAGTCTCCAAACTGTCATAGCCACCTTTAATTACCCCTTTCATTTTTTTTTCTCAGCCTTGCACCCGCTTGAGGGCACTTCCATTGAACTATATGGATAATATATTAATTGGGCAGCAACTCTTAGACCTCAAATATGCATTATTTTATGACTGAGGGGGGAGGAAGGGTTACCTTTAAAAATGTGCTGTTTACATTTTTCCGTGTATAAATGTCGAAGCAGAGAGGTTTAGCTGTCCATCACGCTAATGGCCTAAGATCTGCATGTAAATAGAGAGAAATTCAGGAGGTAGAGTCTGTCAAACAGGCATCTTGCCATTTTAAATCAAGGGAAAGGCTCTCGGCCCGTGGGGCACCCAGGAGCAATAGAAATAGTAGCCGTTTCCAAAGAAAGACCATAAAATATTTAAAGCAGAGAGACAGACAAATGAAAAAGTTATATATTTGTTTCTTATACATATTTACTAAATAATGTTACTTTTTTTTAGGTAAGCTCTACAAGATTTTCTGTAGTATTCCCTTAGTTTAAACCTGAACTCCAGCCAAACCTCTATAAACATACAATGGAGCTGTGTCTGCTGAACAATTTACATTTCTGTCCATCCAGTCTTGGGATTTACACAGCTCTGCCACACTGCAAAGTCCTGCCTAGCAGGGGAGGGGACCTGAGTTTTCTCCTGCTGCAGTTTTATTTACAGGTCTCCTCCAACACTACCCTGTGGACTGAATTGTGAGAGATGACGCACCAGACTGATGAGCTCATCTCTCTGTTAGTCTGCTCTCTCCTCCAATCAGCATGTCTCCCTTTGGCACATGAGGACTACAGTACAACAGACTGGCTCCCTGTGTTGCTCTTTCCTCCTTCAATTTTCACTCTGTTGAATAGGGACTGCAAGAGGCTGATACTGCTGTACAGGGACTGCAAGAGGCTGATACTGCTGTACAGGGACTGCAAGAGGCCGATACTGCTGTACAGGGACTGCAAGAGGCTGCTACTGCTGTACAGGGATTGAAAGAGACTGCTACTGCTGTACAGGGATTGCAAGAGGCTGGTACTGCTGTACAGGGACTTCGGGAGGCTGATACTGCTGTACAGGGACTGCAAGAGGCCGATACTGCTGTACAGGGACTGCGGGAGGCCGATACTGCTGTACAGGGACTGCAAGAGGCTGATACTGCTGTACAGGGACTGCAAGAGGCCGATACTGCTGTACAGGGACTGCAAGAGGCCGATACTGCTGTACAGGGACTGCAAGAGGCTGCTACTGCTGTACAGGGATTGCAAGAGGCTGGTACTGCTGTACAGGGACTGCGGGAGGCTGATACTGCTGTACAGGGACTGCAAGTGGCCGATACTGCTGTACAGGGACTGCGGGAGGCCGATACTGCTGTACAGGGACTGCAAGAGGCTGATACCGCTGTACAGGGACTGCAAGAGGCTGATACTGCTATACAGGGACTGCAAGAGGCTGGTACTGCTGTACAGGGACTGCAAGAGGCTGATACTGCTGTACAGGGACTGCAAGAGGCAGGTACTGCTGTGCAGGGACTGCAAGAGGCCGATACTGCTGTACAGGGACTGCAAGAGGCTGGTACTGCTGTACAGGGACTGCAAAAGGCCGATACTGCTGTACAGGGACTGCAAGAGGCTGATACTGCTGTACAGGGACTGCAAGAGGCTGATACTGCTGTACAGGGACTGCAAGAGGCTGGTACTGCTGTACAGGGACTGCAAAAGGCTGATACTGCTGTACAGGGACTGCAAGAGGCTGATACTGCTGTACAGGGACTGCAAGAGGCTGATACTGCTGTACAGGGACTGCCAGAGGCTGATACTGCTGTGCAGGGACTGCAAGAGGCCGATACTGCTGTACAGGGACTGCAAGAGGCTGGTACTGCTGTGCAGGGACTGCAAGAGGCTGATACTGCTGTACAGGGACTGCAAGAGGCTGATACTGCTGTACAGGGACTGCAAGAGGCTGGTACTGTTGTACAGGGACTGCAAGAGGCCGATACTGCTGTACAGGGACTGCAAAAGGCTGATACTGCTGTACAGGGACTGCAAGAGGCTGGTACTGCTGTACAGGGACTGCAAAAGGCTGATACTGCTGTACAGGGACTGCAAGAGGCTAAATAGAGGCGTCTATGTCAATTTAGTATTTGGCTGGGCTGTAGTTAGCTCAGACTGTATAGTTTTTCACCTGATTTTTCCCTAAGCTTAAGTTGGCTTGTGATTTCTCACTGTCGCCAGTAGATATCACTGATATTACAGGACATTTCACAAACAAAACTAAGTTATGAAAATTTATATTTCCTTCAGCAAATCCAGTAGGAGGTCTAGGCCACTGGTGCATGCTGGGGGAGTGTATATAAATAGTAGAGGCAGGCCGTGTGCTCTCTCACTTTCCCTGGCCTGAGGCCTAGGGAGGAGCTGCCGGATGGAGCTTTGCTGTTAGGCCCAATAGCCTGTTTGGGGCCTTATCCTGTCCAGTCTGGAAGAAGCTGTGCCAAGGAGGAGACCCTGGCTTTTTCCAGGCCCCTTGCTGGACAAAGCCAGGACAAAGGCTGGTCTTTCAGAAGGATCTCACTTGGAGGATGCACTGAAATATGGGAACGTGCTTACAGTATTGCCAGACCATCCTAAAGGTTCTGAACTGTTAACCTGGACATTGATCTGGATCTGGAGAGTCTGTAAGTGATCTGCTATGGTATCTGGGAACCCAAACCCTCACCTCTTAACCCATTCTACAATAAAACTTTAAAAAGACAGTGACTTGAGCCCAATATTTTTTCTTGGTCCCCCCATTTTAGCTATGGGCTCAGCCCTGGGGGGAAATGCTAGCCCACCTCTGGCCACTAGAGGTGCTATCCTGCCTTTGGGGTGTCAGAGAGGGGTGCTACATATAAAATCCCTTTGCTAGAAGCCAGTGCTTTACCAGTAGATACTGCTGCCTATAGCTGTATCTGCCGGTTCTGGGAGATGTCTACTGGCTACCATTTTTGACCAGAAAATGGTAGTTGTCTGGCTGCCTATTCCAATAGTTTTTTACATTTCTGAGGCAGTGACCCAAGACATGTATGCAGCTGAGGAGTTTGGAATTTCCTTTTTGTCTCGGCAAAGACAGGCTTAGAAATGTCAAAAATAGCACCCAACATAACACTCTTAGCAGATGTTCTCATTAAACAGCTTAAAGCGGAACTCAACAATATCTGATTGGTTCATTCCCCCATTTTAGTGCAGAGGCA